>NW_026596440.1:1155056-1190221 GCF_907164565.1 Psammomys obesus | reverse complement strand
AGGAAGGAAGGAAGGAAGGAAGGAAGGAAGGAAGGAAGGAAGGAAGGAGGGAAAAGACGGATCCCTTCCGAGGACAAATTTCCTTTCTTTCCAGTTGATAACTTCTGCTTTCATGCACTTTTTACTCAGAGAGGAAGTACATCATCTCCACACAGTGGCACTGTGGCACTTGCCTCTTTCACTCCAATGAGTCACTTGATTTGTGGTTCTCTCTGGTGTGAAATAAGGATGCATGTCTCATGTTCTTAAGTGCATCGTTGAGCCCATCACCAGCTCACACACTACAGATCCTCTGCTTGGTGCCAGAGCAGTGTTGAACTCTGTGTGTGGAGGCGGCTGGAGTCTTGTAATCCAGACTCGTGTAGTTTTTTTTTTTTTTTTTCTTTCTATGTTTGCTCTTCTCTGGTGCTGAGATATCAAAACTGAAGCAATTCTGATCATCTATCAATCAACTCAAGTTTCTGTGAATCCAGCTGCACATGGATTCTCATCTCAGTTCTGGAGTTTTCATCCTCTAAGGGGCCATTTGACCTTTGACATCATTGGAAGAATGTCATCCCTACATGTGCTAGGCAAGGCAGAAGAATGCTTTGAAAAATATGGTGGAAGTGATTTGTGCGAGGCCTATAAAAGTAAGTTTTATTCATCTGTTTTAATTGTTGTCTGGATACTTGCTGCCTCTGTCTACTAATCTAGGCCTAGTCCTGGAAGCTTCTAGCCTCTGTGCAATCTAACCTAGGCCTAGAATATTTTCAGCCTCTGAGACTCACTGCTTAATGAGCTCACTCTTTCTTGTTCTTACTGAGCTCATAGCTGGCTGGTTCAACTCAGCTGTTCTGGCTCAAACTCCTCTCCCAGCTGACTTACTCAATCTGGCTTTTTTCTCTGGCTCTATATTGCTCTGTTTGGCCTCAAACTAACTCCAACAATCTACTCTAATATCCTGGCTCCTTTTCATTCTCTGGCTCATTGAGTTGTCACTTGAGTTCTCTCTTTCAAACCTGTCTCTCCTGGTAAAATTCCTTCTCTTTTTCATTGCCCCTTAAGTAGCTTTCCTTTCCTCTCTCTTCTTGAGAGAGTTGGGTATATCCTATTCTGTCAACTCTTTTTCTGATTCATCACTGTTTTCTGCTACTCAATAAGGTATAATGTTCAAACATGGATGCTTCCTTCTGCAATATGACTTTTCCTTTATTGTTTGGAATTAAAGGCATGTACCACCACATCTGGATCTAAGCTTTTCTTTACCTGAAACTTGCTTTATACCAGGCTGGCCTTGAACTCAGATCTGCTTGCCTCTGTCTCCTGGATTAAAAGCGTGTTTGTATTCTAGCCAGATCACACAGACCTAGAAGGTGTTTGAATGTGATCTCTTGCCAGAGCAGCCATGTTCTGAATTAAAATTCCCCATAGAGAGGCTGCTTCAGAACCATCTGCATCAGAGCAGGTCAACTGGTCAACCTGGAAAGGGCAAGACAAAGAAGATAAAGCTGGGGCATCTGCCTTTCCCCATCACCACAGCCTTGTCTTTATGGTGACATGGGATATATACTATGTCCAGGGCTTGGGCAACAATTGCCTGCTTTTCCCATCCCTTCCTGGGAGGAAAGTGATGACTCATCTAATACAAACACTGGGAGCTTGCCTCACCATTGAGATAGTTTACGCTAGGTGACAAGTGGGAAGAACTGGCTATCTATCAGCCCTCTTCATCTTGCAGAAAACATACTTCTTACAGAAGGACAGTTTCATGGGTTCCTGTGAGATCATTTTATGCTGTTTCATATATTGCTTCAAGCCTGTCTTTTTTATATTCACATTATTTCAAAATTTGGCAGGGCAAGTTTTGAGAGGAGAGTTAATTTTAAACATTTCTTTCTTCTTCTTCTTTTTTTTTTTTTTTGAGATTATATCATTTACTTTTTCGCTGTCCTCACCCTAAACCTTTCTATATATCCCTCTTAGCTCTCTTTCAAATTCATGGCCTCTTTTTTTATTGTTTGCTATTACACACATATTCATAAATGCATAAATATGAACTGTGCAGTCTGTATAATGTTACTCATATGTCTGTTTTCAGGGCTGACCATTTGGTATCAGATACCTGTGTTTTTTCCTAATTCCTGAGTTTCTCCCACTCTCAGAATTCCTTAGTTGCTTATAGATTTTATATGGGGTTGAAATTTCATGGCCTTTCTGTCTGTTGTTTTTGTCCTTGTTCAGCTCATGTTTAGGCAGCCATGGTTAGACTTTATGGGAATAGGAGACAGAGTCTCAGAGCAAACTGCCTGATCCCTTGGCCCTTTAACCTTTCTAAGGCAGTTATTTTACAGGACTCAAGTCTGATTGGCAGCACCCACAATGGGTACCTGACAACTGCCTGTAACTCCAGCTTTTAGGAATCTGGTACCCTTTTCTGGCCTCTTTGGAGTCTTGCACACACATGACTCAATTCTTCCACAATCTTGGGTGCAGAAATGTTTGGTAGATTTAGCCATAGGGTTGGGCTCCACAGCTTTGTATTTTGACTGACTGTGGTTTTTTGGTCATGGTCTCTGTCTGTTGGAAAGAGAAGTTTCTTTAATGAGGGGTGAGAACTACACTTACCTGTGGTATAAAGATAAATATTTAGATATAGTTAGTGATTATGGGGTGTCTCCTCCAAGACTCATGATTCCACTAACCCCGGGTAGCTGTTTCCCTCTTGTTGAGCAGATCTTAAATCTAATTAGAGAGTTGCTGGTTGCCAACAAGGCATGCCTCGAATTATTGTTATGAGGGGGCAGATTCCACTACATCATCTTCCTCACCAGTGTCTAACTCCACTATAATACATGCTTTTCCCAGAGCAGGCAATGACCAGAGTATAAGAAGTTGTTTACTTTTAAAGATTTGTGTTAGAGGGCATGGAGAGATGGCTCAGCATTAAGAGTGCTTGCTGCTCTTTTACAGGACCCAAGTCTGATTCCCAGCACCCACACCGGGTGCCTGACAACTGCCTGTTACTCCAGCTTTAAGGGATCTCGTACCCTTTTCTGGCCTCTTTGGAGACTTGCACACACGACATTCAATCACACAGGCATACACATATACATACATAATAAATATAATAAAAAAATTAAAAAAAATCTTGGTGTTAGAAACTGATGCGTGATCAGTCATGTGAACTTTGTGAGATAACCAGTGAGAAGGTTTGTTTGAAGGTCCAGAACTCAGAAAAAGATGAACTTGGCATTGCTTCATCTAAGAGTCTCTTGGCTTAATTTGTTAAATGTTTATTAAACATCTCTTACTTGCCACATATGATGCCAAACTCTGCAGTTTAAATATCGTGTGCTTTGAAAAGTGTTTTTGGTGATAGGATGTAGCTTAGTGAATAGAGTGTTCGCCTAGCACACACAGATCTCTGGGTTTGAGTCACACCATTGCCATGAACACGGTGTGGTGGTGCCCCTCTCTGGTTTCAGCACTTAGCGGGGCCAGGGCCAGGAGGATCAGGAGTTCAAAGTCATTCTTAGCTACTTATCAAGGTTAAGTCTGGCATGGGTTCCATGAGACCCTGTCTCAAGACCTGTTCTCAGCGGTGACAATATGAGGATGATAGTCATCACCGTATAAGGAATAATGTGGAAGACATCATGGGGGAGATGAGAGCTGGAGAATCCAGTTACCACAAAACTCAGTGTGACTGAGGTCAGGGCACTTTACAGGAGGACAGTGGGTACAGCCAGGCTTTAATGAGCTGTATGGGGTACAGATGACAGGATCTCCTCAGGGAAGGCGGTGATGGGCGGTGTAGGTGCCAGCAAGTAGTCTGTTGTTTCAGGCTAAGATCTGCTCTTAGAGACCCAGGAGGGAACACGAAGGTTAAGGGGGGCACCCAGGCACCATATATCTGCTTTAACCAGGACAGCCTTTTTTTTTTTGCGCTTGGCCCGGGGCTTTTATTCATCATTCTTGCTAATGCTTCCTTTTTCTGGAAAAAAAAATGCTTTAGACAGACAAAGCACTACAAGGATGAGCTTACATTTCTTCATTGCTACTGTAACAGAGATTTCCTTTTACCCCAAAAGAGCTATTTCCGTAATAACCTCTGATTAATGATGACATGTAATTTTCTTGCCATTTCATGCTAATAGGGCAAACTTGGAATTTTAATGATATAATTTTAAAATTCTAAAAGGCCCAAATCCCCAAATCTGCCCTGTAGAAATACTTGATATTCAATAACTGTAATGATACCCAAGATTGCCAACATGCAGTACTCGTTAGGTTCATCCTAGTTCTGTTGCTGTTACAGCCACTCAGCGAGTGATTTAATTTTGGAAATGACTGGAGGATGGGGATTGCTGTTGCCCTCACCTGTTAGGAGGGGTTCACCTATTTCCCAAAGTGACAGAATTACTGCACGCAGAGATGGACCCTGAACCGTGGTGCTTGTTCTTCAGAGCTCATGCCTTCAGGAGAGCTAGAAAGCTCTCTGGCATTAACCTCCCCACTTCTGCCTTGGCCTATGGTCATAGCTTCTGGATTGGGGAAGTGGTTATCAGGCTATTTTGTTTACATTAATTTGTCAAAAGTTAAAACTAACCAATGGCTCATTCTGATGAAATGCCAATGAATTAATTTTTATGTCCACTCCTTTAGCAGAGTAAATAACGAAAGGAATGGAGTATTTTAAACAAAAACTGACTCAGGGATTAAGCTAAGAAAACAGAAAAATAATACCAGGAAGTGATCCGTGCAATTCTGCCGAAACTCTAAAATCAAAACATCAACCAAAATGTGGGAGTAGAGAGTTAGCTGTAGTGTGTATTTGTGAGACCGTGAAATGCAGTGAAAAAGGCGATTATGAAACCCAAGTATGGGAAAGCACTGCTGTGCTAGCATAGGGGGAGGGATCGCAGAGTGCTGTTCCTGCCCTCGAGGCCGTGGGGGTTGGAAAGATAGTGGGATAAGTGCTCCATTCTTATTTCCACTGTAGTGTTGATTTCAACAGCAGTGAAATAAGCTGTGGCTAACACATTCTCCAGACTGAGTCTCAGAGCAGCCCAGAAGGCCACATAGTTAGCAGCAGGCTTCCCAGGGAGAAAGGAGACAGAAAATCCTCAGGCTGGGAAAGGCCCTTAGCAAGGACTGGATGTTTCTGTGCTGTCAACTCATATTTTCTTTTTCTCCTCATTGTATTTTATTTTGGAGACATAATCTCACTGTGTAGACCATGCTGGCTTCATACTCACGGAGATCATCCTGCCCCTTCCTGCTGAGTGTTGGGGTTAAAGGTTTGTGGCCACTTTCCCCTGGTTTTATAAGATTTGACTGCCTGCAGCTCTCTGTCTAGGGCCGAGGCCCCAGGAGGTTTTCACCTTCCATATTAGCATATTTATCGGTGCCTTCCATGTTCAGGTCAGGTCCTGTTTCCACAACCACCATGATGTCAAGATTTCATGGGTGTAGCTTCTTGGACATTTCCAGTAGACATAATCGAATGGCAAACTTCCTGTTCCCCTGGCTCTTAACAATCTTCCTGTCCTCTCTGTCACCATGATCCCTGAGCTTTAGGTGCAGTTGTGTTGTTGATGCATTAACTGGGCTTTGAATCATATGCGTACAAGTAACAGTATATGGACTTAGCAGATTGTATTTATATACTTAGGAAATATATTTGGTATATATACATATGAATACACACACATATATGTATATATGAAATAGAGGTTGTAAATTTAAGAGAGAGCAAGGAGCCATGCATAGGAAGAACTGGTGGAAGAAAAGGAGAGAGGAGAATGATATAATTATTTAGTAATTAAAGAAAGTATTTTAAAAAAGAAGATTTGGAGAAAGAAAATTTGTTAATGATAGAATTTTGGAGATTGTAGAACCTAGTGGCAGTAATGCTTACATTCTCACTCTTTCACTGATGGCACCTCATCCGGATGGTGCCTTGGAAGCAAATATAGAGTCATCCACCCTCAGAAATTCCACCGTGGATGCCCCCACGCTTTGGCTGCCAGCACCAGCTTTTAGCAAATGGACGTGTTAATGCTTAAACAAACCAACTCATTTGTTTCCCAGCTTAACTCCGTGGTTACTATATTACCAGCCATAATCTTCTTTTTTGGCCATGAAAATCAATATTTACTCAGTGTTCCAGGATTTCTTTATTTATGTTAACTGCGGATAGAGAATGGTAACGAACCATGAGTCACTGACTTCCCCTCAGATACACATCTTAGCAGCCAAAGAATAAATGAGACAAAAGAGGCTAAAAGAACAGAAAGCCCAGCTGAGAAAATGAAATAAAAAGTATCAGAAACCTGAGAAAACCAAGTCTTTGTTTTCTATGTAAGAAAGAGCTTGTACTGGCGACAATAGATTGCAGCCTTGCGTGTGAGAACTACCCCTTTCTCCTCCCCACATGACTGGATGAAGATGAGGTTGGCGTTGTAACTATGGCCTGGGGGTAGTCTACTCTTAAGTTATAGACTTAGTAGGTGGTCCTGGACAGATCAGTAATCAAACTGCTTGCCCTCAACGCTACATTGATTACCTTGTACTTCCCAGGAGGTACGTTAGCCACTATCATGGTGGTGGGGTTGGAAAATAATAATGCCAGCCAAAGGGAGAGGGTAATTGTCAAGGGAGGACCCAGGGTATAGAGCCATAACAGCCAGTAGAGGTGGCTTGTGTGTACTTTTCCTCTGTATTTCAACTTCTCTTTACAGGTCAGCCTGAGAATTGGCAAGGAAGAGTGCCAGGACTAGTGTATAGAGGATAGTGCCAGAACTATTTGGAGTTTTGTGGGTCAGAAGTATAAGTCACTCCCTGTCCTAAGAGATGCAGCTGCTACCATTTGAGCTTCTCCTGAAAAGCCAAAGTGCTTGGCTGGTCTGTGGCACACTCCCATCCAGGGAACAAACAACTAAAACGATGAGAGGAATGTTCAGGAAGATGAGACAGAAGGTTGGCGACCCAAGCACAATCAGATGCTCACAGAGAAGATGAAAATGGGAATATTTTATAATAAAAATGCAAGTAATAAAACAAACATAGAACTGACCCTGTGGTCATGGTCAAATGAAACTCTGATACTGGGCTGGTTGAGTGGGAGCCAAGGCAAGGCCAGGAAAGAGATATGAGCAGCATGAACAGAAGATTCTATATTGGAAGAAAAGAGGAGAAAAGAGATGACTGGAAGTGACCATAGCCCAATGTCCCCAAGAAGCCAGAGGCAGACAGCAACCATTTACCTCACAGAGAACCCAATGCAAAGAAGGAACAATAAACTCAGCTCACACAGCCTTCCACACACTACTGTGGAAATTGACATCAGGACAGAGAGATAATTACAAAGTTGTCAAGAGAAGAAAATCAAATCATCTACAAATAAATTCAAAAGGTAAAAGTTGTTCTCAAAATGTCAGTAGTATAGATGGATTTGTAAAGAAAATGGAATAAAATATTCTCACATTGAGTAAAAAGAACCAAGCTGTCATTTAAATCATGTGATAATACTGTATAAAACCGTTTAGCCAAAGGAAAACTCATACAGTATATCTCCACTAGTCACTTAGGAAAAATATTTTAGAAGATCCATGTTAGCAAGAATAGAAATAAACCAAGAAGAAAGCAACCAAAAAACAGCAATGAAAACAGGGAACCACAGATGAGAAGATACTTAGTGAAGGGTCCCCTTGTCTAAATAAGAACTGGGTTCAAGGAGACACAAAAATCTCAACACCTACTGCTGTATGGAACCAGTGCTATCCAGGGGAGTGGGACAAGGCAGCTGGCAGAGGTGTGTGGTCCTTAAACTTCCCATTATAGAGGGGAAGGCAGACTTTGATGGGCTCAGACACCTGTAGTGGGCAGGTAAGAAAAGTATGCCTTCAGTTACTTAGGTAACAAAATAATAGAGAAGGGCATGCATTTGAAATATAGCAGATGAGTGCTTCCAATGCCAAAAGAAAGACAAGAATATAAAATAAGAGGGGAAATTGCAAGGGACACCACCCCTAACCCTACACAAAGAACTTCCAGGTAACTTAGGAATGCTGAGAGTGGGGAAAAGTCTTTTGCAGGGATGAGCCTCCCAATTGGTTATTCAATAACGAGTTGTCAGCTTTGAAATTATGTAATATAAGCAATACTAAATGGAGTATATATGTAGGTGTGAATGTACATGCTAACAATAACAGATAAAAAGAGGCCAAGATTCTGAAAAGGAACAAAGGGAGGAAATGAGAAGTGTTGAAGGGAGGAGAGGGGAGGGAGAAGATGACATAATGTTGAATTAAAAAATAAAATTACAAAGTATAGAATAAGGATGGAAAGTTTAAAACATAAAATTATGAAATTAAATAATAGTATTGTAAGGAGGTCCCCTGGGTGAAAGTGGGTAAAAATCCCCAGACCCTCAGAACCCATAAGGCTGCATGTGTAACACACATCAGTAACACCAGCTGTTCCCCTGCTGAGGTGGGAGCAGAGACAGGAGGATCTCCAGAGCTCCTGAGCCTGATGCCCACACTGTGGTCAGGAGGCTCTGTCTCAGACAAGGTGAAAGGCGAGGGAGGACCTAAGCTCGAAGGTTGTTCTCTGAGCTTCACTTGTCTGCATGTTCATTGTAAAAACATGGTTTGCAGTGTGTTTTATTCCAATAGGGCATGTCCAACAACTAACTGTAGGTACGACTTTTGCAATTGAGTGAGGTCCCCTCCCGTGATTTTTTCATTTGCAAAACAAAGGTCTAGACTCAGATTCATTCTGTGAACCTAAGAGCATAATCTTGGAAATATTAAAGTCAGCCTATTTTTTTTATTCTATCCTGTGAAGTTTTCAGAGTATTTCAGTTCCCTGTTGCTTCTGCACTATTATCATTTAATGTAAAAACAGCATGTTTCTGTGAGAACAAAGGTCTAACACCATGAAAAGGATCAGAGGTTGTACTGCAATTTCTCTGACTTCAGAGAGGTTTCTTCCAGAAATTTCCACATCTGGGTTCTGACACATAGTTACTTAAGCGGTTGACATTTCTGTGGAGGTGAGTGCCTGGCTGCCAGGCCCTGGCCCGTCTTTAGCAGTGGTGGCCTGTTCTCACGGAACTTTTAGACTGTGGTACATGGAAAGATGTCCTACTTGGTGCCACACTGCTAGTGGGACCTACAAGCAAGAGACATGCACCAAGAGATAAGGAAGTTAATTGTAGTGATTCCCCCACTACCCCCACCCAAAATGCTGATTTGGTGAGTTTTTGACACAATGGCATATTTTTATGGAAATACATATTTTGGGATTTAATGGAAAGTTAGCATTTCTAAAATAAACAATCTTTATTCTGCCTTCCTTTCCCCTCTTCTTCACTCCCTTCTCTCTTTTCCTTTTCCTCCTTTCCTTCTCTACCTCCCTTCCTCTCTCCTGCCTTCCTTTTTTCCTTCAGTCTTTCTCTCCCTTCCTCTTTTCCTCCTTTCTTCTCCATTTTCTTTCTTCTTTAATCACATGGAAGAAACAAACTTTAATTCATACAAAGCAAGAGGAAACTAAGGTTCTGTAAGTCTGCATTTTCTCGAGGTGTTTGTCTACCAAGAGAAGATCTGCAATTTGGGTCAGGATCTATCCCAGTGGAACTCTGGGGGCAACCAAGGGGCTCTTTCGGAACACGGAAACAGGCTGGTCTGTGGGCTGCCCCTGGTTGGACTGTGGGGGTTGTTGGTGGGTCTCACAGGCGTGTGAGCTCATCATTGGTCATGTGACCTTGTTCAAGTTAGTCACTTTTCCAAACTGAAACTTCCTCATCTGTTTTGGGCTTCCTTCCCAGAGGTGTCAGGAGGCTTGTATGTAAGCATGTAAGGCATTTGGAACAGTGCTTCACCAGTAATTCACCAAGCAGTTAAATAATAAAGAGGGGCCTACTTCAGTTCTCATTACTGTGACTCTGCTTTGTTAATGGGTGTGTTTCATTCTGTGGCAGGGATGGGAGGCCAGCACATGGTAATTCAAGATCTATGCCAATCCCAGTGATGGACATCTTTTCCCTTCTGACTTACCTTATTTCTGAGCAATATCTCATAGTATGAGTATACTGTAGTTAGTCTATTTAACAGCTGAGGAATAATCAGATCAAGCTTTCTGACCTAAAACATTGCTGTTCTAGGACAAGATCTCACTCTGCAGCACAGGCCAGCTTATAACTTAATAGGTAGCACAGTTGGTTCTTGTTTCATGGCAATTCTCCTGCCTCAACTTCCCAAGTGTTGGGATTCCAGGCGTGAGCTCCATGGCTGGCTTTAATTTTTTATTTAAAGCACACATACAGTTGCAGTGTGAGAGTCTGCAGGCTGTTCACCATTCTTTCTAAGTCTTACATCTTTCATTGTTCATGAATATTGTCAAGAGTGATAACTTCACCCTGGCCCCTTGCGCATAGAAAGTGCTGTAGCCTCTTGTGTGTGGAGATTCCTGAGACTGTGATACCACCACAGGCAAGACTACCTATTCCATTACCCAGAGGTCCCTGCATTTATTATCTTTCTCCCCTCAACAACTACCTGACAAGAAGCAACAACTACCTGACCAACCTACTTCTGGTCTACATTGGCTCAAGATCAATTTTGAAAGACAAAGTCTTACTATGCAGCCTTGACTGTCCCGGAAATACTATGTAGACCAGGCTAGCCTCAAATTCAGAGATCCACTTTCCTCTCCCTCTGGAGTGTGGGAGTAAGACATGCATCACCATGCCTGGTTACAAGGGCATTTCCTAAAGTTTATACTCTATACCAAATAAGCCACTGCTGGAACTCACTTGGGTCTTTTAATTGTATGCCCCTTTGCTTCACTTCCTACAGTGCATATAGTCTCTATTTTGTGCTGCCTCTGCCCTGTGCTTGAAACTTTCCTTGGTAGACATTCCACTGCACCAGCATCTCAAATATCATGGGGTCTCCACTGCAATCCTGGTGTCACCTCCACAGTTCCATGTAATGGCCGTTCAGCTTATCTTTACTGGGAAATGAACCCTGCCACTAATTGTGTAGCCTCAGTAGCCTTTTGGAATCTTGCTGAAAGGTGCAAGAAACCCACACTGTTTGCATTTTGCATACCTGAAAAAGAAATATCACACTTACAATGCTGTCAAATTATGCTACAAGCTGCATGAGTGGCTGAGTTCCCTTCTCCCACAGATAAAGTGGTTTCTGCATGTGTTGTGTGGCTGAACCCAGTCAAACATTTTTCTAGGTCACTGTTTTTAGGAAGAGGACATCCAGAGGCAGTCTCCTTCCAAATGAGCTTTACATGTTTAAAAATGAAGCTTTTAGTGAGGCGCTTGCTGCTTTCTCTCACTAGAAACTTGAACAAGAGTAGTAACCAGCCACAGCCTGAATTAGCATTCTTCCCTGAAGTCTCCCTTGCTAACCAATTGGACCAATGCTTTTGAGTTAAGCCTCACTGAAGTTCGCAGAGCACGGGAAGAAAGAAACTAGACTGTCAGAATGTAAGATGGATGGTCTCTAGTTCTCATTCCTCTCTGAAACTCTGTGAACAGAGATTTCATCACTGTGCTTCCATCAGCACGGCTGCCTGCCACACTGATGTCGGAATGGTCCACTAAGCTTTGATGCCCTAGGCTATGGATTTCAAACTTTCCCACATTCTTCCTACACACCAATTTCAAAGGCCTATAAACTCCACGGTCGGAGTTTCATGATGCAGCACTGTGTTCCTTGGCTCTAATTTTTGATGTTAGTTACTTCTTTTTTCATAGCTGTGACAAAACACTTCACAGCGAGCAATTTAAGGAGGTGTTTATTTTGGTTCAGTTTCTGCTGTGGCAACAGGAGAGTGAGATGGCAGGTCACATTGCACCCACATTTGGGACACACCTCGACCCATAGGATGATGATGTGCACACCCAGGGAGGATCTTTCCTGTGCAGCTAACCTTCTCTGGAAACACTAAGGGACAGTGTAGAAGTAGGTTTTCCGGGTGACTTCGAGTTCACAGTGAAAATTAACCATGGCACCCTCCCTCCTGCTCCTCTGCTATCGCCACATAGCACTCACTGCCATGCCTCATTGCCACCCTCTCTAACCTCTGACCTCTGGAGTTCATCTCTTAAGACTAACATTTCAGGAACATCGATACCACAATTACAGCATGTGACCTCTGGGGACTGACTTTTGGTCAGCCTAAGCCCATGATTTTGCATTGCTGACACGCAGTTTGATTCTACTGTAGTTAGAGAATGTATAATCTAGTGGTTATAAGATTTTTTGTTTTTGTTTGTTTTGGATGTTATTTGTTTGCTTTCCTGAGTTGGCCTGGAATTCACAATTTAGTAGAAGCTGGCCCCAAACTTGTGATGTCCCTGCCTCAGCCTCCCAGGTGCTGGGGATTACAGGAGGTGCCACCAAATCCAGCATGGTTTTAGTTCTTTTAGGGGGTTTGTTTAATGGGCCAGTGTATAGTATATATATCCAGGGTATTTGAAAACAACGTGCATTCTTAACCCTTGTATAATGATGGTGAGAATGTAAGTTAGTATCATCACTATAGAACTTATAGCAACTTCTCGAATTAGAAACAGTGCTATGCTTCAGATGTCCTACTCCTGGGTGCATACTAAAGGAATCCCAGTCACATCTAAGCATGCACAAGGACACCTGAACATTTGTGTTTACTGCAGTACTACTTGTAATTGTTGATGTGTACAGCCTGCTTAGATGGCCATCGACAGATAAATGGTGAGGCCACATGTGTAAATACACAATGAGATTTTATCCATTTACAGATAAGTGAAATAATGCTGCCTGCAGGAAAACGGAATGAACTGGAAATCACTCTGTTAAAGTGATATAAGCCAGAAAGCAAATGCCACATGTTTATTTCTACATGGATTATGCATCTGTGTTTCTGTGTTTACCTGTTTGTGTTTTTCTACGTGTGTATGCATATGTCTGTCTGTCTGTCTATCATCCATACACATGTGCAGAAGGGAACTGTTTAGTGGGAGAAAGGGGAGTAAAGTGAGGGAGGAGGGTAATGGCAGGGTGAGCAAAACACAGTAATATACACTAAGGAAAATGTCCTAACGAAACCCATTGTTTTACACATATAAACTTAATGAAAATGTTTATAAAAGCAAGAGTGTGTTTTCTGCTGTTCTGGAATGTTCTACAATGTGCCTTGCTTATTGGATATTGGAGTTGGTAGCATCCATAGCCTTGCTCTGTTCTGTGAGGTGTTCTCACAGGTCTGACAAGAGGGCTATGGAAGTGTCCAGACAGAACTCTGGGTCTGCATCTCTCCTCAGTTCTAAAAATTCTGTTTTCATGTCTTGAAGCTTTGCTGTTTGAAGCAGACACATGCAGAATTGCTCTGCGGTCTGTTCCATCACTCCATACTGCTTGTACCTTCTCTGGGAACTTGAAGAATAAAAGTTTCAGTAGTTAACTTGGCTTCCTCTGGTAGCAAGGCTAGTAGTGCACGTTCCAAATGGATCACCACAGATTCCCGGGTAATGTAGAGAGAAGTGGTACCAACAGCCAGGTGGTACCAACATGCCAGCTTCCCTAGGAATGTAGTTCTTTGTGCCTAGAATTTCACCTTGATGAAATGTCAGACCCTTAGCCATGACAAATGGCTTTTTGTCATTTGCCAAATCCTTATCATTCTAAAATTTCATTTGCCAAATCCCTACCATTCTAAAATTTCTGTGTCAGAGACAAAAGACCCCCCCCTTTTTTTTTGCTATGAAGGAAGGTTTTTATTTATTTTTTTGTTACTTTTTAATTTTTTTAACTTTTATTAATTACACTTTATTTGCTTTGTATCCCCCATAAACCCCTCTTTTCTTCCCTCCTAATCCCATTTTCCCTCCCTCTTCATCACGCATGCCCCTCCCCAAGTCCACTGATAGGGGAGGTCCTTCTCTCCTTCCTTCTGATCCTAGTCTATCAGATCTCATCAGGAGTGGCTGCATTGTCATCTTCTGTGGTCTGGTAAGGCTGCTCCCCCTCTCAAGGGGAGGTGATCAAAGAGTCAAAGAGCAGGCCAATCAGTTTATGTCAGAGAAAGTCCCTGTTCCCATTACTATGGAACCAACTTGGACACTGAACTGCCATGGGCTACATCTGTGCAGGGGTTCTAGGTTATCTCCCTGCATGGTACTTGGTTTGAGTCTGAGTCTCTGGAAAGACCCCGGTGTTCAAATTTTCTGGTTCTGTTGCTCTCCTTGTGGGGTTCCTGTCCTCTCCAGATCTTACTATTTCCCACTTGTTACATAAGATTCCATGCACTCTGCCCGACAGTTGGCCATAAGTCTCAGCGTCTGCTTTGATAGTCCGCAGGGCAGAGCCTTTCAGAGGCCCTCTGTGGCAGGTTCCTAACTTGTTTCCTGTTTTCTTCTTCTTCTGATGCAAAGGATCCTTCTTAAAGTACCTCCGTTGGGCTGCTCTGGTTTTGCTCTGCAAGAACCGTCTTCATAGTCAGCAGTGTCCTCACATAAAGCTGTGCATTGCTGGCAGACTTTCCGCTCAACCAGCCTTTCCACCAGCATGGCTTCCAGGTCCGGAAAGGCTCCATTTGGAAGAGCTGTGGTACATAGCTCTTCAGAGTGTGCAGTGTCCACAGCAGCCAGTGTGCCCTGCACAGCTGGGTAAGAGGTCATAGCTTTGGAGGAACATGACCCGTGTTGACTGCACAAGCCAGAATGGCTGTGGCACATCCCTGCCCAGGGTATGTGGCTCAGGTCATGGAACCACCGACTGGCTTGCTGCACATAGTGGAAGCCGCAACTACCTTCAGAACTTGCATAGTCACTGGCTTTGTTCTCATTTTTTACAGTTACATTTAAATCCACTTATTTAATACATTGACTAATGCTGATTATAATAAATGACATCATTTCATGAATAATGGAATTTCTCTGAAACACACACACACACACACACACACACACACACACGCACACATACCCACCGGAAGCTGAGTTTGAACTTGGCTTTGACATAAGCATTGACCTGTTCCATGTTCTCCATCTTTCTATTATTTTTTGGCAGGAATACAATCCCTGTCCCTGATGACCTTTTGTTTTGCCCTGATATTCACACAAGATCATAAGCATCTTGTGGGTAATTTAAGATGGGCCTCAGTTAGATTGCCCTTCATAGTTTCTTTACGACCTGATGATAAGGACATAGCATGATAAATAGGACTATATCCTCATGACGCTGCAAGTTTCCAGGTAATTATGAATACCTACTGTGAACGTTTCTTTCTGTCTTGTGCCTTACTTTGCAAAACAACAAAGAATCAGTACAATATGGGAAATGGAATGACTTTCACTTTCACATTTTCCTTTATATGGTAGATTTAAAAATTCTTGAATGTTCTACTTTTGTAAGACACAGTCTTGTGTGTATTATAGTATGAGGTTTCTTTTCAAACTTATTTTATATAGGAATGCTTTATGCTGTCATCAGCATTAATAGACATTTAGTGACAAGAGCCATCTATTGAATACTGAGTTGTCAGTTTCCATGGATGGGTTTAGAGTTTATTTATCCATTTTAAGTAAGTTCACCATGAAATGTTAAAGTATTCTTCAGTTTTTATGTGTGATCATATCACCAGCCTTTTAATTTCCAAGGTTCAGTGCTTGGGTCAGTGCAAGTGCAGTGTGTGTGTGTGTGTGTGTGTATGCGTGTGTGTGCGTGCTTGCATGTCTATGTATGTCTTCAATAGAATTTATTTTCAAAACTGGCTCATCCTCATGGGAAAATGGAGAAAAGAGACCATTTGTGAGCACCCTACACTCTCCATATGCTTTCTAGCCTCTACCATTTACATGTGACTAATATGTCCTGGAGCAGTGACAGAGCCATGTTTGTGGACAAAGCCATTGTTAGGTGGAATCCACAATGGACATTGGGGTCATTTTAGTTGGACATTCCATGTGTTTGGACAAATTTACAAAAGCATCACCACGACAGAGTCACACAGAATGGTTCTGCTGGGAGGCCTCCTCCATACCTGCTCTTTCCTCTGTCCCTTTCTCGTACGCCTGGCACCACAGATGTCTTACTAGCCTTATGATGCCACACGATTAGAATCATGGTATTCACTCTCTTCTGACTGGGTTTTTCCACTTAGTAATCTGCGTTAGATTTTCTTTTGCTATTTGTATCTCCTTTATTTCTTTCTCTTGTCTTATTGCTCTATCTAAGATTTTAAGAACCATATTGAGTAAGAGTAGAGAGAGTCAATCTTCTTGTGCCCAAGTTTACAGGAAATGTTTTTACTTTATATCTGTTTGATGTATACTGAAATCATCCATTTGATTTATGTATTTACAAAACATCATTTCTTAGGACTGGGAAGATGGTTCAGTGAGAAAAAGTGCTTGCTCTGCAAGTGTGATGCCCTCAGTTGAAATTCTCAGCATCCAAATAAATGCTGGGCATGGCTGTACATTCCTGTAACCCCAGCATTGTGAAGGGAGGATAGATGGATCCTGAGAACTTGATGACTAGCTAGCCTATGCACCCCACCAAAACATCACCATTAAGAGCAAAAACAATGAAACAATGAGATCCACATTCAGCGAGAGACCCTGTCTCAAAGTACTAAGGCTAAGGCAGAGAGTGATAAAGACAGCTAATTACCTATTCTGGTTTCCCTCTGTGAGTGTATTGGTTCATGTATCTATATACTGATGTGTATGTGACACACACACACACACACACACCACACACACACACACACACACACTTTTATCAACTTTTAACAAATTTAAAAAATGTTTAATGTTTGAACTCCTGGGGATGGAACTTAGGGCCTTATGCATTTACTGTATTTCCAGATGATTCCAGATGATTTCTTTAATATATGAGTAACAAAGCCCTCCATTTATAAACCACTTTAAAATGTTTAAATTATTTCTGTTTATTTGTGGTCATCTTGTTTCTGCTGGCTGTGGTATTAGAAGTCACTCTCAGGATCTGTGTGTACTGCTTTTTCTTGCAGACTTTGTGACCATTCCGTTCTGAGCCAGCCCATTGCCCACATCCTGTTCTCTGCCACCAGATTTCCACAGCACACAGTCCAGACCCAGGAGCTGGCCCTAGCTTACCTTGGGTTTCTCTGATGCTTCTACAAAGCAGCCTTGATCATACAGGTCCAGATTCCTCCAGCATCAGGGAGCTTCCTTTTGCCTTCTTAGCTTCATGCCAGCCACAGGACATGGGGGAGGGGAGTCTGACTTGAGCAAGCTTAACTGAAGACTTGACTTTGGTCCCTGAAGTCCCACCTCACACAGCTCTGTCCCCAATCATGCTCATCTCTCATCAGAGCCAGCCAGCCGCTGGCGTAACCAGCCCCTCTCCCCGCTTCATCTTAAAGTGACTATTCCTTTTCTGGTCCAAGAGCATGTTTTCTCTCATTTGTGCCCCAAAGCTTCTCAATAACTTGTTCTCAGTCATCTTTTCATACTTGGTGGTTGTGGGGACCTTGAAGTATGAACTCACTAAAGGACCTGTGCCAGAAGTCCACTTGTTCTTTACGGAGCTCAAGGGCAAACTCAAGCATTGTTCGGAATGGCCATGTGTTACAAGGGAGATGAATCAAAACCAATGACAAAATACAGAGTCCCAATGTCATACTAAATCCCTGGTTTTAGAACATGTTTTGAAGATGGAAGATTTTTCATGATCCGTAGCAGGAAAGAGGAAGTCTGTAGGGATTAATATGGGAAAAGTATTCTTAGAAATTCGTGGATCTGGCTTGCTAACCAAGACCACATAGCTTCAGGGAAACCTATACTATTACTTAGAGGCTTTAAACGGAACCTGCACTGGCTGTAGACCAGCGGCAGGATTAATGGCTGGCCATCTAGCACTGCTTTATTAACCCATTTGTTCTGGCCACATTCACTGGTGTCAGTACCCACAAAGGATGAAGATAAGGTAGCTACCAGAACATTGAAAGGACTTCTGAGAGTCCTCTGTCTCTTCCTTTGAGAGAGTTTGGTAAGGCTTTGCCGCTATAAAGTGTTCACTCACCTAACAGACATGGACGTGTCTAATGTGTGCTGAGTTACGAGACTTCAGGAGACAGGAGGGAGGATCAGCCCTCTTCCAAGGCTGTGGGTTCTTGCTCAGGCATCAGGTCTGTGTGTGCTTGTTTGTTTCTAGATTCAACCACATTTCTTAAAATTTGTAAGTCTCAATAAAAGCCTTGCCCTGGACACACCTAAGGTTTGCTTCTCTGTTATCTCCTTATCTCTTTCTTCATCTTTTTTTCTTTTAATTTTCCTGACCTTCTGTTCTTTCTTCCTTCCTTTCTCTCTCCCTTCCTTTTTGTCTTTTCTTCCCCCAATCTTCCTCCCATCTTTCTCTCATTCTCTTCATCTTCTCTTCTCTTTTATTTATTTTCCTTCCCTTCTTCAATTCCTTCCGTTTTCTGCCCATCTCTCCATTTCCTTTTTTGATATAGGAAAAAGGAAATTTTTTTCTTTACAGTTGCTTCTGTGATGAAGAACCTAAGGAACAGATACTGGTCTAAATTCAGGCTCCTTGGGTCTAAAGGACCAGAAAAAAAAAAATCTCAGCTTCTCCCATTCCATGTTATTAGTAATTAGGCCAGCAAGACACTCTTTGAAGAGAACCCCTAGTCAAAGAGATGAGGAGGCAGAGACAAATGAAACAACACCTAGCATCTTCATCAGAAAACCACTTTCATTAATGGGCTCCTTGAGATCCAAGGCTTGTCTTCCTCTTTAATACTTTATTTTGCTGTTAGCTTCAGTTGCAGGAATGAATAGTCAGTGAGTGGAAAAAGAGAGCAGGATGAAGAGGTGACATGGTCTGCAAGGGTCTTCCAGTTGTCCCAGGTATGTGAAAAGTCATCAACAGCACTGCTGAGCAGCCTGAAGATGCAGAGCTAGAGTGCTGGTGTTCAGAACATTTGAGTCTCTGCCTCTGAACTTCATCAGCTTCTCAAGGCCAGCTCATTGACATGTGCCTGTTTCTTTGTCAGCCCAGTGGTGTAAGCTGCCAGCTCGCAGCACTGTGTGTAGATGGAACCATGCAGCACCCAGGGTGAAGACAGCATGGCCATGGACTTAGACTACAGAGAGACAGTTGTACAGTGTCACCTCAGGTGACTGGGAATGGACACCTTCATTCTCAGGGCTTCTCTTTTTAATTTAAATTTATTTTTTTATAGTTCATTCACTTTACACCCCAATTGTAGCCTCCTCCCTCTCTCCTCCCAGTCCCACCCTTTCTCTGTCCTCCCTGCCCCCGATTTCCCTCCCCTATTCCTCAGAAAGGGGGAGCTCTCCTCTCTACCATCTGACTCCAGCCTATCAAGTCTCATCAGGACTGCCTCAGTCCTCTTTCTCTGTGATTAGAAAAGGTGTCCCAACCAGGGAGACGTGATCAAAGAGTGGGCAACAGGGTCCATGTCAGAGACAGCCTTTGCTCCCCTTGCTAGGGTGCCTACATAGAGACTGAGCTACCTATTGAGCTACTTCTGAGCAGGGGGTCTAGGTCCTCTTCATGCATGGTCCTTGGTTGGTGCATCAGTCTCTGCAGGTCTCTATGGGTCCAGATTTGTTGGCTCTGTTGGTCTTCTTATGGAGCTCTTATCTGCTCTGGGTTTTTCTATTCCCTCCACTCTTTCCTACAATTCACTGTGCTCTCTCTGCCCAAAGTTTGGCTGTGAGTCTTAGCATCTGTTTCAATCCCCTGCTGGGTGGGATCTTTCAGAGTATGTTTATGGTAGGCTCACATACTGTTTCGTCTCTTCAACTGCTTCCAGTGTCTATTCTAGTTGCCCTTCTGAATGAGAATTAATCATCCTCCCTAGGGTCCCCTTGTTATTTAGCTTCTTTAGGTCTATGGATTATAGTATGGTAAATCCTGCATTATATGGCTAATATCCACTTATAGTGTATAATTCCATGCATGTCTTTCTGGTTCTGGGTTACCTCACTCAGGATGATCTTTTCTAGTTCCATCCCTTTGCCTGCGAATCTCATGATTTCCTTGTTTTTAATATCTGAGTAGTGTTCTGTTGTGTAAATGTACCACAATGTATTCATTCTTTAATTCAACTCAGTTTTTGGTTTAGAGACATCTAGGTTGTTTTCATATTCTGGCTATTATGAGTCAAGCTTCTATGAACACAGTTGAGCAAATGTCCTTGTTGTATGGTGGAACACGTTTCCGGTATATGCCCAGGGGTAGTATAGCTGGGTCTTGAGGTATGGCTATTCCCAATATTCTGAGAAAGTGCCAGACTGGTTTCCAAAGTGGTTGTGCAAGTTTACATTCCCACCAGCAAAGGAGAAGGGTTCCCCTTTCTCCACATCCTCACCAGCTCGTGCTGTCAATTGAGTTTTTGGTCTTAGCCATTCTGATGGGTGTAAGATGGAATATCAGAGTCATTTTGATTTGCATTTTCCTGATAACTAAGTATGTTGAGCATTTCTTTAACTGCTTTTCTGCCATTCAATATTCTGTATAAAAAATACTCTGTTTAGTTCTGTACCCCATTTTTTTCTTTTTAAAATTTTTTTATTATTAGTTACATTTTATTAACTATATCCTAGCTGTATCCCACCTTCTCATTCCCTCCCAATCCCACCCTCCCTCCATCATCTCCTCCTTGCCCCTTTCCAAGTCCACTGATTGGGGAGGACCTCCTCCCCTTCCATCTGACCCTGTTTTATCAGGTATCTTCAGGACTGGCTGCAAAGTCTTCCTCTGTGGCCTAACAGGACTGCTCCTCCCTTGGGGGGTGGGGAAGTCAAAGAGCCTGCCATTGAGTTCCTGTCAGAAATAGTCCCTGTCCCCTTACTAGCTTAGTTACTGAGCTACTACGGGCTACATCCAAGCAGAGGTTCTAGGTTATATCCATACATGGTCCTTGGTTGGAGAAACAGTCTCATATAAGACCCCTATGCCCACATATATTTGGTCCTTGTGGAGCTCCTATCTTCTCCACATCATACAACTCCCCCTTCTTTCATATGATTCCCTGTACTCTGCTGAAGGTTTGGTTATGAGTCTTAGTATCTGCTTTGATACACTGCTAGGTAGTCTTTCAGAGGCCCTCTGTGGGTAGGCTCCTGTCCTGTTACTTGTTTTCTCCTACATCCAGTGCTCATCCCATTTGTCTTTCTAAGTGAGGATTGATCATCTTACCCTGGGTCCTCTTTGTTGTTTATCTTCTTTAGGTGTATAGATTTCATTGTGTCTATCTTAGCTTATAGGTCTATATAAGTGAGTATATACCATGTGTGTCTTTCTCCTTCTGGGATACCTCACTCAGAATGATCTTTTCTAGATCCCACCATTTGCCTGCAAATTTCATGATTTTCTCATTTTTGATTGCTGAGTAGTATTCCATTGTGTAAAAATACCGAAATTTCTGTATCCAAGGCTCTTCCCCACTTTCTCTTCTATTAGATTCAGTGTATCTGGTGTTATGTTAAGGTCTTTGATCCACTTGGACTTGAGTTTGTGCAGGTTGATAAATATGGATCTATTTGCATTTTTCTACATGTAGACATCCAGTTAGACCAGCACCATTTGTTAAAGATGCTGCCTTTCTCCCATTGTATGGTCTTAGCTCCTTAAAAAAAATCAAGTGTCTGTAGGTGTGTGGGTTTATTTCTGGTCCTTTAATTCAATTCCATTGATCAAACAGTCTATTTTTATGCCAGTATCATGCAGTTTTAAATACTATTGCTCTGTAGTACGGCTTGAAGACAGGGATGGAGATACCTCCAGAAGTTCTTTTATTGTATAGTATTATTTTTAGCTATTCTGGGTTTTTTTGTTTTTCCAGATGAAGCTGAGAATTGTTCTTTCAAGGTCTGTTAAGAATTGTGTTGGTATTTTGATGGAGGTTGCGTTGGGTCTGTAGATTGCTTTCTGTAAGATGGCCATTTTTACTATGTTGATGTTATCTAGATAGCTCTTTTAAAATAAGATTATCAGTGGCAGTGAAACTTTGGGCATTCCAAAGATTATGGTGATACCAATGTGTTACAGCTCTGCAGTTACGCTGCTGTGATAAGCACAGCAGAGGCCCAAAACTGACCAGAAGGTAGGTATGGGTAGATGCAGGTCAATGACTGGATACTGCCATGCTTCCTAGCATGGTGATAATGGACTAAACCTCTGAAACTGTAACTCAGCCCCAATTAAATATTTTCCTCATTAAGAGTTGCCTTGATCATGGTGTTTATTCAGAGCAGTGAAACCCTAACTAAGACACTTCCTGACTTCTATTTTTGAGATATCTCTGGATATTTATGTATACTTTATGTGCATGGTTGTGTTTACTGAGTTCACACAGCTTCTGACCTCAGATAACCTCCTTCCTGATGGCATTATAGCACATTTGTTTTCTCTGTGAAAAAATGAGATCTAAAATTACCCAGCATCTGCAATGCTTGAGTTAACACCACACTGCCTCCCCTCCATTGTCTTTCCCAGAACAAAATTAGTTGGTAATTATCCTATTGATTTTGCCTTTTGAAACATCTATAGACATGCTTTTTCCTAGAGAGTAAATTCCCTGATTTGTGGCATTATATCAAAAAAGTATGTTATGGTTTTGATAGGTGTGACTGAACTCAATTCAGCATGGCTGGGTCCTGTGGAGTCCTTGGCTTTGAGGCTGGAGCCTACAGAATGTGTATGGTTCTGGGCCATGTTAGGGCTTCTGGGACCCTGCTCTATGTGCTGCCAGTACAGAGCCCTCTCTCTAGTTGGTGAGGGGTAAGGCCAGGTCTATGAAGTCCCTGGACATCAACATGGTCCCAGGTGGCAGCCCACACCAGGGATGTCTGCATGGTTTTTGGTGGTTACACAGCCTCAGACATTGACATAGACTCCTGCTGTGACAAGGCTACAGACCCAGACATGGCCCTCAGTGGCAGCATGGGCTAGGACTTCACCATGGCCTCACATTAGCAGGGCAGGCTACTCACATCAGGCTGTTCCTCTCCATCCTCTTGTCTCCCATTCTGCCTGTCTTCACAGTGCCCAAATTGTTCTGCTTTCTCTTTCTCTCCCACCTCTCCATCACATACTTGTACATCACAATGGCTCCCTCTGTGGGCCCCTGGGTGTCTCCTGCCTGCCTGCCTGTGCCACATGGCGGTAGGCATGCCTGTGGGGCCACACTGATGTTTAATTGTGGTTCTTGTAGCTTCCTTTTCAATGGTTGATTTAAATTTTAATTTAATGTTTATTAAGTGTTCTGCACATATGTCTGTGCACCGCGTTCATGCAGTGCCTACAGAGGTCAGAGAGGGCATCACATCCTCTTGGACAGAATTACAGGTGGTTGTGAGCCACCATGTGGGTACGGGTCCCCCAGAAGAGTCATCAGGTGTTAACCACTGAGCCATCCCCCCAAGCCTCAAGCTTTCTTCTTGATAGGGGGAGGCTGTTTGGATCAATTTTTGGAAAATGAGATGCTGGGAAAATCATGACTAAGTGACTTTCCTCCCATGGGCAGCCATATTCAGGAGACTTTTCTCTGGGCTCTGATCATCTGAGCGGCTCTGGGGAGGCAGCTTCTTTCCTGTGCAGATAACAAAAGAGTCTGCCTTCTACGAGTATAGCAGAGTATCATTAGGAACCATCTCATTGACTTTTTTTTTTTTTTTTTTTTGGCCACATTTGGTTCTATCCCAGGTCTCTGGGCTATTCAGCCTCTGGTTCCTGGCCCTTCAGGCCGTGTCAGAAGTGGGCTTCCTTGTGTGTCCTGGGTCTCAAGCTGGACCAGTCATTTGTTGACCACTCCCACAAGTTCTCAGCCACCTCTACCCCAGCACATCCTACAAGCTGGACAAATTGCAGGTCGGAGGCAGAGACTAGCATAATGGTCACCAGAGAGGATTTACCCTGTAACTGACAGAAACAGATGCAGAGAAACACAGCCAAATATTGAGTGGTGCTCAGGGATTCAGCAGAAGAGGAAAAGGAAAGACTATAGAAGCCAGAGGGGTCAAGGCCACCACAAGAAAACTCACAGAATCAACTAATCTAGGCTCACAGGACCTCACAGAGAATGAACTGACAAACCAGAGAGCCTGTATTGGTGTGACCTAGGATCTCTGCATATATGTTATGGTTGCATACCTTGGTCTTCTTATGGGACTCCTAACAGCAGAAGCAGAGGAATCTCTTTTTTGCATGCCTTTGGTACTGTTTTCCTCATACTATGTTGCTTAGTCCAGCTTTAATATGAGGGTCTGTGCCTTGTCACATTGCAACTTTACCTGCCATGTTTGGTTGATATCTCTGGGAGGCCTGCCCTTTTCTGAAGGAAAATGAAGGAGTGGCTCTATATCAGAGTAGAGATTGGGGGGGGGGTGGAGGAACTGAGAAGAGAGGAGGGAGGGAAAACTGTGGTTGGGATGTAGCATATGAGAGAAGAAGAAGAAAAAGAGAGAGACAGGGAGAGAGAGAGAGAGAAAGAGAGAGAGAGAGAGAGAGAAAGAGAGAGAGAGAGAGAGAGAGAGAGAGAGAGAGAGAGAGCCTTCTGAATAAAAGCCCATAAATGAGACAGGGGAGTGCCAGTATTCTCCCTTTGTGTGTTTCCTGACACTTTCACGATATGGGCTGTTCTATTCTACTGCACACTCTGCACCATGACACCTCTGAAACCATGACCCTGTATAAACCTTTATTCTTAAAGTTATCTGTGACAGATGCTCTGTCATAGCTGTGAAAATACACATTCAATGATGTGATGTTTTGGCACAGTACTCCATGTTACAAAGGCTAAGAGTCTCGAGGACAAGTGGTTTTCATGTTGATTCTACTCTAAAATCCTTCCTCCAGCTCTCTCCATTTCTCACCCTTTCTAATAATTTTTATTCAAGGAGTTTGTAATCTGATTATATAATAAAAAAATCTCATGTTTTCAGTCACAATATAACATCCCAGGAGGTACAATATGTTCAAGCTTAACTTAAGTCAGCAAGGACAGAGAATAGGTTTGGTTACTGATCCTTCTCTGGGAGCCACTCTTGGGTTAGTATGGAAGCTTCTGTGCCCTTTACCATGAGTTCATTATCTCAGGCTGTCAATTAGATGTCTTTATCTTCATGGTGGAAGCCATGGTACCTTGGGCCCCCAGAGATTGGCCAGTCGTCCTATCTGGAATGTAGGCTAAGCAGCTCCTTGTTGCAATTTAGGGAAGGAACTCAGAACTGTTATTTCTTTGTTTCAAAACACATTTTGAACAATGTGAATCCCCCAGGAAAGTCTGAAGAATCTTATGATTTTAAAATAAAGACACATTTGAACCTGGAGAGACTCAAAATGAAACCTCCAGTATTTTGAAACACAGGGAGGCAAATAAATCTAAGTCCCCACAGCATTGAACAAGCCGTCTCTGTATTACATCAGCCTTCTGCACTGAGGAGATTAAAGTTCACAACCCTGTGAGTTTTTTGAAAGAAAATGTCAATGTTTAGAGACAGAGCTTCTGACACTGAGAAAGCAAGGTTTTCCTACCTGCTCTGACTGGAATGAAGGGCAATAGAACTCGTCAGATAATGTGCCTCTGATAATTAATATCTTAACAAAACTGGTCCCTTGTGGATGGCTCAGAGCTGGAGTCATTGTTCCTGTCAAGGAATTTCAGCATGAAAATCAGTCATTGACAGAGAAATACTCTTGTTTCACATGTCTGGTATCACCTTCCTAATTAGTTCATTTGGCTGCCCAAGGGACACAGGCGACATGGATGGGTTTTTAGTGAGGTCTGCATCATAGGGTCCACGTTCACTGGCACAATGTCCCCACTGTGCCCAGGTCACCGGCACACTCTAGGCAGTGTGCTCTATCCTCCTTTGCCACTGGCATCTACCAAGGAGGAGTCCAAACCCAGTTGCTAAGTTGGGCTGCATTTTTGCAAAACAATTCATAATTATCTAAACAGCACAGGTTTAGTTATCTAAAAGCCCACACACAAAGTGAGTCACAGTGCCTCCCAGAATGTGATAAATGGGTCCTTGGAGGCACAAGAAAACAAAATAACATTAAAGAAATAAACCATTACACTTCGGGCTTCAAACAGAATACAAATATCTTTAAAATTTTTATGAACATAAAAGCAATGAATTAAGAGATCTGGTATATTAATGTTCTGCTTGAACTAACAGAAGATAAAGACATTATTTAATTATGCATGATTTTTACTTAAACAGATGAAAATGGTCTTCTCTTAGTATTGGGCCAGCAAGAAATGATGCCTACTCTGTATTAGAAACCATGGTGGCCAGGTTGCTGTCACGGTCTGCAGAGTGAGGAGCTAGAGTGACCCAGGCCCTGTCATGATACCCATCTCTTCTAATGCTTCCCTACTGTGTGACTCCCCTTTCTGAAAACTCAACATGACAACAGATCTGCTTCTTAAGACTGAAAACATTTGATGGTTTTTTTGAGCCACTCTATCTGAGACTATGTCTCTGGATGTCAGTACCAGGAATCACCCACCTGTCATTTATCTTTTCTTGTACCCTGATTTAGCCCAGCAATTGACAGACCTACTAGGTGGTTCCATTGTGACAATCATTAAATTGCAGATGCTCAGTTCCATGCCGACACCTCTGCTTGACACCATGGAAGCCATCCTGGTCCTTTATCAGCAATGAAAGGTTCTAGATGAAGACCAGTGATGGAAGGAGGCAAGACTGGCTCCTCTCTGTCAGCATCAGCCCTGTCATGTTCAACTCAGCATGGCTTGTTATGATGGGAGTCTTCCCATAGGTAGAGCACACCATAACACACCTTGTTTTCTCCAATCTTTGTGTGTGCCTTCGCATACCTTTTGTAGAGACTGCAGCACCTTCAAGGCCAAGATTGTGGCTTATAGATGTCTCCTCTGTATTCATAGACACCTTCTCATTTGCAGCCACAGTTTCAGTCTTGTGAGACATTTCTTCCAAGCTTCCTGATATGTGAACACAATGTGGTATATGAATGCGATGGACTATATGATTCAGGCATAAAGAAGAAAAAAAATCATATTTTCAGGAAAATAAATGAAAATGGAGATCATTACCTTAAGTGAAATAAGCCAGAGCCAGAAAGATAAACACCAGATACTTCCTCCTTCATGTGGTCTTAATTAAAAAAAAAAAAGACACAAAGATAAAAGTTTAAGGATATGGAGAGGATATTCAGAAAGGAGCGAGGGATAAAAGAGAGGCTAGTAGAGAGGGCAAATTCTCAGAGTACATTATTTATGTAGAAGAAAATGTCCTAATGAAATCCATCACTTTGTACAACTCATAAACACTGTACAGCCAAGACACAGTGCTTTGTGAACACAGCTAACTGTCATGGAACCTACAAACAGAAGAAGGCCTGCCATGTGCAAGAGACAGAATGTAAAGGCGACATGCCAGGCTACCATGTTTTAATAATCTTAGCCTGTACCTGTGCTCCCCTCAGCTCTGGAGAGATGGCTGCTTCGTTTTAGGGTATCTTCCATATTTTGATTTGTAATATTCTCTGTTACCCTTTTCTTGTCCCTGACTGATATGAAAACTCTGAGTTGAAGTCACTTATCCTTAATTTTATGGATAATGAAAACACAAAAAGAACTGCTTGAAACTCCATTGTCAATTTGCTACAAAAGAACCAAAATATGGTTCAAAGCTATTACTGAAAGTATATCAGTGAAAACTTAGGGCACTGAGTGTCAGAAAATCTAACTTAAACAGGAAAAGGGACATGCTGGCTCATTAAACAAGTGGCTGAGTCAACACTGGGCCCTTGGGCTGCAGGGGATGAACTGGGGCTGAAGCCCATTGTTCTCACAAAGACATCAGGACATCAAGAATAGTCACTTACAGGAAAAGCCATCCCTTCAAAGGATCTGATACTGCCTCCATCTCCCCCAATATAAGGCATTTGAATCCTTTAGGCACAGGAATAAACTCTGCCTTCAAGCATGGCTGGACCAAGGGGCTCAGCATCTATCATTGTATCTTCATCTTTTCTTCCCATTTCTGCTTCATTCTCAGGCAGCTCTTCCTGGTGACATCTAGCTTGCTACCAGCACTCTCGGCTTATTCTTTTATTCTCTGCAACCCAGTGGGGAGATACTGTATGTGATGTCAACATATTCATCCCTGGCCCTAGGAAACCTATGGGAAACCTTCTGTCAATCACAGGATTGGTGGGATGGATCATGTTCTGACGATCTAGGGTCATCCTGACACACCTGCTTGGGGAGAGGGAAGCAGAATCATTTTCACGAAGAATAAATTGACTGCTTGTGGCTACAGGTTTTCTGGGGATAACCTGGGTTTCGTGAAGAGATAGTGGGGAAACAAACATTGACCTTTAAAACCCACAGATGTCCCTTACAGCCCAGGCTGTGAACAAGAAGAGATAGTGGGGAAACAAACATTGACCTTTAAAACCCACAGATGTCCCTTACAGCCCAGGCTGTGAACAAGAAGAGATACATGAGAAAGGCCATTGTGTATCCTGTTACATCTCACTCAGGGCCCATGTTAGAGACATGGATAGTCACCGTATCTAGCTGCTGGGCCTTTGGAAACCCCGCTCCTTCCCACTCTGATGCTCCAGTTCATGACAGAGTGGTGGGAAAGTAGAACCAGCCATCTCAGCGTGGTACGGCATTGGGTGATTCTGGTCATCAGCTCTGCCTCTGTCTGGGCAGGGCCTTTGCGGTCCCTCTGTCTTTCCTTCTGACTCCTCTTTCACAGGCATCAGACCGGGTCACTCTGCCTTTCCATTCTTTGTTCTTCATAGGTCCACTGTAAGCTGATGGTGGCTGGGAAAAGATGCCATTGGGAGGTGGGGACTGTGGAGGGCTGACTGGACAAGAATGGATCAAATGCATATATGAAATTGTCTTAGGAATATTTTTTAAAAGTAAAAATTAAAGATTTTGAACAGTAAACTGGAATCTGATAGTTAAAATTGACCCAAATGAAAAGATGAAGCAGGTCCTAAGGTGTTTATGAGGTCACAGCTCCCATCTTCTTCTTGATGGAATATTGTCCTAACTCCGTCTCATGAGTCTCAGTGCATTAGGGAAGTAGTGGAAAGAACTGGAAATGTACTTTTAGCCATTCAGATGGGAAAGCCCACTTTCTAGGCTGAAGAAATTCAGAATTTTTCCACACTGTGGTCATGAGGCTCTGTAGCCTGACACTGCCTGGAAATGTGTTGATTAAAAATGGATGATCAGTTGCTCCGTGAGACTTCAGACCAGTAAGCTCCATGTCTGCCACTCCAACATCTCCATTTCTTTCCCTGAACTGAACTACCAGAACTCCTAGTGAAGACCCAGAACTGCTTCTGCTGCCCTCAGCTGAACGGATGGCCAATAACAGTGTTCCATAACAAGTCAGTCTGTGACCCCATGTGTCATTTGTCCTTATGAACATAGTGTCACATCTTTAATGGAGTGTGACAGAGATTCTATATGCATTTGTTTAAGTCCAGGACCCAGTGTATATCAAAGAAAAAAGTGATTGCCCATCTTTGTATCTTATTCCATTAAAAACTCCTTAAACTAAAAGTATTTTTTTTACATGTATGGGTGCTTTGCCTGAATGTACACCTGGAAGCACATGTGAATAGTGCCCAGGAGGCTGGAACTGGAGTTACAGATAGTCATAAGGTGCTCTGTGGGTGCTGGGAATCAAACTCGGGTCCTCTGGAAGAGCGGCCAGTGCTCTTGCTTTAAAATATTGCATTTGTTTATTGATTTATGTGTCCGTCCACTCATTTATGCACACATATATCTATGCATATACATTTATTTATTTATTTATTTATTTAATTTATTCATTGTGTTCACTTTCCACCTTATGTGTGTTCACAATCACTTTCCACCTTATGTCTCCTCACTAAACCTGGAGCTTGGCAATTCTGCCATGCCGAGTGAGCAGCCAGCTGAAAGGATCCTCCTGTGTTTGCTTCTTTGGCATTTGAGTTGTGGTTCACATCTCTGAATCCCGATTTTCACATGGGTGCTGGAGACCAGAACTTAGATCTTCATGTTTACCATGACAATCACTTTGCTGACTGAACCATCTAACCAACCCCTTATAAGATGCCTTAACTGAAAGCTGAAACATACTTCTAGAACACATAATCTTCCTGCCAATGCAGACCTTGGTTGTGCACCGTGGAGCACTTGCTTCCTAAGCACTTCATTTGTTTTCAGTCTGTCTTCTACCTACTACACTGACCAGGGTCATCTGTGTCCTGTCTTCCCATCCACTTAATGCCACCATAAGACCTATGCCAAACATATAATACACTAAATACTGATTTGTTATGATATCTTTATCTTTAGATGGACCCATGTGATTAACTTGTCTGTTCTAGAACTCACTGGGCCATAGGAAAGACGTTATAAAGAAGAGAAATTTGTATACTGAGATAGAGCTTGCTGAATGATAAAGTAGGAGTTTATGTAATTATAGAAATGAGAGGGAAAGGCTTGTGGGCAGGTGTGACAGGTGTGTGACAGGCCTGTGTGACATGAGGTGACCTTTCCTGTTGCATGTCAGTGCAGTGTAGCCAAATGATGGGCAGGGAAGAGCCAAAGGAATGAGAGCAGGGGTGAAAGGGACTATGAGGATGGAATGCCCTAAGTGTGTAGTGAAATGGAAAGGAGGCTCAGGTGGGCTCAGTGAAGACGTTTGTAGACATAAAACAATAGAGGAAAAAGTAAAGGGCTGTAAAAATTAAGTGATGTAACTAACAAGTATGAAACAATGAAACAAACATGGGTGAGAGAAAGGAGGAATGCATCTTAAAATGTTTAATGTCTGGAACAGAAAGTCATGATTGTCATAGAAATCACAGAAGAACAGAAAGCAGTCAATCCCAAAATAACAAGAATTAATCACTCATGAAATTTTTATTTTAATAATTTACTGGTTCTACTCCACTTTGTTTAGTGCAGTTCTACATTCAGTTTTAATATGGAGTAGGGAAAATACTCTTCATTAATCTTGTAGTGTCTTCTTAATTATTTATGTTTATGTGTTTTTCAGAAGAACTCCAAGCCCATTCTGCAGTGTTATAAAACATGCTACTGAGATTTGAGGACATCTGTAAGTTTCTCCACAGCCATCATTTGTCTACTGACAGGCTTCATACTTTCATGTTATTTTTACTTTCCTTTTACTGGTTTTCCCCTACAAAGATTTTCCACATCACTTGCTAAGCTAGTCTTGGAGGTTTTTGTTGTGGAACGTTTTCACTTCGCTGAATACCAGGATATAGATTCTAACCGCTAACAGTAGCTCAGGAGATGCCAGGGAGGTTTCCCCAAAGGATCACTCACCTCCTGAAAGCCACTTGAAGTTTGAAGGAAGCATTCATTTGTGTAATTCTCCTAATTGCTGCCTGAATGAATGCCATCTTGCTGGTGACTGATGTGCTGCTCAGTGTATCTGTCTATACCTGCACGTCATGGAACAGAAAGTTGGGCAGCTGTTTTTGCATGACTTGAGTGGTCTTTCCTCACTTTTGTTCAGCCAAAACTCATGGTCCACGTGCTCCTTGAATCTTCTTCAAATTAATTTCTCAGCGATTCATCATGTGGCTTTTAAATTTACTGCTTCACGTACTATAAATGCACTTACTTCCTTTGCAACAGAGCTTTTACATGCTTTGCTTTTAGCAAATATTCATTTTTTTTAACTAATTGTTTCTGAAGGACATATCCTGGTGTGTGATGGAAGTGAATGAGACCAGCTACAGATTTCTTTTTTCTTTTTCCAGTGTGAGTCTATGTATTTTAGCACTCGAAAGAGTAAAATACAATAACTGCAGTGCAGTTCCGGGAGGGGCGCACAGATCTTCAGCTCCTTCCAAACCTAATCCAGATCCTTGCTTTTCTGACACTGTGTTGGTGTGAGTCTTGCCCTGCTGTCCTTGTGGGTTCATGGTTTAAAAAGGCAGTCGGGCAGAGTGAATGAAATTTTATGTAAGAAGTGGGAAATAGTAAGAGCTGGAGGGAACGGGAACTCCACAAGGAGAGCAACAGAACAAGATAATTTGAACACAGGGAACTTCCCAGAGACTCATACTCCAACCAAGGACTATTCGTGGAGATAACCTAGAACCCCTTCACAGATGTAGCCCAGGGCAGTTCAGTGTCCAAGTGGGTTCCACAGTAATGGGAAGAGGGACTGCCTCTGACATAATCTGATTGGCCTGCTCTTTGATCACTTCCCCCTGAGGGGGGAGCAGCCTTACCAGGCCACAAAAGATGACAGTGTAGCCACTCCTGATGAGAACTGATAGACTAAGATCAGAAAGGAGAGGAGAACCTCCCCTATCAGTGGACTTGGGGAGGGGCATGCATGCAGAAAGGGGAGGGAGGGTGGGACCGGGAGGGGAGGAGGGAGGGCTTATGGGGGGATACAACATGAATAAAGTGAAAAGAAAAAGAAAAAAAGGCAAAAGCATAGTGCAGTCAGCGCATGGCCTCATTTCCCCATGGCCACTTACAAAGAATGAAATCCCTGACAGAGATTCACTCAGCAAGAAAACAAATCACAAGGAGTTTGAAAAGGCATTTATTATTCCTAGTAAATAATTCAAGACCCATCATGTCCCAAAGCACCATGAAACACTAAAATATAATGGCAGAGACTCTGGAATTCAGCTGTGGTGGAGCTGCTGTGTGCTCTGGAATGAAGTCTAAGGCCAGCTCCTGACACATGATTACAGTCATGACATTGGATGGAGTGGAATGGCAGGGCATGCTGGACCTGGAATCAGACCTGCCTGACCACAGTTGGCCTTGGAGAACTGCATGGCTCCCTCCTCTCCTGTGGGCAATAGTGAGAGACGGGCTGTGTGGGAGGAGGGAATCCAGGCTGTAACCTACTTTACAGCTACTTTATTGGGTTCCTATATCTAACTCCCTTCTTCGCCCCAACCATTTCTAACCCCCCCCACCCCTTTCTAGGTAGGTGAGAAAGAAGGTTAGAATAGAGCAGGGGCATAGATCTCTTTAGACTACTTCCTGCTGACTAGGGGCATTGCATTCCTTGGGGCAAATATGATCTTCACTGACAGGATAACTGATTTCTTCTACTTGTCTCTTTGCACATGACCACAGCAGGGGGAACAAAATGTAACTGGTTTTTTTTTTTTTTTTTTTTTGTTTGTTTTGAAATGGTTTTCTCTGTGTAGTCCTGGCTGTCTTGGACTCACTTTGTAGACCAGGCTAGCCTTGAACTCACAGCGATCTGCCTGCCCTGCCTGCCCCAGTGCTGGGATTAAAGGTGTGCACCACCCAGCCCGGCTACATAACTGTTTTTTGTTTTTTTTAAGAAACCAAAATTATCACTACACTGGGTTCCATGTGTTAGGTCACAAGTCACTTCTCTGGCCCCTGAGAACCAGCTCAGACATTGTTGCCACTCCACATCTGTTGTGTAATAATGGCAAGCTGCCACTGCCAAGTGTTCTTGAAGAATTATAAAATCCCTCTGGGGCTCTATTATAGTTTAAGTTTACTCTCTTGTTAATGGAAGAAAACAATACTTTCAAAAACTAGTTTCAAATACTGAGTTCTATATGGTAAATAAATGATTATTTTGTTTGCAAGCTTAATAAGATAAATCTTTTGATAGAATTTTTATTTACTTAATTGATTACTTAAGTTAGCTTTAAAATGGTGTCATGTAAAGTAGCCCTGGCTAGCCTAGACTGGGTTTAAGTTCCTGTCCATCCTCTTGCCTCAGCCCCTCGAAGCTCAGATTATACACACACCCACCATGCTCACCTTATGTCAATGTGTTAATAATTTGATGGTTTTACTGGATTGCTTGATGTTTAGCTTTAGGCAAAGCAGTCCGTGAATCCTTAGATTATCAGTTTTTCAAAGCTGTAGCATAGACTTTTGGAAATATGCTTTAATTTTAAACAATAACATCACTTTTTTTTTAATGAACTCATAAATATAAATATTGCACTAGATCAAGGTAGCCACTCAAACAAACACTCACCCATCCCTGAGCTCTTCACACCTCAGTGTGCGAGTGAGAGAGTACGGTGAGAGAGTGGCCGGCCATTCTGCAGGCAGGAGACTTCACTTATGGACTCACACATTCATAGTCAACTACATTGTATGTATTCATGCACCACAATAAAGAACAAGATAACAGAGTTGGAGCCAGAAAAGCAATTAACTTTACATCCTCTCTCGCGGCTCACATGCCTGTCTGCTTTAAGTTAGATGAGCAACACTCAGCCTTGTGACGTGAACACAGCCATTAGAGAAATGACAAAAAGGCTGCATGTGTGTGTGGATGTCATATTGATCCTTCCTCAGAATGCCAACCATACTTTTACCATCAGCTTTTTACTCCCCATTGTCTTTGCAAAATTCGACTTGACTGGAGCAGAGCAAAACTTTCTTCCATCTTGGAGCCAGTCTTCTGAAGAAGGGTAGTTGAAGAAGCAAGGTTTTGTCTTTCAGAATCTTTGCTTTGTGACATGTGCTCACAAAGCAGAACAAATGGAGCCACTCAGCACACAGCCCTTATATATGCCATATTTGATAGGGTAGCCTCCTGTGCTTCTGGAAGTGTCATTATCACTTCACTCCGAAAGAAACGGACGTTCAATAATGCTGAGTCACAAGCCCAAAGAAGGCAATGCAGAGATGGAATCTCCATCTGCTGATTAAAGTCCAGCTCTCTACTAGCACCTCCTTTCATCTCTCTACAGCAGCAACCCTGCAAAGTCAATGCTAACACCGATAACCTCACTTCACAGCCAAGGAAGTCATGTTCCTCTGACCAGGTGACTCACCTCAGTGTTAGTTACTTCCTGCTGCTGTGAGAGAATATCTGACCAGAACAACTTAAGGAAGGATGGTTTTCTTTTGGCTCACAGTTCAAAGGTACAGTCCATCACATCAGGAAGTTTCGGTGTTGGGAGCTTGATTTTCTGCTTACACTGCATCCTCACTGAGAAGGAGGAGGAGGAGCAGGAGGAGAAGAAGAAAAAGGAGGAGGCGGAGGAGGAGGGGGAGGAGAAGGAAGAGGAGGAATCATCGCCGTCATCATCATCATCATCATCATCATCATCATCATCATCATCATCATC
>NW_026596440.1:1048440-1155046 GCF_907164565.1 Psammomys obesus | reverse complement strand
TCATCATCATCATCATCATCATCATCATCATCATCATCATCATCATCATCATGCTGGGACTCAGATTACTCTTCCTTTTTCTTCAATCCAGGACCCAGCTAATGGAATGGTTCAGTTTGTATTTAGGGTAGATCTTCCCATATCAATTAGCCCAGTCTAGAAACTTTCTCACAGAAATTCCCAGAGCTTTAGTCTAGACCCTGTTACGTTGACAATACCCACCATCACACATGGTAAGTGTCAAGGTTTTGGGCTTCTTTCCTGGGATTCTAAGATGCTCATTTTGACTAGCTCTCAGCATCCCCATGTATTATTCAGGTGGCTGTGGTGGGTTACCACAGTAACCTTTAACCTTTCTCATTGTTTGATAGTAGGTGTCATTTCAGCCTTGACCATTATGTGAAACCATACATATTCTGTTAACAAGTTAATTTTTACTTTTTTTTTTTTTACTTCATTCATTGCAGTTTTATACTATGAAAGTGGGAGATAATTTTAAAGATGCCTGGCTGGTGTTTTGCTAAAATTCATGCTTGTCCTCTACTGTATAAAATATTTCATAAAGCAGCGAACTGCCTGGAAGCCTGGGGGAAACCTGGGGGCAGTAGAGGAGGACAGGGTGGAGAGGCAGAGTTGGTCTGGAAGTTGAACCTTGGCTCTTGGCACATAACTACTCATGACTTCAATTTTTCACCGCCCATGAGTCAGAGCTGCACTTACAGAAAAGGAGCTGCCATTCAAAAGGGGCTTCATATTACACTGTTGTTAATGTTAATTCATCCATAAACCTGCTGATACCAACATGAACACACTCATCACAACCAAGCTAACTGGGCCTAAGAAACCTGGGTAAGGGGGATCCATGCTCTGCCTGTCTGAGGCAAAGTGTCTCAAGGACTTTCCCAGCTCTCCCTGCATGATTCATAGAGGGCACACGCCTGGAAGGACATCTGGAAAGCCTTCAACACTGTGGCAACTCAGAGAAGATGCTCCTGAGAGGACAGCTGCCCAGCAGAGCCATACCCCTACCAACCAGCTGAGGCCAAGTCCTGCCAAGGCCCACACCTTTTGTCTCCACGCAGCTTGCTTACACTACATCGTGGGGACAAAACCGTTAGTGCGCATTCAGTGTGCCTCTGTGGGCAGCGGTGCGGCTCCCACTGCAGCTGTGCGCCACAGGTTGTGACCATGCTTCGTCTTCGCTGCACAGAGTTTCCGTCTTTGAAGACATAGTTCTCCCTTGTCTCCGTTTCTTTTACTTATTCTTCTCTCATAGTCTCCCCTCCCTCCACTCTTCCCTGTTCCCAACCCCCCTCTACTCTCCCCCAGATCTACTGCTCCTCCATTTTCCTTCAGGAAAGAGCAGCCCTCACAGAAATATCAACCAAACACAGCATAACAAGAGGCACTAAGACTAAGCACAGACTCATATTCCAAGGCTGACAACACAACACAGTAGGAGGAAGAGTCCCAAGAGCAGGCAAAAAGAGTCAGAGATACCCCCTCTTCCACTGTTAGGACTCTCACAAAACCCCAGCTGAACAACTACAACATACATGCAGAAGACTTGGCTCAGACCGCTGCAGGCCCCATGATTGCTGCTTCTTTCTCTGCGAGCCCCTATGAGCCTGGCTTAGTTGATTCTAGGGGCTGTGTTCACCTGTTGTTGGCGACCTCTCTGGCTCTTACAGTCCTTCCTTCTCCTGGTCCCTGATCTGACACCATCTACTCATCCATTCTTCAGCAAGCTCCTTCCTAGCTACTACCATAAATTGTCAGCATCTATTTTTCTGTTTTTCTTTAATTGCAGTGGTTGTCAACCTGTGGGTCAAGATCCTTCTGGGGGTTGAATGACTCTTTTACAGGGGTGTCTCAAGACCATCAGAAACCACAGATACTTACATTAAGATTTATAACACTAACAAAATTACAGTTATGAAGTAGCAATGAAAATAACTTGTTGGGGGAGGACCTTGTACAACATGAGGACCACAACTGCATTACAGAATCACAGCATTAGGGAGGTTGAGAACCAATAGCCAAGACTCTTGATGATATGTGTGCCCCCCAACCTCTCAGGCTTTGGTGCTGTCAATACCATCTCTGCTACAATCGCTTGATATCATCAAAGCTTGGAAATGAAGGCTCCTGGGCTCTCAGACTTACTGTATGGCTCTTGGTTAGCCCTACTGTCCTAACCATGCTGTGGTAAATGTTACATGATAACTTAATCAAGAAACATATGTTTATCTTTAGGCAATTACATCTTGGTTAATATTTATAGATACATTCTGTCAAAAGACATTTTTTGAATATTAGCCTTTCCTCAACAACCAATGTCATCATTTTTCCTATTTACATTTGTTTAGAGTGTATCCAGCAATGAAGCCAGAGCTCAGACAATGTAGGTGGCTCACCCAAGACCATGGAGCTCGCGCCTATTACCTCTGACATTTGAATTCCTCAGTGTCTTCTCTGAATCTTTGACTATACTGATTCTGACCAGTGGGCCCGAATTCTGGAATGCCTGTGAAGTCATATTTCCACAGTTTTTAAGTGTGGGTTTTTAAGATCTGGGTGGGGTTTGGGACCTAGGGTAATAATTTTTAGTTTGTGGACCTATGTGTTCCAACAATGGAGCCCTTAGCCACATGTACTGATTTGCAACTCAGGTAATTAAAATGGACTGAAATCCAGACCAGTTTCTCAGTTGCTTCAGCAGAGTTTCAAATATCCATAGGATACAATAGGCTCCTGAACAGTCTGCCATGGTTATATCCATCCAATCATGTCAGAAGCTTCATCAGAAAAGCAGCAGTCTAGACTTTTGCATCGTTTTTTATGAAGGCAGAATGCCCATGGCTGAGCCCAGTGCCTTGAGATTCGACATGCCTGTCCAGCCTCTCCAGAAAGAGAATGGCAACCTTGATGACAGCGGGAATGTGTGTCTCTGCTCCTCCATGGGGTTCTTGATATCCTAAGTCTGCACTTTACTTTACCAGACTCCTTGGTAATTCCTTAACTTCCACACCTTGTTTAGACTTTGTCCATTCTGTACCACTAGAACTCACATGCCCTTGAGGTTCACTGCTTTGATTTAGGTCTGCCTTCCATGTTTACTCTGTTTTGCCTTTATGTCTCTGCAGGGTTAGGAGGAATCGCACATTATGGTTCTGTGAGTTCTAGCCACTAAGTTTAAACTGGAAGGATTGTCACTCATTATTATCCACAGCACAGGCTGCAAGCAAGGAAATGAAGCTGAGAAGCTTTAGCCTCCAGCAAGAGAAGGCAGGATTATCAGGGTTTTTGGCTGGATTTGTAGACAGCTAGTTATGTGCTCTGAGCATCACAGAGGCCCAGCCCCAGGCCCTGGTTTCCTTCTTTGAGATGGCAGCTCTCCATGCAACCATGAGCTTGAATCTGGTCCTGCACATAGAGAGAACAGCCCCGTGTCTGTACAATGCTCTAGGACTGGTGCCCCCTTTCATCAAAGATGGACCCCTTCAGGATATGAGTGGCCCTTAACAGTTTGGGGACATATCATGAGTACCAATGCATCCCACTTTGAACATTTATTGAGCTGCCTACATAGTCAATGAGCATTTATTTAGCAACTGTAGGTTTCTGGCTCATATGTCATAAAATAGCTGAAGTACTGGTGAAAAGATGACAAATCATTTTAATTTGGTGACAGAAAGCTTCTTTGCAAGAATCTACTTATGTATTTTTACAATTCTCTGTACTCTATACAATGAATAAATACCACTAAGGCAGGGCTTGGACATAAAGTGTGGATTAGCCAATCTGCAGTGATTCAAGCCTTAACAAATGCTTCATTTCTGGGACTTCCACTTTACACACCATTAGTTCCTTCCTGCACCCTAGGGCTACCATCAGCATCTTCTAGTGTGGTGTTCTTCCAAGGTATCCGTATTCTGTCTCTCTCTCCATCTCTTCCCCCTCTTTTCCTTCCTTTTCACTTCCTTTCCTTCACCTCCTTGCTCCATCCCAGCCCGGCTTCTGGAAGACGGCCAGTTACATGGTCTCTACGTCTTTGGGATCTACAGGTGCAGTATTGATTCCAGGGGATTTACTCTGCCTGAGTCTCCAGATAGAAACACTCTGACAAGTGTCAGAGGGAAGCCGGGCATCCTTTCCTGTGGCACTCAGCTCCAGGACCCAGCCAGTCCTCCAGGCTCTTTGTGCCAATGCTCTTCTTCTCTTCTGCATCCTTGGAAATTCTTGCCTTCCCATAGTTTCATTCTCCAGCCCATGAGCTAGCCCTTGCCTTTCTCACGCCAATGAGACCTCACCCTTCCCCAGTTCTCTACATCATGCCAACCACCAAACTCAATGGCCTCCTCACCAACCCCATGCTGGTTCCACAGTGATGGTTATTTTAACAGTCTCTTCCTCATTATGATTGCAGATCCTAGATCCTCCATCTGACTTCTTTCTGCTTGCCTTTCCACCTCTGCTTCTGTCTCTATGGCTGACCCTCTCTTTATTTCCTTTCCTTAATCCTCACCCAGGAGCAGCTGAAGCTGCACAGGTGCCCTTTGCATGACCTTCCAACCTGACTTCCATCCTTAGCTCTGCTCCATCAGCAATTCTGCTGATTTCAGCTTTAACAGGCTGAAATGTCTGCGTGCATGTCCTTTTCCACAGCACCTCTGCTATCAACACTTTCTGGGTCTTTTCAGGTTAAAACTTTGTTACTTTTGCTCCTTTGCCTCCTTGTTTCCCATAATTGAGTCTTATCACTGCCCTCTGGTCCCCCCCCCCCTTCACATATTTTCTGCACTGGTCATAGTGACTTCAGCCCCTATGATATCTATGGTCCTGCTTTCTGTAGACATTATCCAAGCCTAAAATGTTCATCACTTCCCTATTGTCCATATAAGGTTCAGTTTCCTGTAACATGGTGGTCCAGGCTCCACAGAGTCCACACCAGCTTACCCTTGAACCCTCTACCCTCCCATATATCATCCTCTAACACTGCACCAGGGTTTCCTAAACCTCTAGACTGTTGGTCTCCTTTTTCCAGTCTAATTTTGAATTTTCTCTTACATCTTTCTCCAGATAAATTTTTTTCTCACCATTGAAAGGCTGACACAAATTTTCCTGATCCTTACACAGAGGATCTGTCCCAGCATCTGAAACCTTCTGTGGTTCCTTCCTCCTCCATCTCAGGAAACATATTCCTCTACCTCCTGTGTCCTGGGGTACTTCTTTATTTCTTCACTATTCTCCTTTCAGCATGAACTATGTGATTTTCAAGGAAACTGGGACTAGATTTTTAAGGCCTTGGAGTCAGAGTGAAGATTTATGCTTCTGTGCTTGTCCTCGGGCAAATCAAATATATGAGCTAGTGAGAATTTACTGACAGTTTTGAGCAGAACATAACAAATCAAATATACCAGACAATAAAACAACCAATAAATTTTCACTTTATTTAAAATATAGCTATAAAATCATTAATAGGATCAGGTGGTGAAGGTTTAATACTGCTAGTTCTAATTTTGATTTATTCCTTAAAAAACACATCTCTTTGGGATTTGATCAAATATAAGAATAATGGCAAGACCAGGTTGTGTTAAGATGAATAAAGTTAGCATGACTTTTGTAGGTCAGCTTAACCCTGTAAACTCATTTACACATACTTTTGCTTTCGTCAAGAAAATGAAACAATTGATTTAAAAAAATATTTTGCTAATTCTGAACAAATGTAGTTGAATGACCGATGTCCTATTTCTTTTATTCTGTACAAAATGCTTTCCTCTTCGGGGATACCACCAGAAAGGGTGACTGAGCTTTAACCTAGGATTCTATTTCTCCTATGACAGGTCTCACTGGATTGGGTTTGAAGTGGTGTTTGCACGAAAGATGTAAAACCTTCCATTGCATGATGGGTAAAAACATTGTCTTCTTTCCTGTTTCGCAGTCAGAGTGAGCCTCCTGTCCTCCTTCACAAAACGTTTACATGTCTTTAAGTTGATGCTGTCATTCAACCACCAATTCCTGTAGGTTAGAGAATGGGGGACACTCTGCTAAAAAACACAGCAGACCTCTCTCTGGAAACTTAAGTATGAAAGAGAAAAAAAAAATCTAACCAGAATAGTACAGAAATACTCTTATTTTTAAAACTCATTCTTCCTTGCCTACAACCAAATGGTTTGCATTATTACCAGATTTTGACTCAGCCCACATGGTATCCCTGTTATGGAAATCTATAAGTATGAAGGTTCAGAAGACACAGCCCAAACAAGGTTGGCTTCATGTGAAAACTAGAGACCCTATGAGCAGGAAGTGGACACACTCTATCTCCTTGTATTGGAAATCTTGTGATATTATGATGTCAGGGGTCACATGAATATGGCTCCAGCCAAGAATTACTTCTAGCAAAACAAAGCCCACTAAACAGCCTAGTTTTAATTTTTTATTAATTCATTTCAAATATTTTTATTGGAGAGTGTTTATTGCACATAATGATGTGATTCATGACTACATAATCCTCCATGGGATTATTTTTGTTCATATTTACTTTTTTCTTTCTGCCCCCTTTTCCCTCCTTTTCTCCTTTTTTCATACCCACTCCCTCTTGCCTTTTCCCCTTCCTTCTCTTCCTTCTCTCTTCCCCTTCCCTCTCCTTCCTCCTGTTGTCCTCTTCATTATCCAACTCCTAGTTCTAATTTCCTGCCACATATGTAAAAAATTTTATGTATCTGGGTATATATTTTCACCACCTTCTATGAAACTGTGCATATGTATCCTGCTGAAATTTGTTAAGTACTTTCTTTAGGAAATGTATCCTCTAAAATTTAGCTTTTATTCAGATAGTGTAATTCAGGGGGTAATAATAAAATCCGCACTGTGCAGGCCTGTTACCCAACACTGGTAGGTTTTCCTGACAATATTAATATCTCTAACATGGTCTAAGAGCACAGTTTTTAAATTTATTTTTTATTTATTACAATTTATTCACTTTGTATCCCATCTGTAGCCCCCTTCCTTATCCCTCCCAATCCTGTCCTTCTTCCTTCTTCTCCTCCCATACCTCTCCTCCAGACTACTGATGAGGGAGGGAGGTCCTCCTCTCCTTCCCCATGACCCTAGCCTATCAGGTCTCATCAGGACTTTTGCATTGTCTTCTTCTGTGGACTGGTAAACTCTTCCCCCTCAGGGGGAGGTGGTCAAAGAGCTAGCCACTGAGTTAATGTCAGAGGCAGCCCCTGTTCCCCTTACTAAGGAACCCACTTGGACACTGAGCTGCCATGGGCTACATCTATGCAGGGGTTCTAGGTTTCTCCATGAATGGTCCTTGATTGGAGCATCAGTCTCAGAAAAGAACCCTGTGCCCAGATTTTTTTTTTTTTGGGTCTGTTGCTTTCCTTGTGGAGTTCTTATCCTCTATAGGTCTTTCTATCTTCCCCTTCTCTCATAAGATTCCCTGCATTCTGCCCAAGGTTTATCTATGAGTCTCAGCATCTGCTTTGATACCCTGCTGAGTAGAATCTTTCAGAGGCCCTCTGTGGTAGGCTCCTGTCCTGCCCCCTTTTTTCTCCCTCTTCTGATATCCATCCTGTTTGCTTTTCTGAATGAGGATTGAGCATCTTAGCCAGGGTCCTTCTTCTTCCCTAGCTTCTTTAGGTGTACAGATTTTAGTATGTTTATCCTATATTATATGTCTAATATCCACTTATAACTAAGTATATACCATGTGTGTCTTTCTGCTTCTGGGTACTTCACTCAGGATGATCTTTTCTAGTTCCTACCATTTGCCTGCAAATTTCATGATTTTCTTGTTTTTAATTTCTGAGTAGTATTCCATTGTGTAAAAGTACCACAATTTCTGTATCCATTCCTCCATTGAGGGACATATGGGTTGTTTCCAAATTCTGGCTATTACAAATAAAGCTGCTATGAACATGGCTGAGCAAATGTCCTTGTTGTATGCCTAGGAGTGGTATAATTGGATCTTGAGGAAGCACTATTCGTAATTGTCTGAGAAAGCATCAGATTGGTTTCCAAAGTTGTTGTACAAGTTTACATTCCCACCAGCAATGGAGGATGGTTCCCTGTTCTCCACAACCTCTCCAGCATGTGTTGTCACTTGAGATTTTGATATTGGCCATTCTGATGGGTGTAAGGTGAAATCTCAGGGTTGTTTTGATTTGCATTGCCCTGATGACTAAGGATATTGAGCATTTCTTTAAGTGTTTCTCTGCCATTTGATATTCCTTTATTGAGAATTCTCTAAGAGCACTTTTAAAAATGAGTATTCAAATTTTGTGTTTCTATTCCTATACACCCTTTTTTTTTGTTTAAATTTCATGACTCAATGTGTTTTCAAAGAGAGTTAAAAGATTCCCACCAGAGGCGGGGCAAGATGGCGGCGCTGGGAGGACTCTCATTCTGAGCAGCAGCACAGCAGGATTGGCACAGTGACCAGCAATCAGAACGCTCGGCCATAAAACACAGGTGATTGTGTTTCCCAGGTGAGAGGATACCCCATGGTGGGGGATTCAATCAGCTTTTAACTCACCTGGCTAAACCAAGGAAGAGATCCTGGTTCCGCCAGACTCCTGGCTGCCAGCCCCAGCCCAGAGCCACGCGCCAGTGTTTCTGGTCATGGTCCCAGACTGAACCGTGCACACCACACTATCAGAGACTGGAATTTTCAGTCGAGAGATAACCCCATGGTGCAGGAAACGATTGGGACCGACCTTAGGTCACCCAGACATCCCCTGGAAAAGACTCGGGTTCCAAGGGTGCCCCAGGAGCCAGCCCAGAGCCAGAGCCAGGGACCCAGGTGCCTGCACAGAGCCCTGCCTGCACGCCTGATTCGCTGCCTCAGATAGAACTGTGGGCCCCAGGGCACCAGAGACTGCATTTCCCTCCCACAGGGAGGGAAATGGCTGGTCTGATCTCAGAGCACTCAGCCGACACCCCTACCCCGAAAAGGTCTCGGTAAAATTACCCAGTTTAGGCAGACACCCGGGCTCCCAAAGGCCGGAAAGGCAGACACAGGCAGTTTCAGCTAGCTGGCAGAGACTGAGTAGTGCGCCCCAGGGCAAAAAAGAGACCTGGAGTCCCTGTCTCCAGAGAATCCACAAGGAAGGAAGGAAACTGTACTGACTTAAATCACCCAAGCCTTCCCTGGAAAAAGTCTTGCAGACCTGCGGGTCCGCGCGTCTATTTCTGAGCTGTGCTCCAGACACAGGCACAAACAGTTGGTGCGTGCCAGATGTCCAACTGGGTCACAGCAGCTGATCATTAAATTTACAGCAAGAAACCCAGAAACAGGGCAGCTGTCTTTAGGACTTCCCTGGGTGAGAGGAGAACCCTCTCGACTAACAAAGACCACAGTTACCACTCAGGTCTCTATCCCTGAGGTGAGCAGCAGCAACTCCTGAAAAAATGCCAGCTATCCAGGGACTATACCCAAAAAGCTAAGAAGACATCCTTCAGGAAAAACCACCTTTCTGCAAAGGGGATTCTTTCCACCACAGGATCCCCAGGAACCACCAGAAAATAACCCCAAACACCTAAGATAGCACAATGGGTAGAGGCCAGCATAAAAGCTCAAGCAACAAAAGACAGAGCAATATGGCATCTCCAGAACCCAGTTACCGAAGGGGAAGTAGCCCTGGACACCCCAGCATAACTGAAATCCAAGAAGATGACCTAACAACCATGCTCATGAAGAGGATAACAGAGGAAACAAATAAGATACGTAAAGACATAGAGGAAGATAAACTCAAACAGAATATTGCCATCCGTAAAGAAATAGAGGAAGATGCAGCCAAACAGTTTATGGCCTTTAGAAAGGAAATGCTTAAAGCACTGAATGAAATAAAAGAAACAGAGTTGAAGGAACTAAAAGAAAAACAGGAAAGTACAATCAGACAGGTGAAGGAAATAAAGAAAACAACACAAGACCTGAAGATAGAACTGGAAAAATTAAAGAAAACACAAATGGAGGAAATAATGAAGAGGAAGAACTTAGGAAAGAAAACAGGAAGTACAGAGGTTAGCATAACCAATAGACTACAAGAGATGGAAGAAAGAATCTCAGGTGTAGAAGATACAATGAAAGAAATCCATGTATCTGTCAAAGAAAATGTTAAATCCAAAAAATTCCTGACACAGACCGTCCAAGAAATCCAAGACAATATGAAAAGACAAAACCTAAGAATAATAGGTATAGAGGAAAAAGAAGATTCCCTTCTCCAAGGCCCAGAAAATATTTTCAACAAAATCATTGAAGAAAATTTCCCCAAGATAAAGGAGAGGCCAATAAGGATACATGAGTCCTACAGAATACCCAACAAATTTGACCAGGAAAGAAAATCCTCCCGCCACATAATAATCAAAACAGTAAGTATACAGAACAAAGAAAAAATACTAAAAGCTGCAAGGGAAAAAGGCCAAGTAACATATAATGGCAAACCCATTAGAATCACACCTGACTTTTCAACAGAGGCTATGAAAGCCAGAAGGGCCTGGACGGATATCATGCAGACCCTAAGAGAACACAGATGTCAACGCAGGCTAATATACACTGCAAAACTCTCAGTCCTCATAGACAGAGAAAACAAGATATTTAATAACAAAAACAAATTTCAACAATACCTACACACAAATCCAGCATTACAGAAGACACTGGAAGGGAAAATACAACCCAAGAAAATTAGCTTCTGTCAAGAAAACACAGGAAATAATTAACCATACTACAATAAAAAAAAAAAAAAGCAACCAAGCACACAACCTTATGAACACAGCCAATATCAAAATCAAAGGATTTAACAGCCACTGGTCATTAATCTCTCTCAACATCAATGGACTCAACTCTCCAGTAAAAAGACACAGTTTAACAGATTGGATACGTAAACAAAACCCAGCAATCTGTTGCATACAAGAAACATACCTAAGGCACAAAGATAGACATTACCTGAGGGTAAAGGGTTGGAAGACGACTTTCCAAGCAAACGGACCCAAGAAACAAGCAGGAGTAGCCATTCTAATATCTTATAAAATAGACTTTCAACCAAAATTAATAAAAAGAGATGGGGAAGGACACTTCATACTCATCAAGGGAAAATTCCACCAGGAAGACATCACAATCCTGAACATCTATGCCCCAAATACAAGAGCACCCACATTTGTTAAAGAAACATTGATAAAATTTAAATCACAAATAGATCCCCACACATTAATAGTGGGAGACTTCAACACCCCACTCTCAACAAAGGACAGGCCAACAAAAGAGAAATTATACAAAGAAACAATGTCCCTAACAGAGGTCATGAATCAAATGGACCTAACAGACATTTACAGAACTTTACACCCAAATACAAACGAATTTACCTTCTTCTCAGCACCTCATGGAACCTTCTCCAAAATAGGCCATATAGTTGGTCCCAAAGCAAGCCTCAACAGATACAAGAAAGTTGAAATAATCCCTTGTATCTTGTCTGATCATCATGGAATAAAGCTGGACCTTAACAACAACAGAAATAACAAAAAACCTACACACACATGGAAACTAAACAACTTGTTACTAAATGACAGCTGGGTCAGGGAAGAAATAAAGAAAGAAATTAAAGTCTTTCTAGAATTCAATGAAAATGAAGACACAACATACCCAAACTTGTGGGACACAATGAAAGCAGTGCTAAGAGGAAAGTTCATAGCACTAAGTGCCTTCAAGAAGAAATTCGAGACAGCTCATTCAAGCAACTTAATGGCTCACTTAAAACCCTAGAAAAGAAGAAGCAGACACACCAAGAAGGAGTAGATGGCTGGAAATAATCAAACTCAAGGCTGAAATCAATTAATTAGAAACAAATAAAACAATTCAAGGAATCAATGAAACCAAGAGCTGGTTCTTTGAGAAAATCAACAAGATTGACAATCCCTTAGCCAAGCTAACTAAAAGGCAGAGAGACACCATCCAAATCAACAAAATCAGAAAAGAAAAGGGGGACATAACTACAGACACTGAGGAAATCCAAACAATCATTAGGACTTACTTCAAAAGTCTATATGTATGCAACAAAATTTGAAAATCTAAATGAAATGGACAATTTTCTTGATCAATTTGAGTTATCAAAGCTGAATCAGGACCAGATAAATCAATTAAACAGTCCTATATCCCCCAAAGAAATAGAAGCGGTCATCAAAAGTCTCCCATCCAAAAAAATCCCAGGACCAGATGGCTTCAGCGCAGAATTTTACCAGACCTTCAAAGAAGAGCTAACACCAATTCTCTTCAAACTATTCCACAAAATAGAAACAGAGGAACATTACCAAACTCATTCTATGAAGCCACAGTCACCTTGGTACCTAAACCTCACAAAGACTCAACAAAGAAAGAGAATTTCAGGCCAATCTCCCTTATGAACATTGATGCAAAAATACTTAATAAAATACTTGCAAACTGAATTCAAGAACACATCAAAGATATTATCCACTATGACCAAGTAGGCTTCATCCCAGGCATGCAGGGGTGGTTCAATATACAGAAATCCATCAATATGATCCACCATATTAACAAACTGAAAGAAAAAAAAACACATGATAATCTCCCTAGATGCTGAAAAAGCATTTGACAAAATCCAACATCCATTCATGTTTAAAGTATTAGAGAGATCAGGGATACAAGGCACATATCTAAACATAGTAAAGGCGATATACAGTAAGCCTATAGCCAACATCAAACTGAATGGAGAGAAACTTAGAGCAATCCCACTGACATCAGGGACAAGACAAGGCTGCCCACTCTCTCCATATCTCTTCAACATAGTGCTGAAGTCCTTCCTAGAGCAATAAGACAGTTGAAGGAGATCAAGGGGATACAGATCGGAAAGAAAGAAGTCAAATTATCACTATTTGAAGATGATATGATAGTATACATGAGTGACCCCAAAAACTCTACCAGGGAACTCCTACAGCTGATAAACACCTTCAGCAAAGTGGCCGGATACAAAATTAACTCAAAAAAATCAGTAGCACTCCTGTATAGAAAAGACAAAAGTGCTGGGAAAGAAATTAGGGAAACAACACCCTTCACAACAGCCACAAATGACATAAAGTGCCTTGGTGTAACCCTAACCAAGCAAGTCAAAGTCTTGTATGAAAAAAATTTCAAGTCTCTGAAGAAAGAATTAGAAGAAGATATGAGAAGATGGGAAGATCTCCCATGCTCATGGCTTGGCGGGATTAACAAATTAAAAATGGCCATCTTACCAGAAAGCAATCTACAGATTTAATGCAATTCCCATCAAATTGCCAACAGAATTCTTTACAGACCTGCAAAGAAAAATTATTAACTTCGTATGCAATAACAAGAAACTGAGAATTGCTAAAACAATCCTCTACAATAAAAGCTCTTCTGGAGGTATCTCCATCCCTGATCTTAAGCTGTGCTATAGAGCAACACTTATAAAATCTGCATGGTACTTGCATAGAAACAGAGTGGTGGATCAATGGAACCGAACAGAAGACCCAGAAATAAACCCACACACTTATGGACACGTGATTTTTGACAAAGGTGCCAAAACCATACAGTGGAAAAAAGATAGCATCTTCAACAAATGGTGCTGGTCCAACTGGAGGTCCACATGTAGAAAAATGAAAATAAATCCATACTTATCAGCCTTCACAAAACTGAAGTCCAAGTGGATCAAAGACCTCAACATAAAACCAGACACATTAAATTCGCTAGAAAAAAAAGTGGGGAATACCCTAGAACTCATTGGCACAGGGGACAACTTCCTGAGCAGAACACCAACAGCACAGGCTCTAAGAGCAACAATCAATAAATGGGACCTCATGAAACTGAAAAGCTTCTGTAAAGCAAAGGACACCGTCATCAAAACAAAACGATTACCTACAGATTGGGAAAAAATCTTCACCAACCCTTTATCTGACAGAGGACTCATATCCAGTATATATAAAGAACTAAAGAAGCTGAAAAGCAGCAAACCAAGTAATCTGCTTAAAAAATGGGGAACAGAGCTAAACAGAGAATTCTCTGTAGAGGAATATGGAATGTCAGAGAAGCACTTAAAGAAATGCTCAACCTCATTAGCCATTAGGGAAATGCAAATCAAAACAACCCTGAGATTTCACCTTACACCCATCAGAATGGCTAAGATGAAAAACTCAAGGGACAACACATGCTGGAGAGGTTGTTGAGAAAGGGGAACCCTTCTCCACTGCTGGTGGGAATGTAAACTGGTACAACCACTTTGGAAATCAATCTGGCACTTTCTCAGACAACTAGGAATAGTGCTTCCTCAAGATCCAGCCATACCACTCCTAAGCATATATCCAAAAGAGGCTTAAGTACACAAAAAGGACATTTGCTCAACCATGTTTGTAGCAGCTTTATTTGTAATAGCCAGAAGCTGGAAACAGCCCAGATGTTCCTCAACTGAAAAATAGATGCAGAAATTGTGGTACATCTATACAATGGAGTATTCCTCAGCAATGAAAAATAAGGAAATCATGAAATATGCAGGTAATTGGTGGGACCTGGAAAGGATCATCCTTAGTGAGTTGTCCCAGAAGCAAAAATACACACATTGTATATACTTACTCATATAAACATACAACATAGGATAAACCCACTAAAATTGGTACATCTAAACAAACTAAGCAAAAGAGAGGACCCTAACTGAAATGTTCAATCCCCATCCTGAAAGCCAAAGAGGATGGACATCAGAAGAAGAAGAAAACAGGAAACAACCTAGGAACCTGCCACAGAGGGCCTCTGAAAGCCTCTGCCCTGCAGACTTTCAAAGCAGATACTGAGCCTGATGGCCAACTGTCGGGCTGAGTGAATGGAATTTTATGTAAGAAGTGGGAAATAACAAGAGCTGGAGAGGACAGGAAGTCCACAAGGACAGCAACAGAACAAGAAAATTTGAACACAGGGAACTTCCCAGAGACTCATACTCCAATCAAGGACTATTCTTGGAGATAACCTAGAACCCCTGCACAGATGTAGCCCATGGTAGTTCAGTGTCCAAGTGGGTTACATAGTAATGGGAAGAGGGACTGCCTCTGACATAATCTGATTGGCCTGCTCTTTGATCACCTCCCCCTGAGGGGGAACAGCCTTACCAGGCCACAGTAGAGGACAATGCAGCCATTTCTGATGAGAACTGATAGTCTAAGATCAGAAAGAAGGAGAGGAAGACCTCCCCTATCAGTGGACTTGGGGAAAGGCATGCATGTAGAAAGGGGAGGAAGGGTGGGATCCACAGGGGAGCGGGGAGGGGCTTATGAGGGGGGTACAAAAGAATTAAGTGTAATTAATAATAATAAAAATATATTAAAAAAATTCCCACCAAAAGGGATTTACTGATTCAATGCAATATACACCAAAATTCCAACACCTTTCTCTCAGAAATTGAAATAAAGCCTTAAACTTCATATGGAAGCACGAACGAAAAGCAAGATAGTTAAAATTATTCTGAGAAACAACAAAAAGAACTTCTGGGGTATCACCATCCTCTATTCTAAATTGTACTATAGCAGTAAAAACCTCATGACACTGGCACAAAAACAGATACATTGATCGATGGAATTGAAGTGGAGACCCAGACATAACTTCACACATCCATGCACACCTGAGTCTTTCCAAAGAAGCCCAAAACAACAACGACAAAGAATTCTTTAGAAAAGACAACATCTTCAACAACTGGTTCTGATCGTATTGGATGGTTGCATTTTGAAGAATAAAAATACCTTACCACCTTCCTGAAAACTCAACTCCAAAAGGATCAGAGACCTCAATATAAGTCCAGATACCCAGAATTTGATAAAAGAGAAAGCACAGAATAGTATTGGACTCCTTAGCACAGAAAAGACTTTCTGACTAGAATCCCAATAGTGCAGGCTTTAGGACTATCAATTAATAAATAGGGCTTCATGAAGCTACAAAGCTTCTATTCAGCGAAAAAAAAACCATCATTTGAGCAAAGAGGTAGCTTAAGAAACAAATAACACAATTAAAAATGAAGTATAGAGGCGGGGCAAGATGGCGGTGCCGGGAGGACTCTCATTCTGAGGAGCAGCACAGCAGGATTGGCACAGTGACCAGCAATCAGAACTCGCGGCCATAAAACACAAGTGGTTGTGTTTCTCAGGTGAGAGGATACCCCACGGTGGGGGATTCAATCAGCTTTAACTCACCCGGCTAAACCGCGGAAGAGATCCCAGTTCCGCCAGGCGCTTAGTCGCCAGCCCAGAGCTACCTGCCAGCGCAATCTGGTCACGGTCCCAGACTGAACTGTGGGCCCACAGCATCATAGACTGGATTTCCCAGTCGAGAGATAACCCCACGGAGCAGGAAACGATTGGGACCAACCTCAGGTTACCCAGACATCCCCTGGAAAAGACTCGGGTTCCGCTGGTGCCCCAGGAGCCAGCCTGACCCAGAGCCGGGACAAAGGCGCCTGCACGGAGCCCTGTCTGCGCACGTGATTCACCGCCTCAGATAGAACTGTGGGCACCAGGGCACCAGGGCACCAGACTGTGTGTCTCTGGCAGGAGGAAACCCCCAGCGGAGGGGGTCAGCAGCTCTAACACTTAGGACACCCAGCACCAAAACACTTCCTGGACTCACACAGACTCTAGTGCAGGCAGGAGCGCTGTGCTCTGCCGCCATTGTTGTGTTCCCCTGGGGCACTGGGACACACAGCTGCATCCTTGGACCTGCAGGAGCCGAAGAGCCATTACAGCAGCCCTCAGATACTGTGCCAGGGATCGGCCAGTTGTCCCTGGCTGGACTGCCAAAACTGCGGGAATCCCTGATCCTTCAGGGGGGCTGCACCCACAGCGTCTGGACCAGAGCAGTGCCTACAACCGCCATCCCAGACAGAGACACACAGCTTCTGGTCCAGAGTGAGGCACCCAGCCTCCAGACCAGAACAGTGTCCCCAGGCACCAACTCAACCTAGGTGCACATTCTCCAGGTCCAGAGCGGAGAATCAGCCTTTGGCCCAGAGACTTGCTGAGTGCACCTCCCACTTTCCTGGACAGAACTGTGCGCCCCAGGATAACAGACTGAGTTTCCCTGTTGGGAGAAAACCCCACAGCTAGGGAATCAGCAGTTTCTTCAAGAGGACTGTACATGGAAATTTAGTGAGCAGCAGCACACTAAATTTATAACAAGAAACCCAGCAGTGGGGCAGCTGTCTTGAGAAATTTTATGGGTAAGAGGAGATCCCCCCCTGCCTAACATAGACTACAGCTACTACTCAGGGCTATAAACCTGAGGTGAGCAGTGGCAAATCCGGAGAAACACTGGCCATACAGTGACCATAACCAAAAAGCAGAGAAGGACTCCTTCAGGAAAAATCATCTTCCGGCCAAGGGGATACTTCCTACCTCAGGACTCCAGGAAGCACAGAAACTAACAGCCAACACCTAAATCAGCCCAATGGGTAGAGGTCAGCGTAAAGGCTCAACCAACAAAAGACAGAGCAATATGGCATCTCCAGAACCCAGCCATCCAGGGGCGAACAGCCCTGAACAATGCAACATAATAGAAAATCAAGAAAATGACCTTACATCTATGTTGATGAAGAGGATAATAGAGGAAACAATAAAACACGTAAAGAATTAGAGGAAGATAAAACCAAACAGATCATGGCTATCCGTAAAGAAATGGAGGAAGTTAAAGACAAGCAGATTAACAAGTAACCTTGATTCAAATCCAATAGGGGTAGAAAATAGAAAGGTAGGGAAGATGAGGGAAGATGGGTAGAGATAACTAATATCAAAGGACTTTTGAAAAGACTGATGAAAACCTAATACTCTAGATACTTCCTAAAATATATAGTTAAATGGATCCACCATATAACAGAGGACACAATAGCAGTGTGTATATATATATATGTATATATATATATAAATATATGTACACACTACTATTGTGTATATATATATATGTATATAAAATGTATAATGTTATATATATAATATATATTAGCCATCACTCAAAGGGATTGCATATATGCTCCTACTAAACACTATAGTCGAGTATCAATGGTATTGGTTACCCTCCACAGCCTGATGGTAAATTCCTGTTGCTGAAGACAGCATGTACTTATTGTGTAGAAGATGTAGAAACATAGCTGGTAACTATTTTTTTTATTAGCTCTGGCTGCCCTGGGACTCACTATGTAGACCAGGCTCTGCCCTCTAACTCACAAAGACCGGTGTGCCTCTGCTTGTTGAGTTTTGCAATTAAAGGTATGCGCCATGCTCTTAGCCTGATATTGTTCATGAGGCCAAGAATCTGAGACTACATAGATCACGGGCCCAGGGGAAAACTCACTACTATTATTCTGCTAAGTGAACATGGAAATGTAACAAGTCCTAATAACAAATTATCACACTCAGAGGCCAGTGCATCCCTCAGCACTAACAGGAGCTTCTTTATTCCAGTAGTGGTGATTAACAGATAGATCCACACTGGACACATGCAGAGTGAGGGACTTTGGAGTGATCAGCCCCACATGGGGTATCTTAATCCTCTCCCTTCCCTCAAGGATCAGGGATCTATATGGAAGCAAGAGGTGAAGGTAGTGAACAGTTTTAAGGAAACAGCACTTTCCAGACACAAGAAAGCAGATGTATATCTGAATTCACAGAGATTGTGATAGCATGCACCAGACCAGACAAAAATCTTAGCATGAAGGAGGGAAAATGGGCAGAAAGTCTGAACCCCCCCCCCCCATTTTGCAATCAAGAAGGTATTTATGAATGATAGGTTCTGGAAGAGGCAAAATCAATCTTCTCCAATGGAGAGACACGGGGAATATCAAGCATACTCTAGGGCAGGTCTTATGTTCACGGGAAGATGGCCAACACAAATGGGACTCTGCTTTTTTTAAGTGGCTTTATTTTATTTTCTTTTTATTTTTAGAAAAAATGAACATGAATTTGGGCAAGAAGGGATGAGGGGAGGATATGGGAGGAATTAGGGGATAGGAAAGAACATGATAAAAATATACTATATGAAATTCTCAAAGAATAAGTAAAAAATCATAAGAAAAAAATCATAAGAAATAATTACAAAGACTTCATGAATGGGAATATGGAATACCTGGTCCACTATCTGAGAAGGAAGAAGAATAAGGCTTTGAACAATCTAGACTCCTCTGTAAGTGCCGTTTGGTGCCAGGATTAAGTTAGTTTCATGAAGTCCTTTCTCCAGACTTTGTTACCACCCACAGCTCACTTTCATTGATCATTCTGAGCCAAGTCAATATAGCCAGCACCAGCCTTTGGCCAGAGATGGGCTTGCAGAGGAAGCATCACGGTGTTCAGCTTTCAGCATAAGGAAGCCTTGGTTTTTGGATTTCATTTGCTTTAAAGGGACTTCCTTCCTTTGACTGAGAATGTAGATAGACAGTGAAAGCGCACAGTGCGAGATGGGAGATGTGCTTCTTTACACAGAGAGAATTCTGCTGGGACAAACATCTCACAGTGTTTCATAGAGCAGTTGAGGCTGAATCTATTCCCATAGAACATCGAGCAAGGTCGGGGTTTCTTTTGAAAACGATGAGAACCCAGGTGGGAGGAACAGTACTGGGTCAGACCAAAATGGAACAACAGCTGGAAGGAACCAGACAAGAGGTGAGTTGACCCAGGAGAGATAACCACGACATTCTCCCGGTTCCATAATAATGAGAGCTTGGAAGTGAGTGTGGTGTCTGATGAGTTTCCGGTTACTGAGGGTCAACTACATGTGATGGAAGTCATCATCATGAAGCCTCTCAAGGTCACTTGATGACCTTGGGTATGCTGTTGTTGATATGTGCATGTTTTCCCCCAGGAAAGCCTTGCCCCTGATTTCCGAGAACTTTATCTTCCCCTCCACCCTTCACCTGCCAATCATGTTCTCTGAAACCAGAAATTCCACCATCTTTCCAGTGATAAGAATTGAATTCTTATCCTAGCAAGGTATGGGCCCCAAATACATGTATGTACTGCATGGCCTCTTTCTGCTCTCTTCTGAAACTTTGTTCCTAAACTCACTCCTTGGAGCACTTACATAATGAAATGTCACATTTCTCTAGGTCCATTTGCATCAGTGTATAAGAGTGCTGCATTCACTCTCATTTAAATATCCCTCCACAACAGAACCACTCCCCAGCTGCTACCCCATTTCACAGCTCCCTTTAAAGTCAACTTCCTAAAAAGAAGGCCTATTTCTGTCTGCACATTCTCACCTCTCATTCTCTTTTGGGCACATATCAAGCACCATTTTGACCAGCAATCTTGTTGGCATTGGCTTTATCAAGGCCACCAACAACTTTCATTCCCCAGGTCCTATGGCCCAATCTGATTCTCAGCAGCATTTGGGAGACTGTTTATTTCTCCTTCTGTTTGCTGGCTAGTTTTTTTTTTTTTTTTTTGGTCAACTCCACACAAATTAGAGTCAACTGTAAAGAGGGAACATCAACTGAGGAATTTCCTCCTTCAAACTGGCCTGTAGGTATGTCTGTGAGACATTTTCTTGACTGATGATTGATGTGGAAGAGACCAGCATGTGGGTGGTGCTACCCTTGGGCAAATGGTCCTGGGTACTATAAGAAAACACGCTGCGCAAGCCCTGAGGAGCAAGACCCATAAACAGTGTTCTCCGGAGGTCTCTGCTACAGTTCCTGTCTCCAGGTTCCTGCCTTGAGTTACTTCTTGGGCTTTCTTGTATGATGAACTGTAACCTGCAAGCCAAACAAACCATTTCTTCCCCAAGTTTCTATTCAATCTTGTCTTTATCACAGCGACTGGGAAGCAAATAAGGACACATCCAAACACCATTTTCTTGTGTTTCTGCTGGATTTTCTCCATTTTCATGTGTTTCCATTCTCAGTGTTTTTCAGTAGATTATTTAAAGGTCTTTATAGAGCTGGTCAAGCCAGACCTTCTAGCTGAAATTTCACTTAGATGCAGGGTGATTAGTTCCCATCAACAGAAAGCTCTTTCATTGTCCTCTTATTACAGATGCTGTTATCTCTTCCTGATGTTGAGGAAAGGCGTCCGTCAGGTTGGCCAGCAGGTGAGTCGGTGTGGGAGTTCGCTGCTGAATGACTGTCGCAGGATTGCGGTGGGATTGTCCCGCGCACTGTGGGGAGTGCGCTGTGGAAAACTGTCCCTGGGTATTGTGAGAACAGAGGCTGGGAAGGCTTTCAGACCAAGCGTGCGGTTAGAGTTCCTCCATGGAACAGGTTGTTTCTTTCCCCTCTCTCTCCTTCCCTTCCTCCCTCTTCACTTCCCCTCCTCTCCTGTCCCTCTCTTCTTCATCTCCTCTCTGTGTCCCTTTAGTCACACTGACCTGTGATGGCTGAACTTAGTGTCAACTTGGTTGTGCTATCAAACCCCATTGTTTAGTCTAATATATTTTAAGTGTAGGCAGGGAGGTTCTTATAAATACAGGTGACACAGTCATTTTGATTTGAGAAAAAAGCACTTCCTTTGATGGTGTGAATAGCCTCTCTGGGTCAGGGAAGGCCTTGGAGGATTCCTGGAGAGGAAGGAGTCTGTAGTACACAGACTCTCCCTAAGGAGATGGGCAGCCTCCAGCCTGCAGGCCTATTCTGCAGATTTTAGACTTGCCAAGCTCAACTGTGTGACTTAATTCCCCACTCTGGTTACTACAGTCTAATATACATTAGCTCAGTTATTGTAGTTGGAGAACCATGACTAATACATACCACTTACTGCAGAAATAATAATTCTTTAAAATTTACCATAAATACACATGAGTAGAAAGTATAATCAAAATCAACTCTAATCCTAATGTGCAGAGACAATGTGCACAGTAGAGGTTGCAGTGGTTTCTGTGTTTATTTCTCTTATTCCATGCTTGCTTCCTGAGTGGAGGCTTTCCCTGCTATGTGTTTGCACCACTCACTAACGAGAGTGTCTAGCCCATGGCAGCGACTCAGTAAACAGTGCTAAGTGTGGTAGCTGAGGAAAGAGCAGGATATAGAGAAGAAATGATGGAGGAACAGACCATCACAAAATGATGAAATTCACAGAATTAATTTGGAGAACTTTGAAGATAAGAGCTGTAATTCGTGGGAGTTACTACAAGGGAGTTGTCCTCAGGAAGCTCAGGAGCCGGACCGGAACATGCTGTCCTGACATGTAGACTTCTCTTACACAGGCAGCGAAGATGAACCCCAGAGCACAGGAAACTACAGGGTTCACCTGGCAACACGCATGAGGAAGATTCAGCAAAGGAGCATGGAAGAATGAGCTCAAGGGGTGACAAATAGGGTGCGCGTGAGAGCAGGCAGAGTAAAGGCGTAGACAGTGGCTTAACTTGCTGTGGAGGTGAAAAAGGAATGTACTGGGAGCCAATGAGAGGACAAAAGGCAGAAGCTACACTGTGTGCTCCCTTTAAAAGCGTATAACAATGGGGTACAATAGAAAAAAATCTTAGAAATCAACAGGAGAAACTGCAAGGCAAGTGAATAGTGCAGGCTTTGCTAATGGATGTTGCTGTTTCTGGTGGTGGTGGTGGTGGTGGTGGGGCGGGGGGGGGTGAAGGACACAGGAAGACGGTGACCAGGTGCTCTTGAGGAATAGGACAGACAGACATAGGCTCGGCTGGGGAAAAAGGGTCATGAGCCCTGCAGAGAGAAGATGGTCATGTGATCAGCAGGGAGAAGGAGGTCGTGAGCCCCGCAGGAAGATGCTCATATGATCTGCAAGGAGAATGAGGACATGTGATCTGCAGGAAGATGGTCATATGATCTGAAGGGAGAAGATGGTCATGGTCCCTGCAGGGAGGAGAAGGTCATGTTACCTGCAGGGAGGAGATGAACACTCAGGGAGAAGATGGTCATGTGATCTTCAAGGAGAAGACAGCCATAACAATTATGTGTGGTCAGCTCTGTTGAGCAATGATTCAGGGTAGGGGAGAGGAGCTGAGCAGAGTCATGAAGGTCCCTGTGCCTCAGAGTAGGATGGAAAGGAGACACTTTAGACAGTTTGATGCAAAGGTTAGCTATCCATTAGAAGTGCTTCTGTAAAAGATAAGGCCATTGGAAATGTTAAAAAATATTTTCTTTTAGTGGGTCAAAGTAGTCAGGTCTCATGTGGAAAGCCTGGATAGTCACCCATTGGTTAATAAGGAATTGTTAAATAGAGTAGAGGGACAAGGATGTATCAAAAGGGGATTAGAGGAAGAACTACCAGTTCTCACTGCTTGAGCATCAGTGAACAAGTGAATTTTAACCACTGGGCATAAAACAGTGTACTGTGAATACTCACTTTGATTCCTCCTGGGCACTAACTGCAAGTTAATTCTGTAACACTCAAACAGTGAGCCAAGCACATTTAAAATATAAAGTCCAATTTTATAATTTGTGAAATTCTTTTTCATATCAAAACACCTTATATTTGAGTGGCTCACAGGTCTATCCAGGAAATGAATGCATACTTTGATTTTTGTTTTATTTTGTCACTTTTGGAAGACCAGTTTATGAGGGTATTCATTTTCCTTTAGGGAGAAAGAGGACTTTCCTTATGTCTTTGTATTGTGATTTCTGACAATTTGCTAGGCTTCTGATATTTGGTGATACTGCAAGATGCAATTGAAGTTGGGTACCCATGTGAATTTATCATAGCAAGGACTTGGCAGTTGAAAGAGAATAGTTCATAATCCATACTTACTAGAGCCCTCTGATCATATTTATATGTATTGACCAGACATGGAAGAATCTAGAATAAGTCATAATTCATTTAAGTAGGCAATTTTCTTTTTACCTCACTTTGAATCATGCGGGGTCCCATGTTTTGAGTGAGCCACATGCAGCAGGCATTTCATCTGGTAATGATGGGCTCTTCCCGCCTGGCCCATGGGCATCGTAAGGTTTTGTCTCTTTAAATGGCGTGTGAGGCAGAAAAAGAGCAGCAAGTGCTTTTCCCTGATTTAGACTGTGGAGAGAGCTGACATTCACGCAGCCTTAAATGTTGGTTCTCCTGCCTCAGCCACCACCCAGATGGTCTTGGCAGCAACACTGCTCAAGGTTCTGGGATTTTATCACACAGGGTCATAGGGCAAGGAAATTACTTGGCTTTGCCTGCATTTGCTCGTGTGTGTGTGTGTGTGTGTGTGTGTGTGTGTGTGTGTGTGTGTGTGGTGTGTATGGCTGTGTATCTGTGTAGCATGCAAGTGTGTGAGTGTGTGTGTGTACACACGTGTATGTGTATGTAGTGTATGTTCATGTGTGTGATGTATATGTATTTGTGTACTTTGTGTTTGTGTTATGCTTGGCATGTATTTATATAGTATATGTATATAAATGCATTTGTATATGTTTGTGTATTGTGTTTGCTGTGTTTGTGTGTGTCTGAATATATGTATTTGTATGATGTGCATGTGTGTGGAATTGTTTGCACATGTGCTATGTTTGTATATTTGTGTATTGTGTATATGTGTGTGTGCAATTTGTGTAGATATGTATGCATATGTATACGTGTTTATGTATATATGTGTGTCTGTATGTACTTGTGTAAGGTGTGCATGTGTATTTGTGTGTGTAAGTGTATGTATGTATATGTGTGAGTGTGTGTGCAGGCATGTATGTATGTGTGTGAGTGTGTTTATGAGTGTGAGACTCAGATAATCTTGTGAAGGTATTTGTTTGTCCCTTTAAGATGCCAAGTGAAGAAAAGTATTTATGTCATAATTTTTAGAGACTAGTCCTGGAAATGCTCGTGTTAAAAAGGCAGAAGTGTTGATGGCATTAATTCATGGCACATAGGAAAGCAATCTTAAGTAGGGAAAATGAGCCATTCTCTACAACAGACATCTCTCACCAGTTCCCAGTGAAGGGCAAAAATGAACACAGGAGAAGCTCCGTGACTGTACTGAAGTGAGCCCTCACACGGAGAATATATACATGTATGTGCGTTGACTCCAATGCCGGAATCTCAGGAGCACTTAAATTCATCAACCCCTCACTTCTCTTTTGTTGGTGTCATAGTTTGAAGTTACTTAGAAGTAGATAGGTAGAATTACATAGTTTATGTCTAGCTATATGTGTTCTTGAATAGATGTACAATATCTGTAAAATATAAACACAAAAATATATAGAAATATGTGGATCTCCTTGTAATCATGTCCAAACATCCATAAAGATACATGGATTTCTTTCTATCCATATTCATGTGTAGAGAGACTTAGTCCCCACATCATATTAAAATCTTGTTTTATGTCTAGGTCTGTGAATAATAGTTCTTGAGTAAAATCTAGCCTGCTATCTGTATTATAAATAACACTTTGTGAGAACTCAGCCAGGCCTAATATTTTATACAAGTCTGTCTCCTTTTGCACCACAGCGGGGACAGAGTAGCTGTGGCATTCAAGTATTCACTCTCTGGTGCTTCTCAGGGAAGTCTGCCGATCTTTGTTTCATTTTAACTTAGATTTACCCAGACACTCACCCTTGCATTGCCATTTTCTATCGATTTGCTTGCTGTGTGTGTGTCTAGGACCACTTCCCCTTTGATAAAACTCTTCTTCATATCTTTCTGTGCAGAAGAAGGAGGACCCGAGTTCGATTGCCAGCACACATGTGTAGTGGTGCTTCTAATCTGGCTCTGAGGGGGCCCAAGCAGTAACCCTCTGGAACTCTGGCCAGCCAGCCAGCCTATTTGGAGAGTTCCAGGCTGGGGAGAGTCCATGCCTTACTATAAAGATTGGTAGTGCCCAAAGAACTGTATCTGAGGTTGACTCTGACTTCCACAAACACATCCACCTGTGTGGATGTGTCCATACATGAACACACACACACACACACACACACACAAACACAAACACACACACACACACTCCCTCTGAAAACATTCATTTGAGCTGTCATTTTAGATCTACTTTTGCTAGGCAGCATACAATTTTACTTCAGTGTCTATTCTTTGAAAGCATCACTCATTGTCTTCTGTCTTTCACTTATCTTAGGTAAAACTCAGTATCAGACTGTTTGTTGCTCATTTGGAAGTGGTGAGGGGAGGGCTGTCACTTCACTTCAAGCCTGGCTGCTTCAAGAGCTCTAATTTCTTCCTTTTCAAAGAGCTGCTTTGCTGTGGTCTGTCAAGGTGCATTTTTTCTCTGTATTTGCTCTGCTTGGTGTGTGCATAGCTCCTTGATCTGTGCGATGACATCTTTTAGAAGCACTGGCAAATCTTCAGCTAGCTCTCTTTAGATATTTCTTCTGTGTCTTCTCTTGACCTTCTTTCCCTGGAACAAACACTGCTCTTAGTTGAGCTTTACACTGCACCTCTCATGGCTCTAGCATTTTTCCTTTAGCATTCCCACTCCTTTTTTTTCACGGCTATTTTTTTCCAGCTTAGTGTTTTCTACCCTAGAAATCCCTCTTCACATGCCTTGCCTGCTCTTCAGTCTGAGCATCAGGTTTTAGTTATTATATTTTCTCAGTTCTGAGACATCAACTTGATTTTTTTTATAAAGTGAAGTTATTTTGCTAGTCCAGTTATATTTTATAAATTTTCCTTTTTCTAAATTTTATTTTATTTTTATTAATTACAGTTTATTCACTTTGTATCCCAGCTGTAGCCCAGTCCCCCATGCTCTCCCAATCCCACCCTCCTTCCCTCTTCTTCTCCTATGCCCCTTCCTCCTTTTTTTTTAAAATCAGTATATCCAACTCCTTGAAGTCCTTTTTAACAAGCTTCTGGTATTTTGCACACCTGTTTCTCTTGCTTGGGACTTGGCATCTCATCTGCCTCCCCTGTGCCTCACTGCTGGATGGCTCTGGTTTGGGAAATAAGAGAGCTGGCATGCTACTGCCCTCTCCTAGGGAGGGGTTGGTTCCCACGATGGGCTCTGCTGTGGCAACTGGTGACTGACAATTAAGCAGAAACTGGGTCAGAGTTGAGATTCCCACAAGTTCTGGTCCACTTGCGCTGCAGCCCTGGGGCTGTCAGCCCCCACTGTCCCGTGTGTCAGCCCCACTGTCCCGTGTGTCAGCTCCACTGTCCCGTGTGGCAGCCTCCACTGTCCCGTGTGGCAGCCTGAGTGTTTGTGAGTTCCCTACCGGCTTGTCCCTCCGTCCACCACACACCTTCACAAAGCTTCAAATATGGTTCTGTCTGGGTGCTCAGTCTCACTTTCAAAGCTACATGTAATTTCTAAAAATGTCCTGGGGATGAAACCTACCCAGGATCTCACTCTGCTCTCTGCCTCTCATAGTTCACCAGAAGCCATCCACTCTCCCTCTCCCGTCTCTCTAGCCTCCCAGGTGGTGGATCCTTCCGAGTCTCTTCTCTCCAGTAACATTTGCTGTCAAACCCATGACCCTGTCGTCTGCCTCAGGCCCGGCATCCAGCACCAGGGACGCTTTCAGGTGACACCGATGTTGAGGTCTGAAGCTGCTGTGTGGGCTTTCCAGCATCGGTTCCTACATCAGCTCTCACAGGTCTCCAATGACATCATTCTCCTTTTTAAAACAGAGGTTTTCAGAATTTCATGTGTGAACTGTATCTACAGCACTTGGCCCCTCTTCCATCAGACTCCTTCCATGTACCCCCTTCCTAAACCAATGATCTCTTCTTTAATTATTATTGTTAGACACATGCACACACAGATGCACACACATGTAAGTACACCTTACTGAGTTCATTTAATGTTGCTCTTATGTACATATGACTTGGGCTCATAGCATGGGTTTGAACAATGGGGGAAACTGATCTCTCCCTCAGCAGTCATTAACCATTATTGCTCCCATCTGGAGTGCCACCTCATAGAATTTGCTCAGTTTGTGTTGACATGTCAACTGGTATTTTATTCAGGCTTTTAGTGATTCTTTTTGGAACATTGATCTATGTGTTTCCTTTGTATCTATGTGAGTAGAAGCCCAATTTCTCCTTGAAATTCATATGTTTCAGTACTTTAAACATATTGATTGAAAAGCTCTCTCCCTTGATTGCATGTTAAACATGGCTAACAGGTCTAGTTGATTTTGCAATTTTTTCCCCCCTGGATGAGGTATCTGATTGGTTCTATTAACATGACTGCTAAGGTTTGTCTAAAATAGTTTTATTTCTATTTTGTAACTTAACTGTGCACTAAAACATAAAAATTGATTTGACCTTAAACACATCTATACTGAACAATTTTACTTACTATAAAAAATATTATACTATATAGGATGTGTGTGAGAAGACAAATATTTAGATAAATTAAAATATTCCAGTTAATTTGGTGAGTTACATTTTTATACACATTTTCAGAACACACACACACAGAAACTGACATCAAGGTTATCTCTTAAAATGTCTCAAACTAGGAATCTACTGTTAGTTACTGGAGGCTCGTCTACTTAGAGTGAGCTGACACTATTCAGGTGTGCAGCCCTTCCTGAGGTTAGGTGGCGAGAAGGAGTGATTGCCAGCCAGAGACAGCTCTGGTTACATTGCCAGTACACTGTCCAGCCTGACATAGCCTCATGAAAGAGATTCATCACATAGCCATTGCCTCCTGTGTCCCCTCTGTGCTCATGAGCAGGCCTGTGATTTAAAATGTTATACCGCTGAGGACCTTTGCTCCTTTAAAAGACAAAGAGAATAGGTTCATGATTATTGTTTTCTAAAATACATTTGACATCCATGTATCTTATTTTTGATAAGTCAATGTGTCAGAAGAGAGTCATATGTAAAATTCTTACCACATAAATGAGCTTAAATTGAATTCTGAGAGCCCACAGGGTGTGGCTCTTGACACCCTAGCAGAAATGAAAGATGCAGGCACAGCTGCTATCAGAGGTTAGACTTTGGTTACATACCTAGAAAAGGAGTAATAATAATCAGAAAAGGCAGAATGAGAAGGTGACCTCGATAACTTAGCAGTTGAAGCAGAACTGTGGAGGGGACAACAAGCCTACTTTAGTCAATGAATGTAGCCTCAAGTTCCAGAGAGGTGCTTTCATGTCCACTCAAAACCACAGTTCTGTGGAGCAAAAGAGGGTAACGTAGGTTAAGATGATACAAGGACATTACATGCATGTAAAAATGGGATGACACAATCCACTGTTTTGTCACACACAAACACACACACACACACAATGTGGCTTAGGGAATATAGAAAAATATGGTTCTTCAATAGAAAAAATTCCTTTCAATTAAAAAAAAATAATAATTGGGTTTAGATAGTTTAGATAGTTTTTACATTCTATTTTGAGACTAAAAATAGCTTTTGGCATAACCCCAAAACAAAAATCCACTTTCCTGGAACATTAGCTCCTCTAAATTATACCATGAACTATGGCCAGACTCCTGGAAATAACTTTGGGATAGGGTGCGTGAAAACAGAGGATTTGGATTGACAAGAAGGGCTGGAATGTGGAGAAACAGCTTCATCTGTGGGAACCCGAGTATGGCTTCTCGGCTTACAAAATAAGGAGGTATTTTGATAGCCTTGCATGGTTCAGTCTAACTTTAATGGTCTGCTGAGGAGAAAGCCAGGCTCAAAATCAGACGCTGTTCTTTCTGCATAGTGTTATTACCTGCTTACAGGGCGTAGTCTGTGGTGCTAGGTTGTTTCTAGCCGATGCCATCACATGGTCTCTGGTTAATAAGACCAGAGTTTTCCATGTGGAGAACCAATCCCAAGGAAGGGAATGTTCTAAGTCTTCAACAGTTTGTGATGGACAGGTTATAACAGGGCTTCCCTGCGGCTATATTTCTAAAGTGTGAGTTCACGATGATCCGCTCAGGATATTCAGGTTGTCCATCATTTCAAACACCTACCTTCTTTAGGATGGGAACATTCAAGACTCCATGTTCCACCTTGCTGTGCAGTGCAATGTGGTCAGCTATAATCTCCCCTGTTGGTGCACTAGCAACAGAACCTCTGCTACCTGGTGTGATAGTTGAGGTGTTTAGAGCATGTGAGTCCTCAGTCCCCTGTGGCATCACTGAATTTTGTTTCTTCTTCTTCTTTTTATTTTTCTTTTTTGCTGGGTCTCTGAGAGCTGCCACCACTACAATCTTTACCTTTTGTTACCACATGTGGTACCAACTTCCCTGTTCAGGCAATTAGCAACTGTTAAGTATGGTTTGACTGTTCAGGTCTATGGAAAAGAGTGGGCAGGTATGGCAAGCACCCAGTCCCAGAGATGTGCCCCTCCAGTGGATGAGGGAGCCAAAGAGAATGAATTAGTAGCTGTCTCCAATGGATGCCATTAGAAAGACAGGAAGAAGTTGGGGAATAATTAGAGGCTGAGAGGAGAACACCTGGTATCAGTGTTTTATGATGCCGCCCCTCCACCCACGAGCACGCCTTACAAACTGTAGGCAAGGTAAGAAAGCTCAGTTTATGCTAATCCCTCAGTGTTTGCCTTCCACTCCGATCTGCAGTGCAGCCCTGGATGGTGGGACACAATAAACGGTATTTCTGTTTCCAAGGACACAGCCATCTTTCTCCTTTCTGCATCTAGCATGCCAACAAAACCTCATCTCCATCCCTCTTGGTGTTTTAGTGTTGAGCAACCGAGCACCCTCACCACATTTCATACCTTAGCTAGGTCAAATGCAAACAGGAAATGACAGCAGCTGTGCCTCAAGATGACAGGTAGCTCCCCCGAGGAGGCAGGCACAGTGGCGTGGGATGGATGTGCATAGAAACTGGGGTGTGTTTACAGAAAATCATAGAGGAAAAACAACACCGTGGGAAGAAAATGCTTAAACAAGAACAGAGGCGTGCTGGCTGCTTCACAGTGAATGAAGGTGTGAGCGTTGAGAGATCTGTAGGGAAGAGGGCTCCTGGGCAAATAGTCTTCAGAATATTCTCTCTGAGACTATACTAGACTCACGGAGTGGCATTTCTACCCAGTCTTTCTGCTCTCATCTTTGGTAAGTCCTGGAGGACTTTGTTAAGCCATAGACATATTGATGGCTTTAGGTTTGTAATGTATTTTTGTGTTTTCTAAGAAATCTTTATGAGCTAAGAGTGTCATGCCCTGCACTGTGCAGCATGTAAACCTAACTGGGATCCATTTCTTTTCTCTCATGAGCAGGCTGTCCCTCTGCAGGGTGCGGAGGGACAGTGGCAGCGACAGCTACTGCCTTGTTCTCTGTGGTTCTGACCTCTAGGGACAGTGTCAACTTACAAGGTGTGAGGGAGGCAGTTCTGGGGTTGTGAGGCTACAGGGTTTTATTCCAATGGCTGTTTTAAGGCCCTGGGTTAGTTCTAACCATCACATTCATTAGAATCATCCCAAGGTAGTTACAATCAGCGGACAATATGGATATGAGGTCCGGTGTTGGCACAGCCTGGGTCCAAGGGAAAGAAAACATGAGTTGTAGGTGCTCAAATTGACCCCAGATGCCAGGTGCTGTGGCTCAGATGTAAAATTTCACCCACATATTCATGTGTTTTAACACATGGTTTCCAGATGGTGGTTCTGTTTTGGGAGTTGTGGAAACTTTGGGAGGTAGAGCCTAGCTGGAGGAAGTCCATCTCTGGGGGTGTTTAGAACCCGACCCCATTTCCTATCTGTCTTTGCTTCCTGATTTGTGGAAAATTGTTACAAGCTGTGCAAGAAGCTTCCTCCACAACAGCCAGAGCCCCAGATGCTATACCTTCCTCATCATGAATCTCAGAGTTAAAAATAAAATCTCCTCGTGCTCCAAATTGCTTCTTGTCAGGCTTTCCTGGAAGTGATAATGTTCCGCACAGTGGTTGTTGAGTGGAAGGAAGCCCAGGTGGCTGCTCAGAATAGAGGTGCTTCCTTAGGAAGAGCACAGACTGATCTTAGTGACATTGAGCCCATGTCTGTGCTGTTGTTCTAAAACAAAAATAGATAAGCTCCCTGTATAGGAAGGCTGGCACAGCCAAATGCTAAGAAGAGAGAAGAGGACTGAGTCAAAAGTGTCTGCAAGGATACTGGGTTAGCTTGCTAACATCGCTGGAATAAAGCCCTCCAGTCTGTTAATCTAAGCAGTGTGGACTTAGCCTCTCAGCTCTGCGGTTGCAGGGTTAGAACAAGGGGCCTGTCAGGGCCATTTCTCCCCAGGTCTTGCTTCCTCGTGTGTGGCTGACTGTATTCTCATTGTGTCTGCATGATCTTCTCTGCTGTTTGTGCCCTAATCTCACTTGTGTTAAACTCACCAATCACACTGGACTCATGCTCAGACTAAAGGCCCAAATTTAAAGAAATTACTTTTACAAAGACCTTCTCCAATACAATCATAGGCTGAGACCCTGGGGGCTGTGTATGGGTTGGGGCCACGAATCAGCATAGAACTGACTCAGTGGTTATGCAACGAACCAAAAGGAGGCACTGGGCTCAGATCTGCATGTAAGCACCACTGGCTGACGCTTCCACTCACCTTGGAGATCCTCATGAGCAGGAATTTATTTCTGAATGTCCCGTGTATTCCTTCATAATGACCTTTAAATGGAAGATCAGCAAACACAAACTGAACTATCAATGTAAGCTCTTCTTGACACGGTACTGTCAAGAGTGAGACTCGGAGCTACAGAGGTTCTTGGCCCAGCCTGGCAGGCAAACAGCTGCATTTTGCTGGCCAGACTGTCTAGTGTAGGCTCATCTGTTAGGGGTAAAGAGAGACATTTGCCCCTTGAATAACACTGGTGCACACAGGACAGTCAGGGGAGGGAAGTGGAGAGAGACTTTGGGAGTAAAATCTGCAATTAAAAGTAGTTAAAACAATTTACTAGAAAATACAATGGGAGAGAATTGGAGGATATTAAATTTATCTCTTCTAACATATTTAAATCGTGCGAGGATTTACTTTAATAAAAAACATTAGTTAATCCTGAGTAGCACCCAGAACATCACAACTGTGAGTGCTTCTCTTAATCATAGGTAAGCCAGTAAGAAATACTTAGGCAAAGTAGGAAATTACAGAATGAAAAAGCAGTTTGAAAGGAAGGGTGAGATCTTTCTATCTTCTGATAACTTCTTCAATTTCCTTCTTCAAAAGACTTGAAGTTCTTGTCATACAAGTTTTTCACTTGCTTGGGTAAAGTTACACCAAGATATTTTATATTATTTGTAGGTATTGTTAATGAAGTTGTTTTCCTAATTTCTTTCTCAGCCTGTTTCTTATTGTATACAGGAAGGCTACTGATTTTTTTTTAGTTAATATTTTATCCAGTCACTTCACTGAATGTGTTTATCAGCTGTAGGAGTTTCCTGGTAGAATTTCTGGGGTCACTTATGTACACGGCCTTATTGTCTGTGAATAGCAATACTTTGACTTCTTTCTTTCCAGTTTGCATCCCCTTGATTTCCATTAGTTGTCTTATTGCTCTATCTAAAACTTCATGTATGATATTGAATAGATATGGAGAGAGTAGACAGCTTTTTCTTGATTTTAATGGAATTGGTGTAAGTTTCCCTCCATTTAATTTGGTGTTGTTGGCTATTGGCTTGCTGTATATTGACTTTATTATGTTTAGGTGTGTACCTTGTATCCTGATCTCTCCAAGACTTTTATAATGCTAGAAACCCAGAACAATGGAAACTCCAAGGAATCTGTGAGGATGACCCTAGCTAAGACTCCTAACAATGGGGCTACAGAGCTCGAACAGGCTAACTCCTGTCCAGGCAAGACTTCCAATGGGATTGGGACACCAACCCAACCACAGAATATTTGATCTACAATTTGTCCTGCCTACAAGATGTAGGCAGGTAAAGGTGGAGCAGAAACTGAGGGGATGGCCAACCAATGACTGGTCCAGCTTGAGACCTATTCCATGAGAGGAAGTCCACCCCTGACACTGTTAATGATATTCTGCTGTACTTGCCTAGCATCAGAGAGGCTTCACCCAACAGTTGATAGAAACAGATATAGAGACTCAGCAAACAATAGGCAGTGATTGGGGATCCTACAAGAAAATGGGGAAGAGGAGGCAGAGGGTTCAAGGACGCCACAAGAAAATCTACATAATTAACTAACCTGAGCCCATAGGGGCCCACAGAGGCTGAACTGCTAACCAGAGGGCATGCACGGCAATGACCTAGGCCCTCTGCACATATGTAACAGTCCTGGAGCTTTGTCTTCATGTGGGACTTCTGACAGTGGGAGAGTGGCTGTCTCTAACTCTGTTGCCTGCCTTGGGATCCCTTTCCCCTAATTGTGCTGCCTAGTCTAGCCTCAATAGGAGAAGATGCTCTTATGCTCTTAGTCCTACCGCAAGTTGATATGCCAAGGTTGGTTGATATCCAGAGGAAGCCAGACTGTTTCTGAAGAGAAATGGGGTGGGGTCCCTGAGGGGAGAGGGGAGGTGAAAGGGAAGGACTGGGAGGAGAGGGGGGAGGGGAAACTGCAATTGGGATGTAAAGTAAATGTATAAATTACTTAGTAAAAAATGAAAAGAAAGGCAAAGTGCATCTCTTTCCTTATAAGGGTTTCTTTTTTTTCTCTCCTTTGTTTTAAATTGGCTTGGGAAATATACGGAATTTATGCTGTACAATGTGCTGTATATGTGTGTGCAGACGAAGGTGTGTGAACCTGTGGCTGCACAAACTTGTAGAGGGCAAAGGACAAACTCAGTTGTTTTTCAGGTGCTTCACGCCTTATTCTTCTGAGACAGGGTGTCTCACTGGCCTAGAACTTGGGAAGTAGGTGAAGCTGGCTGCCTGAAAGCCCCAGGGATCTTCCTTCTTTTTTTTTTTTTTTGTCTTGTATTTCTTTTTTTTTTTTTATTTTTTTATTAATTTTTTCTTTTTAGTTACATTTTGTTAACTCTGTGTCCCAGCTGTATCTTGCTCCCTCATTCCCTCCCCAAACCCACACTCCCTCCCTGGTCTCCTCCCTGCCCCTTTCCAAATCCACTGATAGGGGAGGACCTCCTCCCCTTTCATCTGACCCTGTTTTATCAGGTATCTTCAGGGCTGGCTGCAAAGTCCTCCTCTGTGGCCTAACAGACTGCTCCTCCCCGGGGGAGGGGGGGGGTCAAACAGCCTGCCCTTGAGATCCTGTTAGAAATAGTCCGTGTTCCCCTTACTTTGGAAAACTACTTGGTTACTGAGCTACCACGGGCCACATCCGAGCAGAAGTTCTAGGTTATATCCATAGATGGTCCTTGGTTGAGTGTCAGTCTCAGAAAAGACCCTGTGCCCGGATATGTTTGGTCCTTGTAGAGCTCCTATCCTTTCCATATCATACTAACTTCCCTTCTTTCATATGATTCCCTGCACTCTGCCGAGGGTTTGGTATATACTCGCTTATATAGACCTACAAGATATGATAAACATAATGAAATCTACACACCTAAAGAAGATAATCAAGAAAGTGGACACAGGCGAAGGTGATTAATCCTCATTTAGAAAGACAAATGGGATGTGCACTGAACTTATGACAGGAGTCTACCACAAAAGGCATCTGAAAGACTCTACCTAGCAGTGTTTCAAAGCAGACACTAAGACTCATAACCAAACCCTCGGATCTTCCTTTTTACACTTGCCCAGCAACCACAACCAGCATTTTTAAAACCTGGATTCTACAGATCAAATTCAGGCTCTCATGCTTGCAAAACAACCGCTTTGCTGACTGAGTCATTTAAGCGTCACAATGAGATGTGTGTGCTACATGTATGGTTACATTATGATCAAATCAGGGTCATAGCATGTCCTAATTATAGCGAACCAAACTGCTCTTAGATTCTTAAGCTTTTTCCGGATGCCCAAATAGCAGAAGTTCTGCTCCTGGTCTTTGTTCATTTCTCTTCCTGTTCTTAGTACTGGCCTCCCATCAGAATGTACAAAGGCCTGCCACTTATGCTCTCTCTGATACTAACACCCACAGTGCCCAGGTGGCCCTGTCTGTAATCATTGAGTTCTTCACTGCTGTCTCTTTCTTCACTATTACCAATAGTGTTAGAAGGGACAGAGTATCTTTGCAAACCTTTGACTGACTGACTGAATAATTGATTGATTATTAATTAATTGACTGATTATTGATTGAGTATAATGCACAGATCTAACCCAGGGCCTCACACACACAGGCTGATAGCTCTACTGATGAGTCCCAGCTCCAGCCTCTTTGCAGTGTTTGAGTGTTTGACCTGCATGTGTATGTGGCACATGCATGCAGTGCCAGCAGAGGTCACAACTGGAGTTACAGGTGGCTGTGGGCTGTCATGTGAATGCTGGGAGTTAAACCCAGGTCCTCTGCAGAAGCAGCAAGTACTCTTAACTGCTGAGCCATTTCTCAAGCCCATCTTTGCAAGGTTTTTAAAAGCAACAAACATAAATATCATATTGACAGTGGATTGTAAAAACAAAGTTTAATTGTACATAATAATTTTGATTTGTAATTTCAAATTCAGCCCTAGAAATGTATAACTATAAAGTCTCAAAAGCAAGTCATGCTGTTTCCATAAACCCACATCAGCAACAACATCAATTTCTTTTCTTTGAACTACCTGACTAGCAGGCTAAAAAAATGGCACCATAATTACTTTAGAAAATGCTTTATATACTTTCTGTGTGTTTTTGCATCTGTGAGTTTAGGTTTGTGCATGCCATTGTATGTATGCATGGGACATTTAGATGCATGCCATGTTATGCATGGGAGGTTTAGGTGCATACATGCTGTGGTATGCATGGGACATTTAGATGCATGCATGCCATGGTATGCATGGAAGGTTTGAGACATGGAATCTTACTGTCCATTACTTGGTATCCCAGTCCAGCTGGACCACAAGATTTGGGGAATTCTCTTGTCTGTGCCTTTCATTTCTTCATAGGAGAACTGGGATTTCAGATATATGCTACGATATCCACATCTTCATCAGTCTGGGAATTCAAACTCAAGTCCGCATGTCTGTGCAACAAGCATCTTGCCCACTGAGGCCTCTCTCCAGCCCTACTATTACTTTTCATTCTCTTTCCTTTAATTTTAAATGGCTAAAACTTTTATATAATATTAATTCTTAGAAAGTTTCATACAATGCATCTTGATCATTTTCTTCCCCACTCCTTCCCCCAAACCCCTCCTTATATCCACCCGACTCTCCGTTTGTATGTGTGTGTGTGTGTGTGTTTATAGGAGACTGTCTTGAAGTAGGTGTCCTACTCCTTGACTCTCATTCTTTTCCCTTGTGTTTCTTGAGCCTTAGCTGTAGAGGCTGTACTGTAAATATGTTTATGTGTGTGTGGCACCCTGTGGCCAGTTGTTTTCTGCATTTTGACAATTGTGGGGTTCTGTAGTGGTCCTGGCTGGAAAAGCTTCTCTGGTAAAAGCTGTGGGAGCTACCCTTATCTGTGGGTGTAAGCTGAATGAAGTTGGTGATCTCACTGACATAGGGAGGTGGCAGTAGCAGGCTTTTCTGGGTTTTATGGCTTCACTAGTAACAGGCAGATGGCTAAATTTACAGTATCAGGCATGAACACCACCTTATTGAGTGGCCCTTACATCTAAGTAGGTGACTATTGGTTACCCCCAGATAAAAATGCCACTATTGCACCATTTGAAATACCTTGCCCTACTGGTTATTGCTGTGGTTTGTAGCCTTACAGCTAGATAGCACTATTAATTTCTTTTCTCACTGGGCAGCTTGCATACCTGTTGAAACTATGAGAGTCAGTTCTCAGGGACAAGCATTCCACTTCAGAATCAGATCAATTCCTTCAACTCCTCTGTCTGAGGTGTGTGGTGTGCCTTCAAAAATCAGGTTTACCTTTCTTTTCTGGAATGCACCAAGGGTGATGGCAATAGCAAATATTGCTTTGGTAGATTTTGGGCTCTCCTTGGTTCAGAATTTTTGATGGCTATGTATACTAGCCTTTTGGTTGCTGTGACACATACTTGAGAGAATTATTAAAAGGTGGGAAGATCACTTAGACTCATGTTTTCAGCTCATGGTTGTCTTGGTGTGTTGCTGTGAGACTTTCATGGAGCAGAATATCATGGCCTCAAATGCATGTGTCAGAGAAAAATAACTCACCTCAAGATATGCAGGAAACAGAGAGGAATACAGGAAGTGGCTAAAGCAAGCTGCTTCCCCCAAGGATACACTCCAAGTGGTCTGCATCCAAATACTCTCATATGTTTTACCTATCCTTCAGCTCTTCCTTGACCTACCAGCCAATAGGGTTTGCTGTCTTCGCTGGGCTTTGTTACCTTATATTATTTACCTATTCTTTTTATATCTGAGAGAATTTGTTCCCAGTTCATCTTTATGTATTGTTTATAAATTAAAGCTGTGAAACGTTAAAGCATAGAAAAAAATTGGTGGATTATTCCTCAGAAGTTTTGTATATACTTTCACTATAGAAATTTAAAAATTTTGTGTGCAGGCACTGTTTCTGACATGAACTCAATGGCGGGCTCTTTGACCCACCCCCCCACTCCAGGGAGGAGCAGCCCTGCTAGGCCACAGAGGCAGACTTTGCAGCCAGTCCTGAAGACACCTGATAAACTAGTATTAGATGGAAGGAGAGGAGGTTCTCCCCTATCAGTGGACTTGGAAAGGGGCAGGGAGGAGATGAGGGTGGGAGGGTGGGATTGGGAGGGAAAGAAGGAGTGGGATACAGCAGGGATACAAAGTTAAAAAACTGTAACTAATATTAAAAAAATTAAAAATTTAATAAAAAAAACTTCATAATCCAAAAAAATTTGTGTGTGGTGTGTGTTTATGATGTATGTGTGTGTGTTTATGTGGTGTACTGTGTATGTGGGCGTGCAGACGAATGCATTCGAATGCATATACATGCATACACACATGCCATGGCATGCTTATGGAGGTCAGAAGGCATGTGGGAGTAGGTTGTATTCTTCCACCATTTGGGTCCTCCAGGGATTAACTGAAGTCATTAGGATTGTGGCAAGGCAAGTGCCTTTACCTACTGAGCCATCTTGGTGTTCTTAAAATTTTTTATAATATCGCATTTACTAGTGAGGATTTTGGATTGTGTGTGCTAGTTTTAAAATTCTTTCTGAAATTAATATAAATAATTTATCTGTGAATTTTTTCCCTAAAACTTTTGTGATGTCGGTTTTTAATCTGAAATGTGCTTTGATGGGATGAGGACAGCTTATATTTTCCTTCTACTGAGACAAAAAGCTAATTGTACTGATATTACCTATTGAATAATTCATCAGCTAATATTGATCTAACTGCTCCTCTCATCCTAAGCTGAATTCTCACATATCCAGGGTCAGTTCCGTACCCAATCTACTTTTAATGATTCAATTTATTTTTCTACTGTATCAAATTAGTTTTAATTAGTTTATCTCAAAGCAGGCTGAGGGAGGGCACATGTGTGGAGGGATGTGAGAAGAAGTTGGTAGGGGTGAAGAGAATGTTGTCAAAATTAGATAAAAATGCAAAAATATGAAGTGCAAATATTGCAGTTTCAGACTCTGGGGTTTCGCAACAAAGAGGCACATGTAAACATTCTGATAAAATGTGTCTTCTAGGAAGAATTGTGCTCCCTGTCTGCCACACAGACACACACTGATTTTACCTTAGCAAACAGGGTCACATATTTAGAAACTAAGAAAACAGTCCTTTAGCCCACTAGTTTGGGCATTATCTTTGAGCTTTCTTTCTATCAAACTGACAGTTTTCTATCACACCATGTTGAAACTATAGGGAAGAGTGTCCTCTGTATGCCACTTGACAATAAAGTGTGGCAGAGAGAATTGTGAAGGGACACATGGAGACAGGGTTTCCCAGCTTCCCTCTGCAGCTTGGCCACACTGATGATGAAGCAGGAAGTCAGGTCTGAGCAGGAAGCTGCAGAACTCCCTATTCATCCTTGTTCTCTTTGATGCCAACAGTGAGGAACTTACCCTGACAGATATGATATGAGAGAGAGATATCCTGAGCTGGTGAATGCACTACTGGAGAGCAAGCCTCCCAAATGTACTGGTCAATGAAGGCAGAAGGGAAATAGACAAATGCTGTCCACTCCCAAGACCTGGAGGACATCTGTGCTAATTGCAGTGTCAGTCATCCAAAAGAACAAAATCTTTGGAAAGGTCATCGCTCTTAAATAGATATTTCAGGATATGGGGAAATCCCCAAACTGAATAGCACAAACTGTCATTCAGCATAATGGGAGAGGGAATGGCTAGCACACCGGAGGCCCTGGTTTTGATTCTCAGCATTAACATAAAAAGGTAAATAAATTAAAAAATGCCTGGACTCACATCATGGCATAGGTCTACGTGTGGCACATGATCAGGAGAAACCCAGAATTTTCTATGGAAACACTGCCAAAACTGAAAATTTAACCAGGGACCACAGGCAAAATGTGACTCTGTATTTGTGAAGATTAGAAGCACTGATTTTGTTAAACCAAAGCAGCTTCTTATTCTCATGCCTTTCCCCCTCTGTTCCCAGGCTCTTAGAGAAGCTGTAAGTTAGCTGTCATCTAGTCAGTGTTACGATTCTGGCAAGCACCAAGAATTTCTAAGGCAGTATTTGAATTTTCTCTGGGGTTCAAATATATGTGTCCCCACTCTGTGTGTGTATACACAAGTTCATGTGGAGGATTTTGGGGAGAAGCTGTGTGAGGACTTCATTTCCAGTAATTTGTGGGAGACAGCTGCAAGTAGGCAGGTGAGTTTGTAGAGTAACTCAGGGTAAGTATAAGGGGATACATTAACATTAAGAGGAAAGTTGGTGGCATTGTCTTCCTCTGTGGCCTGGTAAGGCTGAGGAAGGGGCATGGGAGAAGAGGGAAGGAGGACTGGATTGGGAGGGGATGAGGGAGGGGGCTTCAGTTGGGGTACAAAGTGAATAAATTGTAATACATTTAAAAAGGAATTTAATAAAAGGGGAAAGTTGGCTTCCCACCACAGCTGCACAATATTCTTTGCTGCTGTTAAAAGCTTTGGGAAGGAGGAAGGAAAATGACAGGCTCCAGTCAGAGCAAGGTTTCTGGACGCAAAGAGGCACACAACTCCAGATGTGGGCTTTTATCCACTCTCCTCCTAACTGTCAATCTCCACAGCCATCCATCAGCCATGACAATGGACCAACTGAATTCTGTTGCATAAATTCACACCATAGGATGCCCTTATTCTTATAAGGAAACTTAGAATATGTACCCTTCACATAAGCTTTGGGGCATACAGTGATAGAAATCTCTAATTACACATGCAGAACAAGAGGCCGACAACCCCTCCACCCTGTGTCTTTCTCTCTCTCTCTGTGTATGTGTGTGTGTGTTGGAGTGTGGAGAAATGCTCCCTCTTCTGAGGAACCACACTGATTTATCAGCTACAGCTGTGGTCCAGAACTTCAGACTCTTTGGGGGTTATTTCAGCCCAAGAAATGCAAATAAACAAAGATTTAACTAGATTTCCAAAGCTTGTAAATGAGTCAGTGGGGTCATACTGTCAGAAAGTAAGGGAATGCTTTGAAAGAATATTATTTTAAGTTGTGATTTACTATTTGTAGCTGAAAGACAGCGAAATGGGTTGTTTTATCACGTTTACATTGGAAAGTCAGGGATATTCCAATGAAAAAGGGCACTTGGAGATGGGGAGACGACTCTTTGGGTAAGGGACTTGCCATCTTTACTGGACTAGAGTTCAGATCCTCACAACACACATGGTAGGTATCTGTGAACCCAGTACTCTAGAGGTCGAGAGACTTGAGAGCCCCATGGTACACTAGACTATGTGGAATTGGCAGACTCTGGGTCTAGTGAGAGGCCCCTGCTTCGGTAAATGAAGACAAGAGCAGTTAAGGAAGATGCCTGGCCTCGGCTTTAGTTCTCTTGGAAACACGTGTGTTCTTGGAAACACGTGTGTATGTCTGTCCTTCTACAATGTATGCTTGTCTATAAATATGTGAACATACATATATGCACATACTTGCACACACACAAATGATCAGACACATGCAGAATAAAAAAGAAAAAAAAACCACAGTCCGACTGTTAGAAGGAGGAAAGAGGGAGCCACATGCAGGAGGCAAGTGGAGGAGGGTCCCTGTCTCTACTCAGGGAGGAAACCCTCTACACTTTTCTTCTTGTGTCACTATTCCTCCCAGAAAGACACCAGAGTGAGCATTATCAATTGGAGGTGCCAGTTTTTAACTCTGTTTTAATTTAGTTTCTTATGTCTCTATCTCTCTTCTCCACCCCAATCCCTTCCAACACCCCAACACTGGGTAGGAGAGGAAAAAAGTTAGTGGGGAGAAGGGAGAAGTTTTTCTTACCTACTTCCTGCTTGTTAGGGTCCTCAGGTTCCTGTGGAAATTCCAGTCTTCGTTTCAGTATATCTCGGACTTCTCTTCAAACTGTATCAACAGCAACAGCGAGCAGCAGGGATGGACACCAGCAGCCTTCTTTCTCAGAGCCTTTCAGCACTCTCTAGGCTCTGACATTTATTCCCTCTCCAGAGTCCTCAGATTTAAACTATCTGCATCTGCCAAAGGACCCCTCTCAGAGCCTGCACCAGGCAAACAGTCCGCTACTGTGGACAATCAGTCCTACATCCCAAACCTGGGGTCAGAACAGAAACATGTTTACATTCAAAGCAATCAATTATTATTGACTACTAGTAGAAATTATTTGAATAACGTACTTTGCTCATAACAGTGTGCACACTTAATTTCATTATTACAGAAAGCTTATTTTACAGCTTTAAATATGAATAGCATACTTAGGGATCTTGTTAAACTGCAGTCTCCTATGTAATTAGTTTGGGTGAGCTCTGAGGAGTGCATTTCTTGCCAGATCTTTGGTGATGCTACTGATCTTAAAAGAAGTTCTTGGGTAATTCTCACTTCTTACATAAAATTCCATTCACTTTGCCCGACAGTTGGCCATCAGGCTCAGCATCTGCTTTGATAGTCTGTAGGGCAGAGGCTTTCAGAGGCCCTCTGTGGCAGGTTCCTAGGTTGTTTCCTGTTTTCTTCTTCTTCTGATGTCCATCCTCTTTGCCTTTCAGGATGGGGATTGAGCATTTTAGTTAGGGTCCTCTCTTTTGCTTAGTTTGTTTAGATATACCGATTTTAGTGGGTTTATCCTATGTTGTATGTTTATATGAGTGAGTATATACCGTGTGTGTCTTTTTGCTTCTGGGACAACTCAATCAGGATGATCCTTTCCAGGTCCCACCATTTATCTGCAAATTTCATGATTTTTTTTCATTGCTGAGTAATACTCCATTGTATAGATGTACCACAATTTCTGCATCCATTCTTCAATTGAGGGGCATCTGGGCTGTTTCCAGCTTCTGGCTATTACAAATAAAGCTGCTACAAACATGGTTGAGCAAATGTCCTTTTTGTGTACTTGAGCCTCTTTTGGGTATATGCCTAGGAGTGGTATGGCTGGATCTTGAGGAAGCACTATTCCTAGTTGTCTGAGAAAGCACAGATTGATTTCCAGAGTGGTTGTACAAGTTTACATTCCCACCAGCAGTGGAGGATGGTTCCCCTTTCTCCACAACCTCTCCAGCATGTGTTGTCCCTTGAGTTTTTGATCTAGGCCATTCTGATGGTGTAAGGTGAAATCTCAGGGTTGTTTTGATTTGCATTTCCCTAATGGCTAATGAGGTTGAGCATTTCTTTAAATGCTTCTCTGCCATTTGATATTCCTCTACAGAGAGTTCTCTGTTTAGCTCTGTTCCCCATTTTTTAATTGGATTACTTGGTTTGCTGCTTTTCAGCTTCTTTAGTTCTTTATATATACTGGATATGAGTCCTCTGTCAGATAAAGGGTTGATGATGATTCTTTCCCAATCTGTAGGCAGTCGCTTTGTTTTGATGACAGTGTCCTTTGATTTACAGAAGCTTTTCAGTTTCATGAGGTCCCATTTATTGATTGTTGATCTTAGAGCCTGTGCTGTTGGTGTTCTGTTCAGGAAGTTGTCCCCTATGCCAATGAGTTCTAGGGTATTCCCCACTTTTTTTTTTTTCTAGCGAATTTAATGTGTCTGGTTTTATGTTGAGTTCTTTGATCCACTTGGACTTCAGTTTTGTGCAGGCTGATAAGTATGGATCTATTTGCATTTTTCTACATGTAGACATCCAGTTGGACCAGCACCGATTGTTGAAGATGCTATCTTTTTTCCACTGTATGGTTTTGGCATCTTTGTCAAAAATCAGGTGTCCATAAGTGTGTGGGTTTATTTCTGGGTCTTCTGTTCAGTTCCATTGATCCACCATTCTGTTTCTATGTAAGAAGTGGGAAATAGCAAGAGCTGGAGAGGACAGGAACTCCACAAGGAGAGCAACAGAACAAGAAAATTTGAACACAGGAAACTTCCCAGAGACTCACACTCCAACCAAGGACTATTCATGGAGATAACCTAGAACCCCTGCACAAATGTAGCCCATGGCAGTTCAGTTTCCAAGTGTATTACATAGTAATGGGAAGAGGGACTGCCTCTGACATAATCTGATTGGCCTGCTCTTTGATCACCTCCCCCTGAGGGGGAAGCAGCCTTACCAGGCCACAGAAGAAGACAATGTAGCCACTTCTGATGAGAACTGATAGTCTAAGATCAGAAAGAAGGAGAGGAAGACCTTCCCTATCAGTGGACTTGGGGAGGGGCATGCATGCAGAAAGGGGAGGAAGGGTGGGATCGGGAGGGGAGGAGGGAGGGGCTTATGAGGGGGTAAAAAATGAATAAAGTGTAATTAATAATAATAATAAAATATTAAAAAAACTGGAATTGTTTAAAATCAGTATTTAGAAATTAAAAAGTATTATTAATAAAAAATAGAAAGATTATAAAAAATTGAAATAACTTTTTCTTGTATTTTGATATGTTGAATCATTGGAAAATATAAAATAAATATTTATTTTTTAAATTATTTTTTAATATTAGTTGCAGTTTGTTAACTTTGTATCCCTGCTGTATCCTGCTCCAGTATTCCCTTCCAATCCTACCTTCCTTCCCTCATCTCCTCCCTGCCACTTTCCAAGTCCACTGATAGGGGAGGACCTCCTCGCCTTTCATCTGACCCTGGTTTATCAGGTATCTTCAGGACTGGCTGCAAAGTCCTCCTCTGTTGCCTGGCAGGGCTGCTCCTCTCTTGGGAGGGGGGGGGTTCAAGAGCCTGCCATTGATCTCATGTCAGAGACAGTCCCTGCTCCCCTTATTAGGGTACCCACTTGGATACTGAGCTACCATGGGCTACATATGAGCAGAAGTTTTAGGTTATATCCATACATGGTCCTTGGTTTGAGAAACAGTCTCATAAAAGACCCCTGTGCCCAGATATATTTGGTCCTTGTGGAGCTCCTGTCCTCTCCAAGTCTTTATATATATTATTTTATTATATTAATTACAATTTATTCAGTTTGTATCCCAGCTGTAGCCCTCTCCCTCATTCCCTTCCAATCCCACCTTCTCATGCAAAAAAAAAATTTACAAAAAAGAAGCTCTAGGGTAGCAACGTTGAGAATCAGGAGCTCTTAAGCAGAGGCAATCTCCTAGCCCCATGAGTCCTATATATATGGGCATGACTTTCAAGAGAGATACCATTAGCTTCTGTCATTTATATAAGAGGATTTATAGACATTCTACTATGAAGAGAAAAAAAGGACTTCTATCACAGAGGAGCACAGGAGAAGGACAAATGAATGGCTGGATGGCTCTGGCCCAGCAGTCATTTACGCTTAGCTGTGCACAGCACTGGCATCCAGAGAAGATGAAAACGTCAATGAGTGTAGCCATTGGAGTCTGAGGAAGAAAGTACATGTCCACAAGGCTTCCTTGGCTATGGCAAAGACTTAAAATGAAACAGGCCAGGGAGAAATCACATAGCCAGGGAGGCAAAGCCAGAGCTCCTTGGTCTGAACGCAATACAGATACATGTACTAACAAAGGCTGTTTCTTATGTATCCCAGTGTGCATGTCTAGAATGGGATTTTGGCCTTTCCAAATCCTCACTCAAAATCCTGCAGAGTCTGGGCTGGGAACCATTCATGCAGAGTAGGTGATGGCTGAAGGGAACAGATAACCCAAGAACAGGACCATGAAAACTGGATTGGGGCTGGGATTAGGAATGGACAGTCATAGTGATACTAAGAGTCTGTCATAATTTGCTTTCTATTGCTGTGATGAATATCAGGACCCAAAGCAACTTGGGCAGGAAGAGATTTGTTTAATCTTACAGCTTATAATCCATCATGAAAGGGAGCCAAGGAAGGAACTCAAGACAGAAACTGAAGGAAAATTCAAGCTTGCCCAGCCTGTTTTCTCATAAAACTCAGGACAATTTCTCCAGGTGTCACACCCCACACAGTGGGCTAGACCACGAATAGCAAGCATTTATCAAGAAATTGCTCACGTGGGAAGAGTGGTATACAACTGTGATTCCAGCACTTGGGAGGAGGAGGCAGAGGCAGATGGATCTCTGTAAATTTGAGGCTAGCCTTTTCCACATGGAGAATTCTATGCTAGCCAGGGTGACATATATATTGAAATTCTATCTCACAAAAAAAAATAAAAGAAAGGAAGGAAGGAAAGAATGAAGGAAGGAATAAAGAAAGAGAGAAAGGAAGGAAGGAAGGAAGGAAGGAAGGAAGGAAGGAAGGAAGGAAGGAAGGAAGGAAACTGCCCACCAGGCTTGCATACATGCCAAGATAGTGGAGGCGTTTTTTTTTAGCTGCAGTTACCACTTCCCAGAGACTCTATCTAGCATGTGTCAACATGACAAAATCCTAACCAGCACAGGGTCCCAGTGAGCCAGAGACCAGGTCTTTTGAAAATACTGGTTTTCACTGACAACCAGCTCCAACTGAGAAATTCTGGTGCAGAAAATGGGGATTACAGACAACAGGGCTAAAGTAGGAGAGAGAAACAGTGTTGTGTAGGAGCAAGTGCCATTGTCCTGGGATTCTATACATATAATAATAATAATAATAATATATATATATATATTATTTTTACACTTTATTCACTTTGTATCCCCCCATAAGCCCCTCCCTCCTCCCCTCCCAGTCCCATCCTCCCTACCCCTTCTTCATACATGCCCCTCCCCAAGCCACTGATAGGGAAGGTCCTCCTCTCCTTCCTTCTGATCTTAGTCTATCAGATCACATCAGGAGTGGCTGCATTGTCATCTTCTGTGGCCTGGTAAGACTGCTCTCCCCGCAGGGGGGGTGATCAAAGAGCAGACCAATCAGATTATGTCAGAGGCAGTCCCTCTTCCCATTACTATATAACCCACTTAGACACTAAATTGCCATGGATTACATCGGCACAGGGGTTCTAGGTTATCTCCATGACTGGTACTTGGTTGGAGTAGGGGTCTCTGGTTAGACTCCTGTGTTCAAATCTTCTAGTACTGTTGCTCTCCTTGTGGGGTTCCTGTCCTCTCCATATTCTACTATTTCCCACTTCTTACATAAGATTCCATGCACTCTGCCCAACAGTTGGTCATAAAGTCTCAGCCTCTTTGATAGTCTGCAGGGCAGAGCCTTTCAGAGGCCGTCTGTGGCAGGTTCCTAGGTTGTTTCCTGCTTTCTTCTTCTTCTGATGTCCATCATCTTTGCCTTTCGGGATGGAGATTGAGCGTTTTAGTCAGAGTCCTCTCTCTTGATTAGTTTCTTTAGATGGACAGATTTTAGGTTTATCCTATAAGTCTATACGAGTGAGTATATACCCTGTGTGTCTTTCTGCTTCTGGGACAGCTCACGCAGGATGATCCTTTCCAGATCCCACCATTTACCTGCAAATTTCATGATTTCCTTATTTTTAATTGCAGAGTAATACTCCATTGTATAGATGTACCACAACTTCTGCATCCACTCTTCAGTTGAGGGGCATCTGGGCTGTTTCCAGCTTCTGGCTATTACAAATAAGGCTGATATAAACATGGTTGAGCAAATGTCCTTTTTCTGTACTTGAGCCTCTTTTGGATATATGCCTAGGAGTGGTATGGCTGGATCTTGAGGAAGCACTATTCCTAGTTGTCTGAGAAATCGCCAAATTGATTTTCAGAGTGGTTGTACAAGTTTACATTCCCACCAGCAGTGGAGGATGGTTCCCCTTTCTCCACAACCTCTCCAGCATGTGTTGTCTCTTGAGTTTTTGATCTTAGCCATTCTGATGAGTGTAAGGTGAAATCTCAGGGTTGTTTTGATTTGCATTTCCCTAATGGCTAATGAGGTTGAGCATTTCTTTAAATGCTTCTCTGCCATTTGATATTCCTCTACAGAGAGTTCTCTGTTTAACTCTGTTCCCCATTTTTTAATTGGATTACTTGGTTTGCTGCTTTTCAGCTTCTTTAGTTCTTTATATATGCTGGATATTAGCCCTCTGTCAGATAAAGGGTTAGTGAAGATTCTTTCCCAATCTGTAGGCAGTCGCTTTGTTTTGATGACAGTGTCCTTTGATTTACAGAAGCTTTTCAATTTCATGAGGTCCCATTTATTGATTGTTGATCTTAGAGCCTGTGCTGTTGGTGTTCTGTTCAGGAAGTTGTCCCCTGTGCCAATGAGTTCTAGGGTATTCCCCACTTTTTTTTTCTAGCGAATTTAATGTGTCTGGTTTTATGTTGAGGTCTTTGATCCACTTGGATTTCAGTTTTGTGCAGGCTGATAAGTATGAATCTATTTGCATTTTTCTACATGTGGACCTCCAGTTGGACCAGCACCGATTGTTGAAGATGCTATCTTTTTTCCACTGTATGGTTTTGGCATCTTTGTCAAAAATCAGGTGTCCATAAGTGTGTGGGTTTATTTCTGTGTCTTCTGTTTGGTTCCATTGAACCACCATTATGTTTCTATGCCAGTACCATGCAGTTTTTTATAACTGTTGCTCTATAGTACAGCTTAAGATCAGGGATGGAGATACCTCCAGAAGATCTTTTATTGTAGAGGATTGTTTTAGCAATTCTCTGTTTCTTGTTATTCCATAAGAAGTTAAGAATTTTTTTTTCCAGGTCTGTAAATAATTCTGTTGGCAATTTGATGGGAATTGCATTAAATCTGTAGATTGCTTTTGGTAAAATGGCCATGTTTACTATGTTAATCCTGCCAAGCCATGAGCATGGGAGATCTTTCCATCTTCTCATATCTTCTTCTAATTCTTTCTTCATAGACTTGAAATTTTTTTCATACAAGACTTTGACTTGCTTGGTTAGGGTTACACCAAGGTACTTTTTGTCATTTATGGCTGTTGTGAAGGGTGTTGTTTCCCTAATTTCTTTCCCAGCACTTTTGTCTTTTCTATACAGGAGTGCTACTGATTTTTTTGAGTTAATTTTGTATCCGGCCACTTTGCTGAAGGTGTTTATCAGCTGTAGGAGTTCCCTGGTAGAGTTTTTGGGGTCACTCATGTATACTATCATATCATCTGCAAATAGTGATAATTTGACTTCTTCCTTTCCCTTCTGTATGCCCTTGATCTCCTTCAACTGTCTTATTGCTCTAGGAAGGACTTCCAGCACTATGTTGAAGAGATATGGAGAGAGTGGGCAGCCTTGTCTTGTCCCTGATTTCAGTGGGATTGCTCTAATTTTCTCTCCATTCAGTTTGATGTTGGCTATAGGCTTGCTGTATATCGCCTTTACTATGTTTAGATATGTGCCTTGTATCCCTGATCTCTCCAATTCTTTAAACATGAATGGATGTTGGATTTTGTCAAATGCTTTTTCAGCATCTAGGGAGATTATCATGTGGTTTTTTTCTTTCAGTTTGTTAATATGGTGGATCACATTGATGGATTTCTGTATATTGAACCACCCCTGCATACCTGGGATGAAGCCTACTTGGTCATAGTGGATATCTTTGATGTGTTCTTGTATTCAGTTTGCAAGTATTTTGTTGAGTATTTTTGCATCAATATTTATAAGGAAGATTGGCTTGAATTTTTTTTTCTTTGTTGAGTCTTTGTGAGGTTTAGGTACCAAGGTGACTGTGGCTTCATAGAATGAGTTTGGTAATGTTCCTTCTGTTTCTATTTTGTGGAGTAGTTTGAAGAGAATGGGAGTTAGCTCTTCTTTGAGGGTCTGGTAGAATTCGGCGCTGAAACCATCTGGTCCTGGGCTTTTTTTGGATGTGAGACTTTTGATGGCTGCTTCTATTTCCTTGGGGGATATAGGACTATTTAATTGATTTACCTGGTCCTGATTCAGCTTTGGTAAGTCAAATCGATCAATAAATTGTCCATTTCATTTAGATTTTCAAATTTTGTGGCATATAGATTTTTTTTAATTTTTATTTGTTTTTTAGCCTCTCCCTCCTCCCCTCCCGATCCCACCCTCCCTCCCCTTTCTGTATGCATGCCACTCCCCAAGTCCACTGATAGGGGAGGTTCTCCTCTCTTTTCTGATCTTAGTCTATCAGTTCTCATCAAAAGTGGCTGCATTGTCCTCTACTGTGGCCTGGTAAGGCTGCTCCCCCCTCAGGGGGAGGTGATCAACGAGCAGGCCAATCAGATTATATCGAGGCAGTCCCTCTTCCCATTACTATGTAACCCACTTGGACACTCAAATGCCATGGGCATATAGACTTTTGAAGTAAGTCCTACTGATTGTTTGGATTTCCTCAGTGTCTGTAGTTATGTCCCCCTTTTCATTCCTGATTTTGTTGATTTGGGTGGTGTCTCTCTGCCTTTTAGTTAGCTTGGCTAAGGGTTTGTCTATCTTGTTGATTTTCTCAAAGAACCAGCTCTTGGTTTCATTGATTCTTTGAATTGTTTTATTTGTTTCTAATTGATTGATTTCAGCCCTGAGTTTGATTATTTCCAGCCGTCTACTCCTTTTTGGTGTGTCTGCTTCTTCTTTTTCTAGGGTTTTTAAGTGAGCCATTAAGTTGCTTGAATGAGCTGTCTCGAATTTCTTCTTGAAGGCACTTAGTGCTGTGAACTTTCCTCTTAGCACTGCTTTCATTGTGTCCCACAAGTTTGGGTATGTTGTGTCTTCATTTTCATTGAGTTCTACGAAGACTTTAATTTCTTTCTTTATTTCTTCCCTGACCCAGCTGTCATTTAGTAACAAGTTGTTCAGTTTCCGTGTGTGTAGGCTTTTTGCTATTTCTGTTGTTTTGAGGTCCAGCTTTATTCCATGGTGATCAGACAATATACAAGGGATTATTTCAATCTTCTTGTATCTGTTGAGGCTTGCTTTGTGACCAAGGTTCCATGAGGTGCTGAGAAGAAGGTAAATTCTTTTGTGTTTGGGTGTAAGGTTCTGTAAATGTCTGTTAGGTCCATTTGATTCATGACCTCTGACAAAGACATTGTTTCTTTGTTTAATTTCTGTTTTGTTGACCTGTCCTTTGTTGAGAGTGGGGTGTTGAAGTCTCCCACTACTAATGTGTGGGGATCTATATGTGGTTTAAGTTATATTAATGTTTCTTTTACAAATGTGGGTGCTCTTTCTTGTATTTGGGGCATAGATGTTGAGGATTGTGATGTCTTCCTGGTGGAATTTTCCCTTGATGATATGAAGTGTTCTTCCCATCTCTTTTTATTAATTTTGGTTGAATGTCTATTTTATGAGATATTAGAATGGCTACTCCTGCTTGCTTCTTGAGTCCATTTGCTTGGAAAGTTGTCTTCCAACCCTTTACCCTCAGGTAATGTCTATCTTTGTGCCTTAGGTGTGTTTCTTGTATGCAACAGACTGCTGGGTTTTATTTACGTATCCATTCTTTTAGTCTGTGTCTTTTTACTGGAGAGTTGAGTCCATTGATGTTGAGAGAGATTAATGACCAGTGGCTGTTAGATCCTTTGATTTTGATGTTGGCTGTGGTCATAATGTTGTGTGCTTGGTTGCTTTTTGTTTTACTGTAGTAAGGTTAATTATTTCATGTGTTTTCTTGAAAGTAGCTAATTTTCTTGGGTTCTATTTTCCCTTCCAGTGTTTTCTGTAATGCTGGATTTGTGTGTAGGTATTGTTGAAATTTGTTTTTGTCATTGATTATCTTGTTTTCTTCATTTATGAGAACTGAGAGTTTTGCGAGTTATAGTAGCCTGGGCTGACATCTGTGTTCTCTTAGGGTCTGTATGATATCTGTCCAGGCCCTTCTGGCTTTCATAGTCTCTGTTGAAAAGTCAGGTGTGATTCTAATGGGTTTGCCATTATATATTACTTGGCCTTTTTCTCTTGCAGCTTTTAGTATTTTTTCTTTGTTCTGTATACTTACTGTTTTGATTATTATGTGGCAGGAGGATTTTCTTTTCTGGTCAAATTTGTTGGGTGTTCTGTAGGCCTCATGTATTCTTATTGGCTTCTCCTTTAACTTGGGGAAATTTTCTTCAATAATTTTGTTGAAAATAGTTTCTGGGCCTTGGAGAAGGGAGTCTTCGTTTTCCTCTATACCTATTATTCTTAGGTTTTGTCTTTTCATATTGTCTTGGATTTCTTGGACGGTCTGTGTCAGGAATTTTTTGGATTTAACCTTTTCTTTGACAGATACATCGATTTCTTCCATTGTATCTTCTACACCTGAGATTCTTTCTTCCATCTCTTCTAGTCTGTTGGTTATGCTTACCTCTGTAGTTCCTGTTTTCTTCCCTAGATTCTTCCTCTTCATTATTTCCTCCATTTGTGTTTTCTTTAATTTTTCCAGTTCTATCTTCAGATCTTGAGTTATTTTGTTTACTTCCTTCACCTGTCTGATTGTATTTTCCTGTTTTTCTTTTAGTTCCTTCAGCTATGTTTCTTTTATTTCTTTCAGTGATTTAATTATTTCTTCTCTGAAGGCCGAAAACTGTTTGGCTGAATCTTCCCGTATTTCTTCACTGATGGCCATAATCTGCTTGTCTTTAACTTCCTCCATTTCTTTATGGATAGTCATGATCTTTTTGGTTTTATCTTTCTCTAATTCTTTACGTATTTTATTTGTTTCTTCTATTATCCTCTTCATCAGCATAGATGTAAGGTCATCTTCTCGGTTTTCTATTATGCTGGGTTGTCCAGGGCTGTTCGCCCCTGGATGGCTGGGTTCTGGAGATGCCATATTGCTCTGTCTTTTGTTGGTTGGACTTTTACACTGACCTCTACCCTTTGGGCTGTTTTAGGTGTTGGCTATTAGTTTCTGTGCTTCCTGGAGTCCTGAGGTAGGAAGAATCCTTTTGGCTGGAAGATGATTTTTCCTGAAGGAGGCCTCCTCTGCTTTTTGGTTATGGTCACTGTATGGCCAGTGTTTCTCAGGAATTGCCACTGCTCACCTCAGGTGTATAGACCTGAGTAGTAGCTGTGGTCTTTGTTAGTCAGGTGGCTCTCCTCTCACCCATAGAAGTTCTCAAGATAGTTGCTCCGCTTTTGGGTTTCTCGTTCTGAATTTATTGAGCTGTTGTTGTTACACTGTTTTCCAGGTACAGCCCTCTTGAAGATCCTGCTGTTTCCCTAGCTGTGGGGTTTTCTCCCAACAGGGAAACTCAGTCTGGTATCCTGGGGCACACAGTTCTGTTTGGCAAGGTGAGAGGATCACCCAGCAAGTCTCTGGGCCAGGGGCTGACTGCTCTGCTCTGGGCCTGGAGAATGTGCGCCTAGGTTGAGTTGGCACCTGGGGCGCCGCTCTAGTTCTGGAGGCTGTGCAGGCCTCTCTAGGCTGGCAACTGAGGGCTCCTCTCTGGTTTGGAGGTGGGGCACCTCACTCTGGGCCAGAAGCTGTGTATCCATGTCTGGGATGGTGGCTGCAGGCGCTGCTCTAGTCTGGACGCTGTGCACCCGGGTCTGGGATGTCGGCTGAGGGCTCCACTTTGGTCTAGAGGCTCTATGCTCTGATTTGGGCTGGCAGTGTGTGTCCCCTTCTGGGCCAGATTGGGGACCGCCGTTCTGTCTGGGATGGTGAGTAGAACCCCCAGGCACAGACGCGTTTGACTCTGCCTTTCTGGCCTTTGGGAGTCTGGGCGTCTGCCTAACCTGGGAAATTTTCCTGAGACCTTTTCGGGGTGGGGGTGTCAGCTGAGTGCTCTGAGATAAGAGCAGCCGATTCCCTCCCTGTGGGTTTGCACCTGTCAGTGAAATGCAGTCTCTGGTGCCCTGGGGCCCACAGTTCTATCTGGGGCAGGGAATCAGTTGTGCAGGCAAGGCTCTGTGCGGGAGCCTGGGTCCCTGGCTCTGGCTCTGGGCTGGCTCCTGGGGTGCCCGTGGAACCCGAGTCTTTTCCAGGGGATGTCTGGGTGACCTAAAGTCGGTCCCAATCGTTTCCTGCTCTGTGGGGTTATCTCTTGACTAGAGATTCCAGTCTTTGATGTTGTGGTGAGCATAGTTCAGTCTGGGACTGTGACCAGAGCACACTGGCGTGTGGCTCTGGGCTGGGGCTGGCAACCAAGCGCCTGGCGGAACCTGGATCTCTTCCGCGGTTTAGCCGGGTGAGTTAAAGCTGATTGAATCCCCCACCGTGGGGTATCCTCTCACCTGGGAAACACAATCACTTGTGTTTTATGGCAATGAGTTCTGATTGCTGCTCACTGTGCCGATCCTGCTGTGCTGCTGCTCAGAATGAGAGTCCTTCTGGAGCTGCCATCTTGCCCCGCCTACCTGTCCTGGGATTCTAAGGCAAGGAGCATTGCAGAGGTTCTTAGCAGGAGCAGGAAGAACTTGTGACCCCACCCCCTAGTTCCATGAGTTATGCAGCCCTGGTCTGAGTCTGAGCTCAGATTTTCAGGGATCTGAAAGTGGATGCCTCCAGTGGCCAGACACAGAGCTCCACTTTACCATTTACCTTTATGGCCTCTCCCACCAGGGGCAACACAGCTGTGAAGCGATTTGCACAGAGGACATTTGAGAGTCCTTAGCACCAAGAAGTTGTGCTGGAAGCAAAGGTATGCCAAAGCCTGCTACCTGGTCCTGTGTGGAGTGTGGCCCTTATGAGGAGCCACTTGGAGCAATTAACTCACTGGGGTCTCAAGGTACCATGACTTAAGCTGCACTGCCAGGACTTGCAGGGAAAAAAAAAAAAACAAAAACAAAAACAAAAAAAAAAAACAAAGGTGGAGGGACAGAGAGCCTTCGTCAGCAGCTGGGGTGACATAGCTTTAAATTAGAAAAGAAATGTTAGGGCTAAAAATGGAAAAGTTGCTTCAGTTACTGGGCCAGCTTTGGGGTAAGAATTATGTTTTGAGACCTAAAAACAACAGGCACAAAGTCCTTACTTGATTACGGGAAGACAATTCATTGAAAAAAAAGAATGTTCATTCCTCCAGGACTTTGGGAGTGTCTGCAATCCATGGCCCACAGCTCCTCAAATAGGGCAAAAAGGGTCTGTCCAGAAGGGCCTTTGAACTATATTATGTGAAAGGCACCAGGATTGCCCAGCAGAGGAAAAGGCTTAGGGCAGGTCAGGAGTGAGCTCTCCGTGACCTCCAAGTGTCAGAAGCAGATATGGGCCTTTACGGAAGACTGCAGAATCCTGAGCACACCATCCCTTTTAGTGTGTGTTAGTAGAATAAGAAATGGTGGTAGTGGTCCTATTCATTTTTGATGCATTTTATTCCTCTGTGAGCCACAATGTTCACATCTAGTTTGTAAGTCCTGAGACCTGGGGCCCAGTACTTAACCCTTTCCATGCTTTGACACTGACTTCTTCATAATCCTCTCATGCTGCAATGCAGGTGCTGTGTCCTTTTCCTAAAAAGTGGCTGACCTTTTCCCTGCCACTGGATAGTTCCTCTAGCTGTTTAAGTAGGGGTATCATTTAAGCATCATTTACAATGCAGTCCTTTCCTAGAGTCTCCTTTCCTCCAGTTGATTTTCCAAGAAGAGTAGTCTGCAATCTCTGTTGCTCTGGCTCCCTGCTCAGTTGCTTTCTGCCCACTCTCTGTGACTGTGTCCCCGTCACTCTGAGTTCAGATGCTGACCCTATTGCTTCCATGTCTCCATAGATTGCTTATAGTTCAACACACCGTCATGCTGGGACCTATTTTTCTTGAATCTTATAATGCTAGACACGAATAATTAGTCAGTTACCTCCGAGCCCCTTTAGGCTGTCTGGGTTGGTCTTTTTTCCTGCCTTTTCATTTATTCTGTCTTATTATGTACAGTCCAAAGATAGGTGTCTTGGTAATATCACGCACTCCTGATATTCAATTTCCATTTCTATATAGCTATGGTGGCTTTGAATATCTGTGCTTTTTACTATTCATTTTTTTCCTAGATGTCCTGATGACTTTCCATCACTGAAACAAACACTGTCACCCATAGTCTCAGCTCAGAAGTGTCTGCTTCTCTTTAAGGTTTCTAGACTGAATAGCTGAGATTATTCTCACACAGGGAAGAAATGGACAGGCCCTACTGACCCTAGCTCATGTATGTTTCTCTGAGAAATAATACATCCATAATGATGGCTGACAGAACTCTGTGTTTATTTTTCTGCATATCTGCAGTAGTTGTTCACTGTGGATTTTCTCTGTCTTGATTATATCTGGCCCCTGATTGCCTTAGTGTCTGTTCTTCTGTACTGAACATGAAGGAAATGTCTTTCAAAAATACATAATGCTCTCTGTTGTTTCCTATATATCCTGATATCAACCATCCCCAAAGAGGACAGACAAATGAAAGAGGGAGCAGACTCTTCAAGGGCATGGCTAGATCTGCAATCGAGGTCATTCTACCTCCCAGGAAGACTGGCTTGCCTCTCATGTTGAGTTATGAATCAGGACTTGTTTCAAGTCTGCTGCTCATCAGAGGTGTTGCTTTCATTATTACACCCTCCTCCTGGCTGCTGCTGAGCCGGGCAAGCAGGATCCCGAGGGAAGGCAGACTGGGCCCCTGAACATCACCAGTCTGAGGTTAGATGGATTAATTAGAATGCGTGTTCTTGGCATATCCATGGAGTTTCTGCCAACAACACCTTTGATGTGGTTGTCTTTCATTGATGTCATTGTGACAGTGGACAGGTGATTTCTAACAGTCCTGTGTCAGGTTGTTCTAGGAGACAGTATGGCTCTGGTTGATAGGCATCCATCAAATGGAGAAGCACTATGCTAGGACATAGGTACTTTGGGGAAGAGGGGGGACTTGCAAACTGGTGGGTATTGTTCAGACTCAAGGATATGAAAGTCTGGCAGGGAATGGGGAGTAGTCACATACATAGGCACTGTAGGTGGCAGTTCTCAAGTAATATTCACATAGGTTTTAGCCATGCAAGGCAAAAGAAGCCACACAGAACAGCAGGTTTGGGAAAGTTCCCAAAACAAGACAACTGTCCTGAGATCTGAAAAGTAAATACATTAATGTAAAAATATACTGAATTTATAAATATATCAGCTCATTGTAATCTCAAAATAAACCTTAGGTAGCTTTTTGTCATCCCTGTGGTTCTGAGATGACAAAGTATTTGCCTGAGCTCATATATACAGAAAACATAAACCGGAAGCCAAACACCACACTGTGCAACTCCAGGGCACAGGCTCTGCTGCCTTCTATTATGCCTCTATTAAGATAATAGAGAACTTTGAGATTTATTTTGGAAACTAAAATGAGTCATGCAGTTAGATTAGTGAATTTTAATGAGCCTAAATTTGTTATTGGTATGCAAAAATATTTTCTTCAGCTGTTTGTATATATATGAGTATGCACATACACAAATTGCAGGCTTAAATGGTTTACCTTCTCACTAATTGTGACTTTCACTGTGCTTGGCTTCTTCAGTAATGATTTTTTACTACACATGTAATGGTAATTCAAAGGTAAATTGCATCTGACAGGCATCTTCGGAACACAGATGTGGAAACTGTGTAAAGAAACTTTTTCCCAAAGTACAGATGGGAGGTTCACCAAGCCTTGAGTTATGAACTGAAAGGCCACTGCTTGAGGCCAAGGCCATTAGTTACATGTTGTTTTGTGACATGATTACTGGGGAGATGTGAACATCTACTCACTTCAGAGAGGAACCTGAAGACAAAGAAACAATACTACCTTAGTCTCACTGGAGAACCAGTGAGTTTATTGGGGTTAGTTGCAGGAGCATGGGTGAGGGGTGACTTACCGAAGCACAGATAGGGACATCTGTTTCACCCCAAACCCACCCAGCATAAACGATAACTCATGACTTCTGGAACCTTAGAGCTTCCTGTGCATCTGGAAGGCAGTACAGTGGATGAGAGTCTTACCCTCAGCAGTTCTAACTACCCAGATAACCTTGGTAGGAGGTTCGTTGTGAATCTTGTGAATTTTAGAGACTTGCTGAGAGTTCTGTGTTGTTCACTTGTCAAGTCTTAATTATCTTTTTTCTAGGACAGAAAATTTCAGTATAGAGTAAATAGCCACACAATTTGTGCCTACTGGAGGTTACCCATAGGTCACTTTCCCTGATGAGAGACAAGGTATGCTCCAACTCTGATTGTGTAGAGAATATGTCAGGGGACGGAAAAATGGTCATCATAGCTTAGCCATTTTTGGACAAGAATTCCTTATTTCTTTATATGTAAAGTCAGAAAAGGAGCTGCTGGTGGCTCATGCCAGTGCAGCATGGCTGCTGACTGGAAGGCCAGGCTTTAGACTTTAGGTTTTAAAGCCTCTGTCTTAGTTAGGGTTTCTATTGTTGTGATAAAATACTTGGGTTTATTTCATCTCACACTTCAGTCCACCATCATCTAGGGAAGTCAGTGCAGGAAGTCAAGGCAGAAATCTAGAGACAGGGATGATGGGTGGCTTTGGAGGAATGCTGCTTACTGGTTTGCTTGCTGAGTCTGAGTTCTTTTTTTACTTTTATTTATTTATTTTTTTATTATTTATTTTTTATTTATTTATTTATTTAAATTAATTCACTTTGTATCCTAACTGTAGCCCTCTCCCTCATCCCCTCCAAACCTCCTTCTCTCTCCTTCTTCTCCTCCCATGCCCCTCTCCCAGTCCACTGATAGGGGAGTCTGTCCTCCTCCCCTTCCATCTGACCCTAGCCTGTCAGGTCTCATCAGGTCTGGTTGCATTGTCTTCCTCTGTGGCCTGGTAAGGCTGTGTCCCCCTCAGGGGGAGGTGATCAAAGAGCCATCCACTGAGTTCATGTCAGAGATAGCCCTTGTTTCCTTTACTAGGGAACCGAGTTGGAGATGGGTTACATCTGAGCAGGGGTTCTAGGTTATCTCCATGCATGGTCCTTGGTTTGAGTATCTACACCTAAAGAAGCTAAGCAATAAGGAGGACCCTGGGTAAGATGCTCAATCCTAATTCAGAAAGGCAAATAGGACAGACATTGGAAGAGAGATAAAACAGGGAACAGGACAGAAGCCTACCACAGAGGGCCCCTGAAAGACTCTACAGTAGGGTATCAAAGCAGATGCTGAGACTCATAGCCAAACTTTGGGCAGAGTACAGAATCATATGAAAAAAGGGGGAGATAGAAAGACCTGGAGGGGATAGGAGCTCCACAAGGAGAGCAACAGAACATCATCATCATCAACAACAACAACAACAACAAATCTGGGCCCAGGTATCTTTTCCAAGACTGAGCCTGCTTTTTTATATCACTCAGGATCATTGGTCCAGTGGTGGCATCAACCCCCTGTGAGCAGGGCCCTCCTACATCAATCATCAATCAAGAAAATGTACCACAGGCCAGTCTGTTTGGGGTATTTTCTCAGTCGAGGTTCCCTCTTCCAAAGTGACTCTGGCTTTTGTCAAGTTGACATAAAACTGTCCAGCACAATCTCTGACTTTCCCTGAACACTGACCTTGTCACTGTCCTTGGTGAGATCTTGGACAGTGATGCTTCCTCCATGCAGCTCAGAAAGAAGCAGAAAATGTCCATGTGAAGCAATGATGACTTGGAATTCTTTTTTATTAAAATTCCACAGCATGTGAAAGTTCCAGACATGTTATGTGTGTGTCATTGAGACAGCTGAATGTGATTTACCCTTCCTTCTCTCCACAGACCCTTCAGGCTGCTAGTGTAACCCAGGAGCTGTTCTAGGTGCTGAATGTGGGAGCTGGGGAGGGAGGCAAATGCCACAGCTACAGTCACATATAAACCAGGAAAAGAGGGTAAAGATGTGAAGAATATTTCAACTTGAGAGGATAGAGATTTGACTGCTGATCAGGGCCTTCCTGAATAGAGTTAACAGGAGGCTTTGATTTATTGCTGATGTCCCAGAGACACACACATGAAGAATCAACAGCAAAGAACATGAGGTGTACACAAAGGTCCTGGGGTGGGAAAGATCTTGGCTTATTTCACTAGTTGGAAGGACCAAGGAACATCTGAAGGGAAACCAATAAAGTGTGCTGTAGGGTCTGAAAGATGTTCTGGTTTTGTAGAAGCAAAGACTTTTTTTATCTTCCCCTATTCCTCAATAGAGGATTTTAAAAATATTGTCTTTAGAAGTCTTTGTTATTGTCTTCATACATTTGAAGATGATTTTTTAAACCATCTTTTTGAAATAGCTAACAACCTATGGTCACTTTTTTATTTTTTAATCTGTAATTAGGCAATGGAAAGACTTAACATCTGAGTGTTTGGCTGAACTGCTACGTCTATTTTCTTTCTTTCTTGAAAATTAAAAATTATTGCTTTCAAATAAGTGACAGGGATTGTTAATGCCACATCAGACAGTGCCAAGAATTTGAGAGGTGTGACAAGAACAATCCAATTCTCATTAATAGAGATTGAGAGAAAGAAAAGGAGCAGTTCAATATTAATTCTCACCTTGGGGTGATGAGTATTCAAGAGCTAAGCCCCACTCTGCAGACTGCAGGACACAAGGGGAGAAAATGCACCCTGTGGACAATTTATGATCAAACATAAATTTGATCATTACCAAGCCCGGGGTTCAGGCTCCTCTTTGTAGATAATTCTAGAGAAAATGCAACATTAAGGTTGGGTAATTGAGTGTCACAGACAGTGAGACTCCATTCCCTCATCAGTCACATTGACCTTTCAAGATGTGGGGCACTGAGGGGCATCTAAGTATCAAATAAATTTATGAGGGGCCATTGATTTGGATGTGTTTCCTACTCTAGACCCCAGAAGACCAGACAAAGTGAAAATTCATTTAACTTGTGAGAATTGCCACCCAAACAAACTAAAATTTGAGATAGGACAGCTTTTGCAAAGTAGGAGACTCATAGCCGCCAGTTCTAAGGGAACAAAATTACCGAGCTTCATGAGAATAGATTTTTCTGTTATGCCCTAGAAGTAAAACAACTTTTAAGTGACCAATAGATTCATGCTCCTTATTTCTTTTTTTTTCAGCTTATTTTTATTGTCTACAAACACAGTCCTGTCTACTAGCTCATTGGAACACACCTTAATTTATAGAAAGAGGGGTAGCCTGTTTCTAGAATTCAAATGAAACCCAACTATGTCTTTGAATGAACTTTATTGTGTCTTTTGACAAAGGCACAGGATGCTCCATGATTGGTCTGAAGCTTTCTCTGAGGAGAGTGGATAGAAACACCCGTTGTGCTTCAAGACTCCCATCTTGCCCTTCTTAACTAATGTACCCACACTTTCCATAGAGATTTCCTAGTTTACGTGAACTTGTAGAAGTTGTTTTGTCATTCCTGGGGTTTGGACCAAGGTGGAGGCATCCAAGAAGCTCGGTAGCTGTTCAGTCTGAGATGGACAGAGTCAGATTGTGCATCATTACTCATGTCATCTTAGATGTGTAAAATGGGGTACCAGGAAGGAGAAGTGTGCATCCCGAAACAGTAACTTCCCATGAGGTTTGCTTTACTGTCCTGCAGTGTGTTAGATGAGTGAACACATCATATGGATGATGGTCCTTAGTGATCCCAGCCATTTATGGAATGAAATTGGAGCCTTCTTGTTTCCACACATGACGGTGTCAAACATTTGTTTAAGATATTAGAACCTTTAAACACTGGCATTCAAGTGGTTTTTGACCCCACTGTTCACTCTCCTCTCCTATTTCTGAACTCAGGTAGCAGTAAAATTCTGAAAGTTTAGGTAAATTTTTAAATCTATAAGTGACCAGAAATTTTCAATGTACACTTCATAAACCTCAGGAGCTTAGGTATACATCAGGAATCTTGTAAACAAAATATTTTGTTTGAATCGTGGCATCTTGGTTGGTTAGGTGTCTCATAAATGACTGACAGTAGGACAGAGGGTTTTTTGCCTATTTATTTGTGAGTGGAAGAACATTGGACTTAAACTCTAACATCCTAGCATTTTAAGTGCACAGGGCAGTATTAAGTGTAGTCATAACCTGTTCACCTTGTTTCACTGAGACTGTTTTCTCCTGAAGAATAAAAATCACCATTTTTCTCTTTTCCAGTCTCTAACAACAGGTATTCTACTCCAAGTTTCTGTACACCTGGCTGTTTTTGAATCTATAAGTGGGAACATTCAGTGCTTGGCCTTCTATGACTGGCTTATTTCACTCAGCATAATGTCTTTCAGGTTCATCCATGTTATCAGAGATGGCAGAATTAGCCTCTTTTTAAGGCTAATATCATTCTGCTGCATTAGTTGCCCACATTTTCTTTGTTTAGTATTCAGGAGATCTTTGAGGCTGTTTCTGATCTTCACTATTGTGTACAGTGTTACAATGCACATTGCCTGTGTTCTCTATTCAGTATTCTTATTTCAGTTCTTTGGATATACATTCAGAAGTGAGATGGCAAATATGCTTTCAGTTATAAAAGAAAACTGCATGTTCGCTTTCCATGGTAACTACACTGAGTGGTATGCAAAGGCTTAGAGTTTACTGTGTTCTTGACAAAACTTCTACTTTATCTCATTATTTCTGTGAGCTTAGTTTTACTGCCTTTTGTAATAGGCCCATCTTACGGGCTGTGATATACCTATTATCTATGAGTATATTCGTGTTCTTTATTAAAATGTCTATTCAAATTATTTGTTCATTTGTAACTTTCTTTTTAAAATAAGTTTTCATTTTTTGCTGTTAAGGTGTAGACATTACATAGTTTGGATCTTAATCCATATCAGGCAGGTGATTTGTCAATACTTCCCCCAATCTGCAGGTTGCCTTGGCAACACTGTTGCTGATAATAGCCTTTGTTAAGTAGAAGCTTTTGTGATTGATATAGTTCTGTTAAACTTTGGTTGTGGGTGAGTTTTCAGTGTCATATGCAAGGAATCATTATCCATACCAACATTATGAAGCTTCTATGTTTTCTACTACAAGTCTTTGCAGTTTCAGGCCTTAGATTTAAAATCTTTGTCCATCTTGAGTTGAAGAAAGATAAAGATCCAATTTGTACTCTGCTCTTCCGTTTTCCCATTTCTTTTGTTGAACAGGCTTTCCTTTCTCCATTGTGGGCTCTTACTGCCTTGCTAAGGATAAGTTGTTCTTGTATGTATTTCTGGCTTATTATTCATTTCCTCTGATATTAATGTCTTCATGTTTTTTATAATGAAAATGGAAGGGGCTGGGTCCAAATGGGAAGAGAGGTGGAGAGTAGCTGGAAAGAATAGAGGGAAGGAAACACAATCAGTATATATTATGTAAGAAAAGATCCAATTTCATTAAAAGAAAAATGACTAAAAAATAAATAAAAATAAAAATGAAGCCAGGTGTTGATGGCTCACACCTTTAATCCCAGCACACAGAAAGCAGAGGCAGATGCATCTCTGAGTTCAAGGCCAGCCTGGTCTACAGAGTGAGTTTCAGGAAAGCCAGTGCTACACAGAGAAACCCTGTCTCAAAGAAAGAAAGAAAGAAAGAAAGAAAGAAAGAAAGAAAGAAAGAAAGAAAGAAAGAAAAAAAGAAAGGCCCCCAAAAGAAAAAAAAATATAATTGTGTAAGATAAATTTATTTCCTTCATTGATATGGAAAATTAAGAATTCTTAATAAGTCATTAAAATAATTATATATATATTTAACCTAGAGCTTTTCTTTACTTATTCCCTTTTTTTATGATGCAGATATTTAATAGTATATATTTAAATTTGTAATAGCTGAGAATTTGAAGGGTTTTATTTCTGCAAAATCATTGTTATATTGTAAAATTCTTAGCAAAGATTTCATTATATTTCCATTTGTTTCTTTCAGTTTTTAACCAGAATGATTATTGTAAATGGTCTCACTGTGAATACTATCCTTTTGACAACAAAATTAGAGACAATAATTTGGTTAAAATAGACACTCAGCATGACTTATGATAAAAGAAATTCAAAATATAAAATATACTAACTTTCCAATAAGAAAAATCAGGTTGCCAGAAGCATGCACTGCACATACCCATTTCCCACCTACACCAGGCTTTCCACTAATGAGTTTCTATATTCTCATGGCTTTGGGTAAACAGCTTTTCATTAGGGAGTGAAATTCACAAATATGAGCAATTATGCATTCTGTATATGAATAGTGTAATTTACATTTTGAGAGCAGTCCAACAGACACATTTATATCAAATATTATGTGCTTAAAAGGCTGGGAGGAAAGTGACTCAGTTCACTGGAGATGAGCATTTGAGGGTGGAACTCTTGGTGAGCTGAGGTAATGCCAAATATAGCAGTAGGTCACCGGGCTCATTGTTGAGTGATAATCCAGGATGTGGACAACCCAGGCAACAAGATATCAAAACTGGCAACACACAAAGTGTCTTAAAACAGCAGGGTTTATGTTTTTGTCATATATGTGGTATACACGGTAGATGTGTGCAAACTCCAAAAGAAAAAGCTCTCTGTCTTGACTGTTGGTAGGTTGGAGCTGTCCCTTCCGTGGAGAAACATCCTTGGAAGAGCATTTATTATTTATGTCGGGTTTCCATGTGTGGATAGAAAATTGTCAAGCCCCTTTTCCTGATCTAGTGACTCTTCACTCTTGTGAGAAGGCAATGGTATTTATAGGCTGATTGCTGAGAACCATGGATTTATTTTCAGTATTGCAAAGGCCAGTTTGACACCTGAAACTCTTAATTCAGAGTAGAATTTGTAATTACTTCTAGTGAACAGTCCAAGGCAATGAAAAATTTAAATGTGCTTCATATTTGTGTTTTCGGCAGCATAGGGATGGATCCCAGGACCTTGTTAATGATAAACAAGGATTCTTCCATCGAGTTACACCCCAGAGTCATATTTTATATTTTTAAAACAAGCAAGCTTATGTGAGTATTTTTTTTCTTAATGGTGTGATTTTGTGTCCTTTCATTATTTTTTCTGATTACTAAATTAGTTTCTACAATGAAAGAAACTAAACTTCATTCAACCAGAGGAATAAAGGATAGGAGCACTTTCTCAAGAGACCTAGAGTCTGAGCTGCAATGACTTCTGGTAGGAGGATGCATTTGTGACTTTGTGAGTGTAGTCCAGACATCTCTCTTGTAACTTAAAGGAAGGTCCTCCAAAATGTGAAAACAGATGGTTGTCTGAGAGTTCAAATGTGGATGTCTCTCACACACATAGTGTGTTTCTGTCAGGTCAGCATGGACCACAGCCACCATGTAATTGCTTACTGATCTGGATCCCATAGCCGCTGACCAAGATGTGGGACCAGGGGATAAACTCAAGGCAGCAACGAAGTGGACCGATACCTGTACTCCTTGTTAGCAAGTTCAGGTAATCCCTGATGCCTCACGGCTGTGCTTGCGCGAGCCTACTCTGTCAGCATGACCTGCTTGGCTTCATCCCATCTGCACTTGCCCTCCCAGGGGGTTTCCTCCAGGTTTCAACCTCTTTTGATGGTGGGAGGACCTGAATGCCAAGAACACGATTGCTTCTTTGGTGTACATGGGTCCTCATACAATCCAGGAAGCATGAACAAACCTTCTCCAGGATAGAAAATACCTCAAGAATCATGTCTCTCATCAGCCATTCCTGGGACACCGTTGGAAGGATGACTGCCAAGTATCTATCACCAGAAGAATATAAATGTATGTGAATTATTTTCTTGAATTAGGCTTACAGGGATAGTTGTCTTAAAATATTGTGGGTGCGAGGGTCTGCTCAAGCTGCACTTTTACAATGTGTGGCACTGAGATAAGGCACCTATGTGGTTTATTAGGCAGAAATTAAAAAGATTAATGTTTTCAACCCTATCAGCTTACCTTCAGTTCTTGAACTACAAAAGGTTATGTAACAGAGACAACACCATGTTCTAAGCAGCACATGGCAAGTTTCTGTCTCTACATATTTTTCTTCTTCCTACATTCTTCACAATCTTCAAAATTTTTTTAAATTAAATTTTTACTTTTTAATATTAATTATAGTTTATTAACTTTCTATCCCAGCTGTAGCCCATTCCCTCATTCCCTCCCAATCCCACCCTCCCTCCCTCATCTCCTCCCTGCCCCTTTACAAGTCCACTGATAGGGGAGAACCTCCTTCCCTTCCATCTGATCCTAGCTTATCGGGTATCTTCAGGACTGGCTGCAATGTCTTCCTCTGTGGCCTAGCAAGGCTGCTCCCCCCCATGGGGGGGAGGTCAAAGAGCTAGCCATTTAGTTTATGTCAGAAATAGTCCCTGTTCCCCTTACTAAAGAACCCATTTGATACTGAGCTACCATGGCTTACATGCAAGCAGGGGTTCTAGGTTATATCCATACATGGTCCTTGGTTGGAGATACAGTCTCATAAAAGACCCCTGTGCCATGATATATTTGGTCCTTGTGAAGCTCCTGTCCTCTCCGGGTCATACTAACTCCCCCTTCTTTCATATGATTCCCTGCACCCTGCCGAAGGTTTGGTTGTGAGTCTCAGCATCTGCTTTGATACACTGCTAGGTAGAATCATTCAGAGACCCTCTGTGGTAGGCTCCTGTCCTGTTACTTGTTTTCTCCTACTTCCAATGTTCAACCCATTTGCCTTTCTAAGTGAGGATTGATCATCTTACCCCAGGTCCTCTTTCTTCTTTATCTTCTTTAGTTGTACACATTTTAATATGTTTATCCTATCTTATAGGTATAAGTATCCACTTATAAGTGAGTATATACCATGTATGTCTTTCTGTTTCTAGGATACCTCACTCAGGATGATCTTTTCTAGATCCCACCATTTGCCTTCAAATTTTACGGTTTCCTTGTTTTTAATTACTGAGTAGTATGCCATTGTGTAAAAGTACCATAATTTCTGTATCCATTCCTCCATTGATGGACATCTGGGTTGTTTCCAGGTTCTGTCTTTTACGAATAAAGCTGCTACAAACATGGTTGAGCAAATATCCTTGTTGTGTATTTGAGCATCTTTTGGATATATGCTTAGGAGTGGTATAGCTGGATCTTTAGGAAGCACTATTCGTAATTGTCTGAGAAAGCACCAGATTGATTTCCAAAGTGGTTTTACCAGTTTACATTCCCACCAGCAATAGAGGAGAGTTCTCCTTTCTCCACAACCTCTCCAGCATGTGTTGCCACTTGAGTTTTTGATCTTAGCCATTCTGATGGGTGTAAGGTGAAATCTCAGGGTCATTTTGATTTGCATCTTTCTGCTCCTCTTGGGTGTATCTGCTTCTTCTTTTTTCCTAGGGCTTCAGTTGGGCCATTAAGTTGCTTGTATGAGATGTTACAAATTTCTTCTTGAAGGCACTTAGTGCTATGAATTTTCCTCTGATCACTGCTTTCATTGTGCTCCATAAATTAGGGCATGTTATACCTTCATTTTCATTGAATTCTAGGCAGTCTTTAATTTCTTTCTTTATTTCTTCCTTAACCCAGCTGTCATTGAGTAGCAAGTTGTTCAGTTTCCATGTACATGTAGGCATCTTGCTATTTCCATTGTTGTTGAGGTCCAGCTCTAGTCCATGGTGGTCAGATAGAATACAGGGAATTATTTCAATCTTCTTGTATCTGTTGAGGCTTGCTTTGTGACCAACTCTATTGTCTATTTTGGAGAACGTTCCATGAGGTGCTGAAAAGAAGGCATACTCTTTTGAGTTTGGGTGAAAAGTTCTGTAGACATCTATTAGGTCCATTTGAATTAGGGCCTCTGTAAGTGCCTTTACTTCCCTATCTTCAAAATTTCAAGTTGAAATAGTTTTGCCCCTCCCTCTGCTAAAATCTAGGCCATTTGCAAAAGACAATATAGAGTATTCAGTTTTAAATTTAAGAGTTTACCCTGTGTTGAGGGCCATCTAGTTTTTTTTTTTTCCAGATTCTGGCTATTACAAATAAAGCTGCTATGAACATAGCTGAGCAAATATTCTTTTTGAATGGTGGGGCATCTTTTGGGTATATGCCCAGGAATGGTATAGCTGGATCTTGAGGTAGTGCTGTTCCCAATTTTCTGAGAAAGCACCAGATTGATTTCCAAAGTGGTTGCACAAGTTTGCACTTCCACCAGCAATGTAGGAGGGTTTCTCTTTCTCCACATCCTCTCCAGCATGTGTTGTCACTTGAGTTTTTGATCTTAGCCATTCTGATGGGTGTAAGGTGAAATCTCAGGGTCGTTTTGGTTTGCATTTCCCTGATGACTATGGACATTGAGCATTTCTATAAGTGTTTCTCTGTCATTCTATAGTCCTCTGTTGAGAATTCTCTTCTTAGCTCTGAATGGATACAGAAATTGTGGTATATCTACACAATGGAATACTACTTAGCCATTAAAAACTAGGAAACCATAAAATTTGCAGGCAAATGGATGAACTAGATGAGATCATCCTGAGTGAGGTAACCCAGAAATAGAAAGATGGGCATGGTATACACTCACTAATAAACGATGTTAGCCGTATATTATAGGACAGCCATATACAGACCTAAAGAAGCTAAACACTTAGGAGGATCCCAGGGAAGATGCTTAAATCTCATTCAGAATGGCAAACGGGATAGAAGTAGTGGAATAGAGGAAACAGGATGGGACTCTACTATAGAGGGTCCTCTGAAAGGATTTACACAACAGAGGATTGAAGCAGATTCTGAGACTCAGGGCCAAACATTGGGCAGAGTGTAGGGAGTCTTATGGAAGAAGTAAGAGGTGGTATCAGGTGGACATGGAGGGGACAGGAGCACCACAAGAGATCAACAAAACTAAAAGTTCTGAGCCCAGAGGGCCCTGCAGAGACTGATGCACCAATGGAGGACCATGCATGGAGAGGACCTAGGCCCCCTGCTCAGATGTGGCCGATTGGCAGCTCAGTCTCCATGTGGATCTCTGAATGAGGGGAGCAGGGGCTGCCTCTATTATGAACTCAGTTGACTGGTGTTTGATCACTTGCTCCTGATGCGTCCTTGCTAGGCTGTGGAGGAAGAGGATCCAAGCAGTCCTGATGAGACTTAACAAGCTATGGGAGATGGCAATAGTGGAGAACTCCCCCTTTCAGTGGACTAGGGGAAGAGGATGTGGGGAAGAGGGAGGGAGGGTGGGACTGTGGGAGTTGAGGGAGGCGGCTTCGACTGGGATATATAATGAATGAATTATGAAAAAATTTTAAAATTAAAAAAAAGAGTTGACCCTGAAGCAGCATGTTTTACCCTTGGCTATTTACTTTGCCTCCAAATGTGTCAGCATTTTTCAGTTTGTCTTACCTTAAAGTGAATACATTCTTGTCTTTCCAGGGCGCTGCTTTTCTAATCTTGCACAGTCTGGCTGTTTTAGAGTCAATGCAGACAGTGCCTGTGCTGTGCTGTTAACTCAGCTCAGCTTCTCTTCAAATTTATTCTGTTTTAAATTGTGTACTTGTACACATGTGTGCATGTGTGTATATGTGTGTATGTTAGTGTGTGTATTTGCTTATGTGCATGCATGTGTGTATATGTGAGTGTACATGTGTTTGTATACATATATATGTACATGTGTATATATATAAATGTGTGCATTTCTCCGTATATATGAGTGTGTGTTTCTATACATTTGTGTATGTGTGTAAAAGAGTTGTTGTGTGTGTATGAGTGCATGTGCCTGCTGAGGCCAGAAGAGGCTGTCAGATTCCCTGGGTCTGGAGTCATAGCTAGCTATGAGCCTCTAGACATTGGTGGTGGTAGCTGAACTCCTGTTCTTGGCAGTAGCAGCAAGTGTTACTGACCACTGGGCAATCTCTCCAGACTTGAGCTGTCTTTGTTGCATGAAAGCACAAGGTAGCTGTCTTTCTGCCTTTCACATTCAATTTCTACACATGATTGCACAGCTCTGGGCATGTTGGTACATCATTATTAAGCAAACACCGTGTAACTACTGCTCAAATCATTGCATAGACTCTTACTATCTTCTTGACAGCCGCTTGGACTTCCTGTTATCCCTCCTTGTCAGCCACAAACTGAGATTTATCCAATATGCTTGGCATCTGTTGGATTCTTTTGTACATGCTGGAATATTTGCACATAAAAATGAGATAACTTGGGGATGAGGGTCAAATCTAAACACTAAATTCACATATGCATCATGCACACTTTAATCACACAGCCTGAAGATAGGCTTCTGCAGTATATTAAATAATTCTATATCTCAAGCAATGTTTGTGTGTGTTGAGCCATTGTATTGAGCCATAGTCTTACCATGGCATTATGTCAACATACAGCACATTTCAGGATTCTGAAGAGGGGTGATCAATCTGTACTACACTGGCTTCTGGTGCGATTGGCTAATTTTGTATGCTTTTGGATTTTCCACAAGCAGAATCATACCTCCAGCATCTGCTACACTTTCTCATGTTAAGTGCTTCAATTTCACCTATAATGCTGTGAAGTTTGTTTTTTAGTGTACTGCTATTGGAAACTCAGTACTAAAAGTTTTAATTTGAATACATCTGTTATGGAGTTTGACTCATTTCCTGCTTAGGGTCAGCTGCTGTTCCTGTGCTACTAGTTTGCATGTGTCTCCGAGACACATGGCTACATTTCACAGCAGTGAAACTGCTGAATGATAGAAACTGTTATGCATGTTCTCGAGTTCCTTGGGCTGTCCAATGCTAACACTTATTTACACTCCATAGCTCTTTACATCATCATCTTCAGCTGCTCCAACTCTCCTCATAAAAAATGACATCCTGTCTTTTTAACCCTTACTTGCACTTGGTGGAAACAGTGGTAGTTTGTTGTGGTTTTTATTTGTATCTCTATGTTTATGATTTTGTATGATAATATTTTTAATGTTTTCTGAGAATTTTAATTTTCTCTTTGTAAAGTCAGATTGATTTATGAATGCAACATAAGTCTTATCAGCATTCTAAGTTGCTTCTTTGAAAAACTTGGAAGTATCACCAAATAGTCATGGAAATTCAAGGAGCTTTGAATAGCCAAATAATCCTGAACTATGGAAACACGTCAAACCCTTGCATTTCTTGACTTTCATATTTATTACAGTTGCAATAACCAAGAATGTAATTGCATAAGCATAATGTTGATACAGTGACACACAGGAACAACAGAATAAAGCAGAGAGCCCATAATTAAGATTTCATGTTCATGACTGAGTAAGGTTTTCGAATGATACAAGGATTCTTGGGTTGTCTTTTACATAAATGGTGTTGTTACAACTGAATATTCACGCATGAAAGAATGAAGCTGGCACCTGCTTCTTCTAAGTAGGAGTGTTAAGTTTAAATGGGTCAAAGACTAAAATAAAACAGCCAAGACTAGAAAACAGTTCAAAGGAAAGAAGGGGAAAAAACTTTCTTGTGCCTAGGATACATAGAGAACTATTTCAATGCCCAGTAATAAAACACAAGCAATCAATTTATAAAATGGGCAAAATGAACACACACTTCTACAGAGAAAATATTCGAATGGTCAGTAGGGCCTTTAAAAAAAACCCAGCATTGTTAACTATGTCTAGACCGCATCTCCGCAGTGCATGGCCAGCAGGGTGTCCCTCATGAAGAAAAGTGATAATACATGAGCAAGTGTGGAGAAACAGAACTCAGGGATGCTGCCAGGAAGAACAACCCCTGCACGATCTGTGGAACCGTGTTCAAATATGGCCTCACTTCACCTGAGGTTTTAAGCTCAAGGGAAATGTTATCAGTGTTTAAGAAAGAGAGAGAAAAAAAACCAACATAGTAGAAGTTGGGTGAACACTCGGCAGCTGTCAGTAAGACAGATGAAGAAAGGTTATGCGTTTACATTTTTATGAAGTTTTTTTATTAATTACAGTTTATTCACTTTGTATCCCCCTTGTAGCTCCCTCCCTCCTCCTCTCCCAATCCCACCCTCCCTACCCCTCCTCCACCTATGTCCCTCCCCAAGTCCACTGATAGAGGAGGTCCCTTCCCCTTACTTCTGAGCCTAGCCTATGTGGTCTCATCAGGATTGGCTGCATTGTCTTCCTCTGTGCCCTGGTAAGGCTGTTCCCCCATCAGGGGGATTTGATCAAAGAACAAGCCAATCAGTTTAACTTTTTTTTTTTTAACAATTTATTCATTTTATATCCTGATTGCAACCCCCTCTCTCATCTCTTCCCAGTCCCACCCTCACTCCCTCTTCCTCCCTATCCCCCTCCCCTAGTCCACTGAAAAGGGGAGTATCAAGTCTCATTGGGACTTCCTGGATTCTCTTTCTCTATGTCCTGGCAAGGCTACATCACCAGGAACAAATGGTCAAAGAGCAAGCAACCGAGTTCATGCCAGAGGCAGCCCCAGATCCTCTTACTCAGGGACCCACAAGGAGACTCAGCTGCCTATTAGCTATATCTGAGCAGAGGGTCTAGGTCCTCTTCATGCATGGTCCTTGGTTGGTGCATCAGTCTCCACAGGGCCCCCTGGGAGCATATTTTTTGCCTTTGTTGGTCTCCTTGTGGAGCTCCTGTCCCTTTCAGGTACTTCTATTCCCCCCTTCTTCCATAAGATTCCCTGTACTAGGCGAAAGTTTAGCTGTGAGTATCAGCATCTGCTTTGATACCCTGCTGGGTGGAGCCTTTCAGACGACCTATTGGTGTAACTCTTATTAAAAAGTAAAAAACTTGCATGAAAAAACAAAAACAAAAACAAAAAACTTCAAGTCTCTGAAGAAAGAAATTGAAGAAGGTATCAGAAGATGAAAAGATCTCCCATACTCATGGCTCGGTAGGATTAATATAGTAAAAATGGCCATCCTACCAAAATCAATCTACTGATTTAATACAATTCCCATCAAAACACCAATATATTTCTTTACAGACCTTGAAAGAAAAATTCTCTACTTCATATGGAAAAAAAAAAGAATAGCTAAAACAATCCTGTACAATAAGAGGTTATGCATTTTAAGTTATGTTTAGAATAGAAACAAGAGACAGAAAAAGGGGAGAAAGTCTCCCAAGAATGGAAGTGGAATAGTGAACTGAGGAAAGAGCCCTCTCCCAAAGCATCCGGCCACAGGGTGTGTAGTCTTCTCTAGATGTTCCCCCCACATTAGTATTTTGAGGACTTTCTTTTTCACATGATCTGTTTGCTAGATGATGCCAGAGTACTTCTTTCTCAAGAAAGCAAGCCTTTCTCTGTAGCCTGGACGAAGTGCTTCCCTTAAGGTTTACTCACTGATGTCACCGTCCATGGTGGTTCCTGCAGTACTTTAAAAAACCATAAGACTGTCTGTGCTTGCTTTTCCCCAACTCCAACTCCATCAGCCATGACACTCCCAGGACCTTGTCCTTGTGAGGTCTTTTTTTCTTTTCTTTTCTTTTTTTTTTTTTACAAAATATTCATGGATTGATAAATGTTTCCAGGTTGCCCAAAGAAATGTCACATACAATTGATTACTAAATATACTTAGTAAATATAATATTTGTTAGATAGCCATTAGGAGGTATAAGCAGCATTTTGGCCATGAAACTTATTACTGCTATTGACAATTTAAGAAAAAGATCTTGATTTTGCCATCGCTGTGACTCTATGTTGTTTGTTACATTCTTAACTTCCAAGTGTGTATGTGGATAATGTTGAGATCCTGTGTTGCCTAGCTCATAAGTGTTGGAAGGATTAAGACCAATGAACCCTAGTGTGGCTAATGGACATTAGCAACTTATTTTTAAGAGTAGCTCTTAAACCAGCAAAATTTATAACTCCATTTTTAAAAATAACTGTACCCTCAGATAAGTGTAGTTAGTACCAGTCATCAGAGAAGCTTCTTTTTGCAGCAGATGGAGACTACTCTGAGGATCCACAGCCCATCAGGGAGTAAGAGACTGTGTGCCCAAGTGCACATCTACAGTGCAGCCCTATCTTTACCTCTCAGGGAACATCACAGAAGAGGGGTGGGATGATCTTAAGAATCAGAGGACCAGGACAACACACCTGATGCCAGTGTCTTCTAGAAATGACAGCAAAGTTGTACGCGTGAAACCTCAACAATACAGTTGCCCAAGCAAGCCTTGCATAATGACAACAGCAGTTGACAGCTAACTGTACTGAGGGAAATTTCACAAGGCCATACTTCTAAATAAAGAGCTACAGGTAGCCAATGGCTGCTCAGAGAGAGAGGGGTGGGGTCAGTTTTCTCTAGGAATGAGCCCCTCATTGGTTGACCTTCTCATGTGGTCAGTTTGCCTTAAGCACATGTATATATGAGCAATAATAAGTGGACTCAGTAAGGGAGTGTGTGTGTGTAATTAATTTATTTTTGGTAAAGCAACTCAAAGGTATGTTTCCTAGGAGTCCGTTTACTGTCTTCATTTCCCTTTCTCTGTTTCATTTATTCCCTTCCATTTCCCTTGCTCCTCATCCTTGTCATGGTATTCATGCTCACTTCTGATGTTCTTATCCAAGGCACTGCAGTAGCCTTATCTTCAGTCGCCCCTAATTAGCATCACCGGGTGTGGCCACCCTTGCCATTCTAACCTGGTAAGCACAGGCCTTACCTGATCACCCTGTTTCCTGGGCTTTTTGTTACCATTTCCACTCAATAGCTGGAAGGGCAGGTCTGCTGTTCTCTGTGACATTTTAAACACTGCGACATTATAAAGCCTCATGCCAGAGTTCTATGCTTTGTCTCTGTAATACTCACAAGGGAGGTACTACCTAGCTTGTTCCATTGTGTTTTGTGATCACCATCATGCACAATTTGGATCTTAGATAATTCACTGTCTATGTGTTATTTTCTATTTATTTCAAATGTAAATCAAAGTAGCTTCCTTGCACATATTTTTTTTTCTGTGAGGATTAAATAGCATTTTATGGAAGTGCCCCACATAAGACATATAGACTGTATATCTTCTATTATGTTCTGTAGTTGCTTTTATGTTTAATATATCAGTGCACCATAAGTTATACTGGTTGGTTGTAATTCATTCAGGTGGTATTACATGTTCACTGGTTCATGACATAGCTAATTACAGAAGACGTGGCTTTCTTCATAGATAACATGTTATTTGGGGATGGTTTGAAAAAATAGTCTTTGTAATTACTGATAGCTGTGAACCACTCTGAAATAGCAAACATCAGTAAAGCTGTTAATACACAAATAAACGATATAGTTATATATTAAATGAAACTGTAATATAGCTAATGTTTATTGAGTCCAGGCTCCAATTTAAGTATTCACTTAAATACAAATTGCAAATACAAGTAATTTAAGTCACATAACGACATTATGATGTTCCTATGCTAAGCACCTCATTTTTCAGAAACTGAAAACGGCATGGGTAGCAACTTTACTGAGATTACACGAGAAGCAAGGATTAGATGGCTGGGTTGGGATGCTGTCTAAAGTGGACACTGCTGAGTGCAGCATCAGCCTGGGACTGTCCAGGATATTTTGTGTAGTGATGGGATCAATCTCCATCTTATTGCCCTGTATAGCAGCCACTAGCACTGTGTGCTAACTGATAATTGGGAATTTTGCTAGAGCAACAGAGGCACTGTACTTAATTTGCCTAAACTGAATAAAATTTAAAAATGTATATTTATTTAGATTCACGCAGCTAGCAGTCACCATGTTTGAACAGCTGTATCATTCATATTTCACTCATTTTCTCAAAAAAAAAAGCCCCACAACTTTAGCAATGAACTCAAGACACATCAAATACATGATGAAAGGTATAAGTGAAGGAGAGTTTAATAAATTTCTAAGTGTGCTTTAGAAAAGGTGCAATTGAGGCCCTTTAAAAACTCTCCAGTTTCATTCAATGGAATATTTTAAAGGCTTACATTTTGCTTTGAAAAATAAAGTCCAAAAGTAAGAATATAATACAGGCTGACAATTAGTGACATAAGAAGGAATTTAGAGCCAAACAGCACAGGCACAGTTACAGCAAGTGCCCTAGCAGGACTTCATTCTTGGTCTGTAACAGATGGAATTAACTCAAGAAACATGGATGAAGAAGGAGGAGGAGATTAAAGACTCAACCAAAAATGGGTAGAAGGCAACAAGAGATAAGGCAGATGACAGACCAATGTAAATGCACACATCACGAGCTATCCAGTCACCAACCATGAAACATCCAAATTACTAAGAAGAACATGAACAAATGTTCTTTGTCCTTTAGGCAGAAGAAGAATGGACTTTCTGCAGCACTGAGTCCTCCAGGGAATGTGTCTCGTGAGTCTCAAAACCAGGCCAGGTTAGTCTCAAGACTGTGTGCCCTGGGCTGCTGAGAGCATCCAGCTGGTGCGTGGTTTGGTTTGCACATTGTGATGTAGCAGTCTTGTGACCTGGATGGTCCACCCACTACATCAGTTTTAGCCTTCCCTTCCTGCATCAGCTTGGACACTGGCGATTCCCTGATCCAAAGGGCAATTATTTGTCTCACCATGTGGATGTGGATATGGACTGTTACTGCAGAACTCCGGCCAAGGAGATCATGGCTGATGAGTGTGTTACTTGCTCTTTCTCAATAGCTCCTCCCAGTCTTCTCCCCTCTCATCCTTTTTCCTCCCACCCCCTTCCTTCTACTGCCATTTCCATTCTTTTCCTCAGCATTCTCCTCCTACTTTCCATAGCACGATTTATAGATTTCTACCTTTTTCTTTAGACAGAATCTCATGCAGCTGGCCTTGAACTAGCTGTGTAACTGAGTTTGACCTTGAACTTCGTGCCCCGCCTATTCTCTCCAAATGCTGGGATGGGAGCTGTGTTCCACTGTGCTCAGTTTATATAAAGCTGGGGATGGAGCCCAGGCCTCCCTATGTGTTAGGCAAGTGCTCTACCAACTGAGCCACGGCCTCGTGATTCACACATTTTCAAAGTTACAAAAACTAGTATTATTTCCAACCTCTTAGGATAGATTCTTCGTGAGTGGTAGCTTCCTTTCTAGTACTTAGAGGTTGGCAAGATGCATCAAGAAATTTACTAATATAGAAAATTAAAAATGCTTAATGTAGAAAAATTTAAAATTGTATGGGGGAGGGAGAGAGGAATGGCCCATGGTTTCTTTCTTTGATTAATCACTGCAACACTGTCAGATTTTCTTCCGAGATCATTAAGCAGCAAAGTTCTTGCAGGACAACTTTGATGCCATGTGTGTTCTGCCTCTTGCTAGCTCTGCTAGCTCTTGGGTCCACACCTCCATCAGAGCTGTTAGCTCCATTCGGATTCATTTCTGCTACAAATATAAGTGGGTGCCTCTGGGCACTTGCCTTCTCACTTTATTCTAACAGTACACATTTAGTTTTTGTAAATTGTCCTAGCCCATGGTACTTGCCCCTTGCACCTCTGTTATGTCAGGGCCAGGCTTGATCTTTTACTTATTAACAGGTGCCTGAAGAATTTTAGTGTATAAATTCAATTCTTGGGACTTTCATAGGAATGAGAATTTTGCAAATCACATTTAGAATTCATTGGTTCATTTAACAATATTTCTGCATGCAAAGGGACTGGGAGGGGCTGGGAGGAGACCATAGGAAGATACAGGAGCTGCATAGAGTCAAATGGAGAGATAAAGATTCAGCAGGGGGATCTGATGCCAGCTGTGCCACTGAGTGTACCCTATGGGAGATGCCTAAAACATATTCTTCAACTGATCTCCTGAGACCTGAAGTTTCCCATTTTGTTGTCATATAAGTGCATAAAAGTGCCAATATTATTGCCCATTTTATTATTATCATTTTGAGTAATGTGACTTTTTTTCTCTTAAAAGAAAAATGATGTCTCAAATATATTTCAGTTGTTTTTTTTTCCTTTTTTAATTATTATTATTTTTACACTTTATTCACTTTGTATCCCCCCATAAGCTCTTTCTTCCTCCCCTCCGAATCCCACCCTCCCTCACCCTTCTTCACCCATGCCCCTCCCCAAGTCCACTGATAGGGGAGGTCCTCCTCTCCTTCCTTCTGATCTTAGTTTATCAGATCACATCAGGAGTGGCTGCATTGTCATCTTCTGTGGCCTGGTAAGACTGCTCTCCCCTCAGGGGGGGTGATCAAAGAGCAGGCCAATCAGATTGTGTCAGAGGCAGTCCCTCTTCCCATTACTATGGAACCCACTTGGACACTGAACTGCCATGGATTACATCTGCACAGGGGTTCTAGGTTATCTCCATGCCTGGTACTTGATTGTAGTATGGGTCTCTGGGAAGACCCTTGTGTTCAAATTTTCTGGTTCTGTTGCTCTCCTTGTGGGGCTCCTTTCCTCTCCAAATCTTACTATTTCCCACTTCTTACATAAAATTCCATGCACTCTGCCCAACAGGTGGCCATAAGTCTCAGCATCTGCTTTGATAGTTTGCAGGGCAGAGCCTTTCAGAGGCCCTCTGTGGTAGGTTCCCAGGTTGTTTCCTGATTTCTTCTTCTTCTAATGTCCATCCTCTTTGCCTTTCGGGATGGGGATTGAGCATTTTAATCAGGGTCCTCTCTCTTAATTAGTTTCTTTAGATGTACACATTTTAGTAGGTTTATCTTATAAGTCTATATGAGTGAGTAATACTGTGTGTGTTCCTCTGCTTCTGGGACAACTCACTCAGGATGATCCTTTCCAGGTCCCACCATTTACCTGCAAATTTCATGATTTCCTTATTTTTCATTGCAGAGTATACTCCATTGTGTAGATGTACCACAATTTCTGCATCCATTATTCAGTTGAGGGGCATCTGGGCTGTTTCCAGCTTCTGGCTATTACAAATAAGGCTGATACAAACATGGTTGAGCAAATGTCCTTATTGTGTACTTAAGCCTCTTTTGGATATATGCCTAGGAGTGGTATGGCTGGATCTTGAGGAAGCGCTATTCCTAGTTATCTGAGAAAGTGCCAAATTGATTTCCAAGGCAAAAATTGATTTAAACTTGTGGTTGTACAAGTTTACATTCTCACCAGCAGTGGAAGATGGTTCCCCTTTCTCCACAACCTCTCCAGCATGTATTGTCACTTGAGTTTTTGATCTTGGCCATTTTGATGGGTGTAAGGTGAAATCTCAGGGTTGTTTTGATTTGCATTTCCCTGATGGCTAATGAGGTTGAACATTTCTTTAAGTGCTTCTCTGCCATTCGATATTGCTCTATTGAGAATTCTCTGTTTAGCTCTGTTCCCCATTTTTTAAGTGGATTACTTGGTTTGCTGCTTTTCAGCTTCTTTAGTTCTTTATATATACTGGATATGAGTCCTCTGTCAGATAAAGGGTTAGTGAAGATTCTTTCCCAATCTGTAGGCAGTCGCTTTGTTTTGATGACAGTGTCCTTTGCTTTATAGAAGCTTTTCAGTTTCATGAGGTCCCATTTATTGATTGTTGCTCTTAGAGCTTGTGCTGTTGGTGTTCTGTTCAGGAAGTTGTCTCCTGTGCCAATGAGTTCTAGGGTATTCCCCACTTTTTTTTTTCCTAGCAGATTTAATGTATCTGGTTTTATGCTGAGGTCTTTGATCCACTTGGACTTCAGTTTTGTGCAGGGTGATAAGTATGGATCTAATTTCATTTTTCTACATGTAGACATCCAGTTGGACCAGCACCATTTGTTGAAGATGCTATCTTTTTTCCATTGTATGGTTTTAGCATCTTTGTCAAAAATCAGGTGTCCATAAGTGTGTGGGTTTATTTCTGGGTCTTCTGTTCAGTTCCATTGATCCACCATTCTGTTTCTATGTCAGTACCATGCAGTTTTTATAACTGTTGCTCTATAGTAAAGCTTGAGATCAGGGATGGAGATACCTCCAGAAGATCTTTTATTGTAGAGGATTGTTTTAGCAATTCTGAGTTTCTTGTTATTCCATAAGAAGTTGAGAATTTTTCTTTCCAAGTCTGCAAAGAATTGTGTTGGCAATTTAATGGGAATTGCATTAAATCTGTAGATTGCTTTTGGTAAGATGGCCATGTTTACTATGTTAATCCTGCCAAGCCATGAGCATGGGAGATCTTTCTGTCTTCTCATATCTTCTTCTAATTCTTTCTTCAGAGACTTGAAATTTTTTTCATACAAGTCTTTGACTTGCTTGGTTAGGGTTACACCAAGGTACTTTATGTCACTTCTGGCTATTGTGAAGAGTGTTGTTTCCCTAATTTCTTTCTCAGCCCTTTGTCTTTTGTATACAGGAGTGCTACTGATTTTTTTTTACTTAATTTTGTATCCGGCCACTTTGCTGAAGGTATTTATCAGCTGTAGGAGTTCCCTGGTAGAGTTTTTGGGGCCACTCACATATACTATCATATCATCTGCAAATAGTGATAATTTGACTTCTTCCTTTCCAATCTGCATCCCCTTGATCTCCTTCAACTGTCTTATTGCTCTAGCAAGGACTTCCAGCACTATGTTGAAGAGATATGGAGAGAGTGGGCAGCCTTGTCTTGTCCCTGATTTCAGTGGGATTGCTTTAAGTTTCTCTCCATTCAGTTTGATGTTGGCTATAGGCTTGCTGTATATCGCCTTTACTATGTTTAGATATGTGCCTTGTATCCCTGATCTCTCCAATACTTTAAACATGAATAGATGTTGGATTTTGTCAAATGCTTTTTCAGCATCTAGGGAGATTATCACGTGTTTTTTACTTTCAGTTTGTTAATATGGTGGATCACATTGATGGATTTCTGTATATTGAACCACCCCTGCATACCTGGGATGAAGCCTACTTGGTCATGATTTATGATATCTTTGATGTGTTCTTGTATTCGGTTTGCGAGTATTTTGTAGAGTATTGTGTCAATGTTCATAAGGGAGATTGGCCTGAAATTCTCTTTTTTTGTTGAGGTACCTAAACTTGGTTTAGGTACCAAGTTGACTGACTGTGGCTTCATAGAATGAGTTTGGTAATGTTCCTTCTGTTTCTATTTTGTAGAATAGTTTGAAGAGAATTGGAGTTAGCTCTTCTTTGAAGGTCTGGTAGAATTCTGCGCTGAAGCCATCTGGTCCTGGGCTTTTTTTGGATGGGAACTTTTGATGACTGCTTCTATTTCCTTGGGGGATATAGGACTATTTAGTTGATTTACCTGGTCCTGGTTCAGCTTTGATAAGTCAAATCGATCAAGAAAATTGTCCATTTCATTTAGATTTTCAAATTTTGTGGCATATAGACTTTTGAAGTAAGTCCTAATGACTGTTTGGATTTCTTCAGTGTCTGTAGTTATGTCCTCCTTTTCATTTCTGATTTTGTTGATTTGGGTGGTGGCTCTCTGCCTTTTAGTTAGCTTGGCTAAGGGTTTGTCGATCTTGTTGATTTTCTCAAAGAACCAGCTCTTGGTTTCATTGATTCTTTGAATTGTTTTATTTGTTTCCAATTGATTGATTTCAGCCCTGAGTTTGATTATTTGCAGCCATCTCCTCCTTTTTGGTGTGTCTGCTTCTTCTTTTTCTAAGGTTTTTAAGTGAGCCATTAAGTTGCTTGAATGGGCTGCCTCAAATTTCTTCTTGAAGGCACTTAGTGCTATGAACTTTCTTCTTAGCACTGTTTTCATTGTTTCCCACAAGTTTGGGTATGTTGTGTCTTCATTTTCATTGAGTTCTAGAAAGGCTTTAATTTCTTTCTTTATTTCTTCCCTGACCCAGTTGTCATTTAGTAACAAGTTGTTCAGTTTCCATGTGTGTGTGGGCTTTTTGCTATTTCTGTTATTGTTGAGGTCCAGCTTTATTCCATGGTGATCAGATAAGATACAAAGGATTATTTCAATCTTCTTGTATCTGTTGAGGCTTGCTTTGTGACCAACTATATGGTCTCTTTTGGAGAAGGTTCCATGAGGTGCTGAGAAGAAGGTAAATTCTTTTGTGTTTGGTTGTAAAATTCTGTAAATGTCTGTGAGGTCCATTTGATTCATGACCTCTGTCAGAGACATTGTTTCTTTGCATAATTTCTGTTTTGTTGACCTGTCCTTTGTTGAGAGTGGGGTGTTGAAGTTTCCCACTACTAATGTGTTGGGATCTATATGTGGTTTAAATTTTATCAATGTTTCTTTTACAAATGTGTGTGCTCTTGTATTTGGGGCATAGATGTTCAGGATTGTGATGTCTTCCTGGTGGAATTTTCCTTTAATGAGTATGAAGTGTCCTTCCCCATCTCTTTTTATTAATTTTGGTTGAAAGTTTCTTTTATCAGATATTAGAATGGCTACTCCTGCTTGTTTCTTGGGTCCGTTTGCTTGGAAAGTTGTCTTCCAACCCTTTACCCTCAGGTAATGTTTATCTTTGTGCTTTAGGTGTGTTTCTTGTATGCAACAGACTGCTGGGTTTTTGTTTACATATCCATTCTGTTAGTCTGTGTCTTTTATTGGAGAGTTGAGTCCATTGATGTTGAGAGAGATTAATGACTAGTGGCTGTTAGATCCCTTGATTTTGATGTTGGCTGTGGTCATCAGGTGGTGTGCTTGGTTTCTTTTTGTTTTACTGTAGTAAGTTTAATTATTTCCTGTGTTTTCTTGAAAGAAGCTAATTTTTTGGGGTTGTATTTTCCCTTCCAGTGACTTCTGTAATGCTAGATTTGTGTGTACTATTGTTGAAATTTGTTTTTGTTATTGAATATCTTGTTTTCTCCATCTATGAGAGTTTTGCTGGGTATAGTAGCCTGGGCTGACATCTGTGTTGTCTTAGGGTCTACATGATATCCATCTAGGCCCTTCTCGCTTTCATAGTCTCTGTTGAAAAGTCAGGTGTGATTCTAATGGGTTTGCCATTATATGTTACTTGGACTTTTTCTCTTGCAGCTTTTAGTATTTTTTCTTTGTTCTGTATACTTACTGTTTTGATTATTATGTGGAGGGAGGATTTTCTTTTCTGGTCAAATTTGTTGGGTGTTCTGTAGGCCTCTTGTATTCTTATTGGCTTCTCCTTTAAGTTGGGGAAATTTTCTTCAATGATTTTGTTGAAAATATTTTCTGGGCCTTGGAGAAGGGAATCTTCTTTTTCCTCTATTCCTATTATTCTTAGGTTTTGTGTTTTCATATTGTCTTGGATTTCTTGTATGGCCTGTGTCAGGAATTTTTTGGATTTAACATTTTCTTTGACAGATACATCAATTTCTTCCATTGTATCTTCTACACCTGAGATTATTTCTTCTATCTCTTGTAGTCTGTTGGTTATGCTTACGTCTGTACTTCCTGTTTTCTTCCCTAGATTCTTCCTCTCCATTATTTCCTCCATTTGTGTTTTTTTTTAATTTTTCCAATTCTATCTTCAGGTCTTGCGTTGTGTTCTTTACTTCCTTCACCTGTCTGAGTGTACTTTTCTGTTTTTCTTTTAGTTCCTGCAACTCTGTTTCTTTTATTTCATTCAGTGCTTTAAGCATTTCCTTTCTAAAGGCCTTAACCTGTTTGGCTGCAGCTTCCTCTATTTCTTTACGGATGGCAATATTCTGTTTGAGTTTATCTTCCTCTATGTCTTTATGTATCTTATTTGTTTCTTCTGTTATCATGTTCATGAGCATAGCTGTTAGGTCATCTTCTTGGATTTCAGTTATGCTGGGGTGTCCAGGGCTACTTGCCCCTGGGTAACTGGGTTCTGGAGATGCCATATTGCTCTGTCTTTTGTTGCTTGAGCTTTTACGCTGGCCTCTACCCATTGTGCTATCTTAGGTGTTTGGGGTTATTTTCTGGTGGTTCCTGGGGATCCTGTGGTGGAAAGAATCCCCTTTGCAGAAAGGTGGTTTTTCCTGAAGGATGTCTTCTTAGCTTTTTGGGTATAGTCCCTGGATAGCTGGCATTTTTTCAGGAGTTGCTGCTGCTCACCTCAAGGATAGAGACCTGAGTGGTAACTGTGGTCTTTGTTAGTCGAGAGGGTTCTCCTCTCACCAAGGGAAGTCCTGAGGACAGCTGCCCTGTTTCTGGGTTTCTTGCTGTAAATTTAATGATCAGCTGCTGTGACCCAGTTGGACATCTGGTGCGCAGCAACTGTTTGTGCCTGTGTCTGGAGCACAGCTCAGCGATGGAGGCTCGGCCCCACTGGTCTGCTAGTCTTTTTCCAGAGAAGGATTGGGTGATTTAAGTCAGTACAGTTTCCTTCCTTCCTTGTGGATTCTCTGGAGACTGGGAATCACAGTCTCTTTTTTTTGCCCTGGTGCGCACTTCTCAGTCTCCACCAGCTGGCTGGCCGCAGAAACTGCCTGTGTCTGGATCACAGCTGAGTGATGGCGGCTCAGTCTCCGCCAGCTTTCTTGTGCCCAGAAACTGCCTGTGTCTGCCTTTCCAGTCTTTGGGAGCCTGGGTGTCTGCCTAAACTGGATAATTTTCCAGAGACCTTTTTGGGGTGGGGGTGTCGGCTGAGTGCTCTGAGATCAGACCAGCCATTTCCTCCCTGTGTGTTTGCACCAGACAGTGAAACTCATTCCCTGGTGCCCTGGTGCCCTGGTGCCCACAGTTCTATCTCAGGCGGCGAATCAGGTGAGCAGGCAGGGCTCTGTGCAGGTCCCTGGGTTCCCGGCTCTGGCTTTGGGCTGTCTCCTGGGGCGCCCATGGAACCCCAGTCTTTTCCAGGGGATGTCTGGGTGACCTAAGGTTGGTCCCAATCATTTCCTGTACCGTGAGGTTATCTCTCGACTGAAAATTCCAGTTTCTGATAGTGTGGTGCAGATGGTTCAGTCTGGGACCGTGACAAGAGACACTGGCTTGTGGTTCTGGGTTGGGGCTGGGGCTGGTGGCCGGCAACCAAGCATCTGGTGGAACCGGGATCTCTTCCGCGGTTTAGCCGGGTGAGTTAAAAGCTGATTGAATCCTCCACCATGGGGTATCCTCTCACCTGGGAAACACAATGACTATGTTTTATGGCCGCGAGTTCTGATTGCTGGTCACTGTGCTGATCCTGCTGCTGCTGCTCAGAATGAGAGTCCTCCCGGCACCGCCATCTTGCCCTGCCTCCTTCCTCTAATTCTTTACGTATTTTATTTGTTTCCACTGTTATCCTCTTCATCAGCATAGATGTAAGGTCATCTTCTTGATTTTCTATTATGCTGGGTTGTCCAGGGCTGCTCGCCCCTGGATGGCTGGGTTCTGGAGATGCCATATTGCTCTGCCTTTTGTTGGTTGCTGGAGCCAGCCAGCAGAGTCGAATGGTTCTTGAGTCGGGAGTGAGGATTAATATTAATAAAATAAACACACAGCACACAGGAAACCTTTTTTAAAGGTCCAGTCTCAACAGCCACAGCAAAAGGCAGGCTGCTGCAGTAAGCAGCAAGTCTCAAGTCTCTGCCTCCTCCCCTGCCTCCAGCCTTCTGACCTCTTTTATTGTTAGGAGTTACTTTTAGCCAGTAAAACATCTCAGAACAATAGATTAATTTGCACAAGGAGCTTGAGGAATAGGTGTGACCCTCACAAGCTATCCCACCTGCTGTCACAAACAAAAGAAGGACATGCAAGTTCTCTGCCATTAGTAAAGGCCTGCTAAAAGCCATCTCTCCACCGAGATTTAAATATCAAAGCTGGCCGCTGGAGTCATGGCTCCCGACAGTTGGTTGCACTTTTAAGTTGACCTCTACCCATTGGGCTGTTTTAGGTGTTGGCTTAGTTTCTGTGCTTCCTGGAGTCCTGAGGTAGGAAGAATCCCCTTGGCTGGAAGATGATTTTTCCTGAAGGAGTCCTCCTCTGCTTTTTGGTTATGGTCACTGTATGGCCAGTGTTTCTCAGGAATTGCCACTACTCACCTCAGGTTTATAGCCCTGAGTAGTAGCAGTGGTCTTTGTTAGTCAGGGGGGCTCTCCTCTCACCCTTAGAAGTTCTCAAGACAGCTGCCCCGTTGCTGGGTTTCTTGTTCTGAATTTAGTGAGGTTCTGCTGTTGTTACAGTTTTCCAGGTACAGCCCTCTTGAAGAACCTGATGATTCCCTAGCTGTGGGGTTTTCTCCCAACAGGGAAACTCAATCTGGTATCCTGGGGCACACAGTTCTGTCCGGGAAGGTGAGAGGAGCACCCAGCAAGTCTCTGGGCCTGAGGCTGAGAGCTCTGCTCTGGGCCTGGAGAATGTGTGCCTAGGTTGATTTGCTGCCTGGAGGCGCTCCTCTGGTCTGGAGGCTGTGCACTCCTCTCTAGGCTGGCAACTTAGGGCTCCAATCTGGTCTGGAGGCTGGGCACCTCAGTCTGGGCCGGAAGCTGTGTGTTTCTGTCTGGGGTGGTAGCTGAGGGCGCAGCTCTGGCCCAGAGGCTCTATGCTCTGATCTGGGCTGGCAGTGTGTGTCCCCTTCTGGGCCAGAGGCTGTGCATGCCTCTCTGGGTTGACAACTAAAGGCTCTGCTCTGGGTCAGAGGCTGTGTGTCTGGGTCCTGGATGGAGGCTGGGGATGCCGCAGGAGGCTGTGTGTGCCGATCTCTGGTGGCGGATGCGCCTGCTGGTCTCCAGGACCTTTACCAGTTATTGACCGGGTGACCTGAGGTTGGTCCCAATTAATTTCCACACCGTAGGCTTTCCTCTCACCTGGCAATTACAAACGCTGGTGTTTTAGGTCCCTGGGTTCAGTCTCCTGGTCACTGTGCCAACACTGCTGTCCCACTCCTCAGACACAGTGTCCTCCCGGTGCCACCATCTTCGTAGAGCCCTCAGTTGGTCTTAAAATGTATTATCAAACACACTTTTTCAAGGTATAACAACATTTATATTTAAAGCACTTGCTCTTTCTGACTCTTTTGCCTACTTGTGGGACATTTTTCTTCCTATTGGGGTGCCTTGTCCAGCCTTGATGTGATGGTATGTGTCTGTTCATATTGCAGCTTGCTATGTCTGATTGATAATCCTCGAAGGCCTGCTCTTTTCTGAGGGGAGGTGGGAGGACAGACAGGGGAAAATGGAGGGAGGAGAAACTGTGGTGAAGAGGTACTATGAGAGAATTTAAAAATGGTTTTTTGGAAGTTCCTGTGTGAGCACCTTCTATTCTTCCACCTCTTTTCCTTCATACAACTCTTCACTTATCCTCCCTCACAAGTTCATGTTCTCTAATTTTTATTGTTACATTTGTATGCACATGTGTTATAAATAATTTACTGATTTTTCTCAAATATGCATATGTCCAGGGATGACTACTTGGGTTTGGGCAACCTGTTTGGGGGCTACTCCTTGGGGGAAAGTGATTCACCCTCTCTCACTAGCCATTGACTAGTTCTTTATCTAGGGTTGGAGTTTGTGAAATTTCCTCTGTGTAGTCACAGAAACTGCTGCTTTCATGCTGGTCTTGTTCAGGCAACCATATTGTTGAGCCTCTATGGGTGTATTTTCCCTGTCATGTTTAGGAGACACTATGCAACAACAGTAGATGTCCTGGGCCTCTGGATCTTATGGTATCTCTGCCCCCTTCCTGTGATCTTCTCTGGACCTTATGTATAAGTGCTGCACTACATATGTATCAGTCTGGTCTAGGCACTTCACAGTCACTTATCCTCTGGGCTTTGACCAGTTGTGTATATCTAGAATACCCTCTGTCTTCTTCAAAAAAGAAGCTTCTGTGGTTCTTTGATTCTTTGAATGTTTGATGAGGAAGGAGAGCTGCACTTATCTGTGGTTATAGGAATGTAAGTAGTAATATATAGAAAACAGAAGTTATACTGATTTAGAAAAAATGGTAGAAGTAGGTTCTCCTCTTAGCTCTATGGCTCTTCAGCCATGGGTATTTGGCTCATTTTACAATGCCAGGCACGGATTGCATTGCTTTTGCAGGAGTGAAGTCCAGTTAGATAGTGGTTGGTTACCCCTAAGACAAAGGTGTCACTATTTCATCATTGTGGGCACCTTGCTGGTCCCATCCTTGCAATTTATGGCTGGGTAGGGCTGGCAATTGCTTTGCTCATTTGGCAACTCTTATGGATCCTTCAAACTCTGTTAGATCCAGTCTTCAGAGAGGGTGCTTCCAGGTTAGCTACAGTTGGACTTCATCTTTTGTTTGAAGTGTGTGGTATCCTTAGCAACAGGGCCTTACCTTCAAATTCTGAAGGCAACAAAGACAATGGAAGTAGCCTGTATTGTTTGGGGAGTTTCTTGGACTTTCCTAAGCAACAACTTGAGAGCAGAGTCTCAAGCCTGGCACTGTGGTTTTTGTTGAATATTCTATACATTTTGGAGGAAACGTTATCACCCCAACTAGCATAATTTTAAACTATATATCTATGTATACACACATGCATATTGTGTGGCTTTAGATAGACATGATGATTCCCTATGTCTTTTTCAACCATATTTAGTGTTACTTGTTCCCCCTCCTCTCCCTTCCTCTGCATTGATGTCCCTCCTTCAGTTCAGTGACCCCCCACTTATCCTTATATTCTCCCCTTCATATCTAAACTCCTCCTTTGAGAAGTCCCCTCCTTATGTTCCCTTCATACTTTTCTGGTTTCTGTTGCTACTTCATGTTATCTACTCACATCTGAGGGTTTGGAGCTAGGAACAACAAATAAGACAGAACATGAGACATCTGCTTTTCTAGATCTGGGTACCTCTTTCAGTATAATGAGTTCTGGTTCCACCTATTTACCCATAAACTTCATGATTTTATTTCACATTATAGTTGAATAAGATTATCTCTATATCTATCTATCTATCTATCTATCTATCTATCTATCTATCTATCTACCTACCTACCTACCTATATCACATTTTCATTATCCACGAATCAGTTGAAGGACATTTGGTTTATGTCCATTTCCTAGATATGTGAATATAGTAGCAATGAACATGGTTGAGCAAGTGTCTGTGGGGTAGGATGTGGAGACTCTTCAGCATATACCAAGTAATGGTGTGGTAGATATAATATACAGTGATATAATAAATATACAGTGATATAATAAATATACAGTGATATACGGTGATATAATATACAGTGATACAGTAGATCTTTTACTTTTTTTTAACTTTTGACTTTTTGAGAATTCTCTCAGTGATTTACAGTGTGCCTCACCAGTTTTTAATCCCACCAACAGTAAGTGTTCCCTTTCCCACACATCCTGGTCAGTAATTTTTGTTAGTTGTTTTCTTAATCTTAGCTATTCTGAGTGATGTAAGATGAAATCTCTGAGTAGTTTTAATTTACATTTTCCTAATTGCTAAAGATGTTGAAAAGTCCTATAAATCATCAACAGTTTCAAAAAAGTGGTAGAGTGAAAAATCAACTTATAAAACCCAACAGTCTTTCTATATGCCATTAACAAACATTATAAAAGAGATCACAGGGACAGTTCCACTGAAAATAGCTTTTTAAAAAAATCTAGGGATAAACCAATTGAGGAAGAAAAAAAATCATATGATCAACTTAAAATCTCCAAGCAAAGAGATCAAGTAAGAAATTTCATACTCGCAAATTTGTAGAATTAATATTGTGAAACAACTGTTCTGTGAAAAGCTATTTACATATTGGATGCAATTTCAGTAAGAATCCCTACAACATTCTTCACGGAAACAGAAAAGAGCTTCCTAGAATTTGTGTGGAACCACAACAAAGACCCTGGATAGCCAAAGGCAATCTTCAGCAAAAAGAACAATACTGCAGGGATTACCATTCCTTGTTTCAAGACATATAGTAATTAAAAACAGTATGCTACTGGCACAAAACAGATACATAAACCAATGGAAAGAAACTACAGCCACCTCTTATATTATATGACAAAAATGCCCAAAGCCTTGTCCTAGAGAAGAGACACCCTATTCAATAAATGGTGCGATGGAAACTGGATGCTCACATGTAGAAGATTAGATCTCTACCTGTTACTTTGTATAAAAATCAACTCTAAAAAATGGAAAAAAAAAACTCCACCATCATCATGAAACTCAAAGCCTTGAAACTTTTAGGAGAAAACATAAGCAATGTTTGATAAGATGTAAGTGTTGGAAAGGACTTTCTGAGTAGGACTCTACTTGCTCAAGAATTAAAGCCCACAGCTGACAAATGGGACTTCACAAAACTGAAAAATTTCTCTAAAGCAAGGGAGAAAATCAACTGAGAGAATTGGAAGCCAGTGGAATAGGAGAGAATCTTTGCCAGTTATACATTTGGTAGAGGATTAATATCCAAAATATACAAAGAACTAAAATAAGTGAGTAAATGTATAAGTGATTCAATTAAAAATGGACTGCGGATCTGAACTGAGTTCTCAAAAGAAACAAAATTAGCTAAGAAGTATCTTAAGAAGTGTTCATCCTTAGAAATTTCCTTTTATTTTTAGGAAAAGACTAGCTGGATGGGCTGGCATGGGCCTGCAATTCTTGCAAAAGGAGGCTAAAGTAGGACAACTGTAAGTTTGCCTGGGATGCAGAATGAGTTCAAGGGTACCCTAGAATGACCCAGTCTCTACATAAAGAAAGGGAATAGAAATCAAGGCTGGGAATATATCTTAGTGATAGACAGCATGCATTGAATAAAGGCCCTGGGTTCAATTTTTATGAGAAAGAATGGGGAAGAGGAAGAAGAAGAGAAAGGGAGAGGGGAGAGGGAGGAAGAGAGAGAGAGAGAGAGAGAGAGAGAGAGAGAGAGAGAGAGACTAGATTTATTTACTGAGTGGAAGAAGTTCAAGTTTTCCTTGCTCTTCATTGAGATGCTTTAGTTGTCTCACAGATGGAAGACTCCTGCCAGTCTGCTGCATGTGTGGGCTCCATGAGCCTCGTCACATTTGTGCCAGTATTTATCTCTCACTGTAGAAAAGACCTTGTCTGAGAGGAGAAGAAACAGCTTTAAACTGTCAAAGTTTGCTGATGCAATTATTAGCTAAATAGACAGGCTTTCTTCCTGCTAGAACACGAATATGAATTCCAGTCTTTGTTGTTTCTGAACATTATTTATAATGGGTCAGAAAAAATCAGGCACTTGTTTTCTTACTCTCACTATTCATGTCAGGAGCTTTCATTCTCTTTGGATTCAAAGTCTAGGTTGAGGTCATAAAGCGAGTGGCTATGCTTGGTCGCATCATGCTTTTTCAAGGAAAAAAATCGCTCCAGTGGATCTGTGCACTTCACAGTGGAATTCATTTTCTGTTTCCAAGTTGAGCAGGATGAAGATAGAAGAATAACAATGAGCCAGCTCAGAGATGTTGAAGATATCTGCTTTTCTGGTGAACAGTGGGTGCAAGGCCATGTCAAGGTCAACAAGATAACAGACTCTACAGGAATCTCTGTGACTGTAACCAATGGGGAAAACTGGTTGATGTCACCAGATGAGCCATGTTGTGTCATTGGTCCCTGAGTATAACCTTGATGGATGCTCTTGTGGGTCACAGTTCCTTTGCTCACACTATGTCTTTTGCTCTATACATGCCAATCATCCAACAACCCACTTTCCAGGTTTAAGACGGGAGTTGTCACACTGACTCTACTGCTGCCTTGCAGATATTCTATCCCATGATTGCTTCTCTGTTCACACAGAAAGTGGACAACATTGCCTATTGCTGCTAATGGGCTTTCCACCTTCCCTTGTCTTTCTGAAGCCCTGCAGGATCAACCCATTGATCTGAGGAGGATAAGGTCAGGGCAGGAAACACTCTGGCTTCTCCTCACTGGGTGACCTGTTTTGTTTGATGTTGTGTTATTCTTTCCAGCATTCTCAGAACAATTTACCACAAACTGGTGGCTTAAAGTAACATTGATTTATTTGTTTCCAACCCTGGACGTCAGAGTCTTGTGCCTCTCTCTCTGGACTAACATCCAGGAGTCCTCCCAGCTGGATTCCCTTCTGCGGTTTCGTAGGGCGCAGTGGAGTCCATACCCCTCCCCCTCTGAGGCTGTGTGTACCTCTAGTGTGAGCTACTTCGTTGATAACACCTTCAAAGCCACGAATATCACACATCTCTCTCTGATGAGATTCTGTTTTATGAGCCACATATTAATGCACACCTGTCTGTATGGTCCAAGAGGGTCTCCCTATCTTGTGGCTCCTTATTGCGTGACACAACACACATCTTTGCAGACCATTATTCTGCCTGTGATGGTCATAGCCACTCTAAAGAGCACCTTGTGGAGGTTTTTTTTTTGTCACAGCTGGGCCTTGACATAGGATTACTTTCCTTTCATCTCGGCTTTTATTTCCACTCTGTTTTGTGTTTCTCTACCCCTTGCCCTGGCTGGCTCAGTGATGCATCCTTCCATCAAAGCTGATGGTTTGTTTGCTGGAGTCTAGGCCAGTGTCCTGATCTTCATCCTCAAGGAAAATATCCAGTGTTCTTAGAGCCCAGCACAGAGGTAGGATAAATCACACATAACCAGGAAGGATTATGTGCAAAACAAAGAAAGACGAGTCACAAAATATTTTCTCGGAAGTCCTATTTAATCATTGGCATGAGCTCATGGTCACTGCTCTGCTTTCTTGACACAGGAGCAAAGATCATTTTGATCATTCATACTGATCTCCAGAAGTCACTTGGCAGCAAATGCTGTTTTTCCTCTTTGTTTCTAATAATTTATTCTAAATGACCCGAAGCTATAAAACAGATTGAAGCCAATGTACTCTACAGAGTCTGACCTGGCCTGCCTTGTTCTCTGTGCTTGTCAGGAGCTGGCATCGTCTGTCTCTGCATTTATAATTATCCCTTCTTCATGGGGAGCCATTGCCCAGGCATAGCTTCTCTACCTTCAGGGACCTGCTTCTGCACAGCAGAATACCCTCTAGCTCTTCTGCACAGAGTTAGCTATTCTGCAGTTTTCACATTGACCATGTTATGGGTTCACTGGAGAGGTCCAAAGTGAAAAATCTACATGCATCCCTGTCCCACATAATGTCTTAAGTTACAGTCCACATAACAAAGCATTAAGTGAAACATAATCCACCATCTCTAGCACATAGAACATTATGATCAACAACAAATCAATCTGTAAATTCATCTATCAAGTATCTATCCATCTGTCGATATATCATCTGTATTAGTTATTTTCTGGTTGCTGTGACCAAATATTCTTATTTACTACCCAGTTGTTGTGCTGAAACACTGAATTTGAAGATGGAAGTGTTTATTTCAGTTTGCAGGTTATAATCCATCACTAAGGGAAGTCATAGCAGGAAGTTAAGGCAAGAACTTGAAGGCAGGGATTGAAGCAGAGGCCGTGGAGGAATGCTTTTTCTGTCTTGTTTAGCCAGCTTTCTTATACCACCCAAGAACACCTACCCAGAGGTGGCTCCACCCACCCCGGGCTCTCATGTCAATTATTAATCAAGAAAAATGAGCCACAGACTTTTCTATAGTTTTATAGTTCATGAAGAATTTTTTTTTTAATTGAGGTGACTCTAATATGTGTCAAGGTGACAAAAACTAACCAGGACACCAAATATATGACAAAAAGAAACTGGAAGAAGGGTTTATTTTGGATTACTGTTTAGGGGTACAGTCAAACATGGCAAAGGGTATAGTTTTGTCATTTTCCATCAGCAGCCAGGAAACAAAGAAGGATGTGAATGATCATCCTCAACTCAATATTTTAATGCAGTTCACACTTCAATTGAAGAATGGTGTTGCCCTCTCTTATGGTGGGTCTCCCCCACCCACCCAATCAGACCATCACCAATTCCCTCACAGCTACTCAGAGAAGCTTGAATCATTGGTGATTCTAGATCCCCCAAAGTTGAAGATTAATATCTATAATCTACCTATTGTCAATCTGTCATTGACCTATCTGACTACCTATTACCTACCTCTCTGTCTTATGTTCATGCCACTTTTGCTCATCTTTGCAATCTGTTTAAGTAAATGTATTATGGGTTGTATCTGAATTGTCTCTTTCAAAGTTTTCTGCATTGGAAAGTTGGTTCCCAGTTGGTAGCACTATTGGGGTGAAGTCCCAGAAACAGTGGGAGGAAAAAGATCACCACTGAAAACTGCTGGGATGGGAGCAGGAGCGTACAATTGCAGGCCCTTCCTGTGTCTATTTGCAGCCTCTCAATGAGTGAAGACAAGTCCCATTACATGTTCTGTCATTATGGTGTTCTGCCTGAAACACATGAGGACAAGCAACCATGACCCATCCCTCTAAAACCACAAAGCAAAATAAATTCTTCCTCCTTTAATCCATGTAAATAGTCTTTCACTACAAGGGTAAGATGAAGAGAGAAAGTTGGCACCTGAGAAGTGAAACTATTGCTGTAACTGAATCTGACCTTGTGGTTCTTAGACTTTTCATAATGATTTATGGGAGTAGTTCAGAAAATATTGAAGATAGGGGCTGGAGAAGCCCTGCAATGCTGCAAGCAGGGATTAATGGGCAATGCTAATGGGACCATGCTGACAGAGATGTGGACACCAAGGCCTGTGCTCATGAGTTTTCATATAAGAACATAGACTCTATTAGGAGTCAAACTAGGGGCCATTCCTGTTACACTCTCACAAATACGTCCTCTACTTTTGTCCTTGTCCTGAAACTTTGTAGGAGGCTGAGATTAAATATCACGGAATCATTAATTTGTCTGAAGAAAGTTCAAAACAACAGTATTCAGACTATGAAAGGATGATTACTGGCTGCTTTTAGTCTGGTTTATAACAAGAAGTCTGGTTTATAGCAAGAATCAGTAGCAAAAAGTGGACAGAAATAGGATAAAAACAACAACAACAACACTCAAGAAAACCCTTCTGCTGGCCCCTCCAGTCTCATCCCCATCTCTGAATAGATGCTCTGCTGTGGCTTTCCACCTTCTCTCTCCCATCTGCAGTGGATCCAAAAAATCTTTTCCTCCAACCTTTTTCTGCACTCATCCTGTTATCTCAGCTCCCCCAACCCTAGCAGGCATCCCTTAGGATGCAATATTTGGGGTTTCGAGTGTCATAATGCTGTGTCAGGGCCTTCCCCAAAAATTTTATTTTATTTTTGTAGATCTTTTCTCTCTTTTTACCCTACAGGTCCTTATAGTTCATATATTATGGTTTCTATTTTATTGTTCTTTTATGGGATCTCTGAGTGTGTGAACAAGTGTGTCTTTGTATCCGTATCTGTTTCTTGTTTCTTTCCTTAGTCTCTTTTCCTTCTATTTGTTCATTTTTCCTGTTCCAATGCATTAGGATTTGTCTTATCATATTACATTTTATTTTATTATTACTCCTTAGAAACCTGTCTGTTTTCTATTGAGAGACAGAAAGGGCATGGATCCACATGGGAGGGGAGGTAAGGAGTGACTAGGAAGAATAGAGGAGGGGAAACTGTAATGAAAATAAATGTGAGAAAAATTTATTTTCAATAAAAAGAAAAAGAGAGAGTTGAAGCAAAGGAGCTGTGTTGTTAAAGATATTAGTGTCATTAAAAAGAATGCAAGTGCTTTGTATTGGGACATCTTGAAGGTATCTCAGGAATTGAGAAGGCTGTACCTATCATGGGTAAAAACATGAAGCCACTTGAAATACTTGAGAAGAGAGAGTTGCTGGTTCTATTGATAGCTCAGTGGGGCCATCCTGAAGATCTGACAAAGCCCGAGGAGAGAGTGGGAAGTTCTGGACCCTTCTGAAACTGAAAGAAACCCTAGGCACAAGTCAAAAGTAAGGTTCTGGCAAGGGAATGTTCCAGAGCTGAGTAAATGAAGGGAAGTATAACTATAGCTAGCTCTTTCAGGCACTATGGGCATGTGGCCCACTGGACAGTGAGGGGATTGTTTTCCTGGGGCCTCCCAAATTAACTTTCTGGCTTAACGTAGAGGTTCACTACTTTGCATCCCCACCCCCAAGTTGGCACCTTCAGCTTCTTAAGGAATGGTTCCTCTATGTAGAGACCAGCTTGCCTGTATCTTGAGCTTTTAAGCAATATTTTGAAAGAATGAAGCAATGGACATTATCTATTAGAGTTGCTGCTAAATTCTTAATGCAGTTTAATGAAGGCCATTTTACTACTGTGATGACTGATGTTACAGGTCTACTTGATTGTGTTAAGAAATGCCATGAATGCTGCTGAAACACTCTGTGTGTCTGTGAGGGAATACAGAGACCATCTTTGGGTCTTTGAAGTCCTAAGTAGAATGAAGGATTCAAGAAGGGAGCTTTGCTCTTTCATCTGTGAGCTAGAACACTCATCTCCTGCACTTGATATACGGACTCCTGGTTCTTGGGCCCTGTGTTTATATCCCCCCTACCCTGCCAATTGGTTCTCAGGATCTCTGGCTTTGTTTTCTAACAACATAGTGCATTAATGAACATCTCTGCCTCTTCAATCCCATGAATCAACTTTTCTTATACATGAGTCATAATTTTTCCTCTGGGCAACTCTGACTTTACAACTCCTCATTTGACTTTCCACCATTCATGTTCAAGACACAAGACCAGGCAAGATTCTGTTAAGTAGAAGTTACCTAGTGATAATTTTTAAATTGGTAAAGCTTGTGCGACAAATACTTGTGGACCAGAGGAAGAAAGAAAGAAAGGAACCAAGCAAGAAAGAAAGAAAGAAAAAAGGAAGGAAGAAAAAGAAAAGAAGGGAGGAAGCAAGAAATCAATGAAATATGAAAAGTTTGTCAATGTCAGTGTCTCTGGTTTATGAAGAGCTTCCATTCTAATCTGGTCCCACTATTCTGTTTCATTGGATTTTGATTACTGCATATAGGAAATTGACAAAACTGAAGTAAACTTGGAATGGGTCACAGAATACTTGAATTAAAAATTGCTTTTAAAATTGATCTATACATAACAACATTCTTTATATTTAAGATAATACGGTGCACACTCTGTGCAGGCGAAGGCTGGACAGTGGCTGCCAACACGTAGATAAACAGAAAAGGGCCCTGATTTCATGGTTACAATGGATTAACTACTTTATGCATATATGTGATTAAATATTGTGACAAACCCCATGGAAGAAAAGATTAAGGCATTCTAAGAAAAGGAAATGATTGCTGTGATGTAATCAGGGTGAGTCAGATAAGGCTTTGCTAAGGACATGAACTTTAATCTCTGATTTGAAATGTAATTAGGAGATAGCCCACGAAGGGGTAGGCTGTAATGACCCAGTGAGAAGCAGGAAAGAGCTGTGGATGAGAGCATTGTTGCTTGATATGACGTTGGAGTCCATGGGAGGCCAGAGCGTGAGGTGCTGGACCTGTGAGTATGAACCAAGGGCAGCTTCAGCCCTTGCAGGGCTGTCAGCAGAAGTGATGCATCAGGTCTGATGTTTTGAGGTGCAATATTAGCTACTGTATGAGGAAAAAAGAGGAAACCATTGACAGGGAGGAGCGCCAGGCTGGAGGTCACTGAAATGCTTACAGACCCTATTCAGCCAGGTATGTGCTCTACATGTTTCATGTGGGGCTCCTGTGAGGGAACTCTGAATATGAGTTTAGACCGTGTGAAGCAGGTACTATTTAAATTATGGGCTGCTGTGGTGCATAACGTTTGGAAATGTGTGTTTGGGTTCACATACTCTTATTTATTTAAGAAAGCATTGCCCTCGTGAGTATAGTTACATTAAATTATTCAGAGGCAGGGACCTGAATTTTTGCTTAATTAAAGGCGCTTGAACCATCAATTGGATCAGGACTCATTTGAACGCAGTCGGGGATCCACAACGTGAAAGGAATTTGTGGAGCAAATGGCAGCCGTGTTGCATGGGGAATGCCTGCCTGCTTGCTCCCTCCTCAGCTGGAACAAAGCAGTCCGGGCTGCACTGTCAGACCTGTGACATTGCCCGGAGAAGGTTATAGGTGTTCTGCCCTCAGTGACGCTGGGCAAAAAGCAAGGAAGCACGCAAGGCCCTCTGTGCCGTGGCTGCTGCTTCATACTGTCGTAGCCTAGAGATTTGTTTGCCTCTCTGCATGTGTGGTACTCAGTCTCTCTGGGGATGAAACAGGCTTCAAGGGCGTAGAAAGAGACTATTGTGGACCAGTCCTGGTTTGTCATAAGCATCTTCCTTTCAGACTCTGCTCGTTGCTGTGCACACAGCATGCATCCTTACTCAGGGAGCAATAATTCTTTCAAGCCTAGAACAGCCATAGGATGGGCATGAAACTGCTTTATGAACAGCCTGCTTATAATTCCAGTGAGCACGAATGATATTTCTCTTCTGTGAAAGTAAGGAGCCTTCTATCCCTCCCTTCTTCCACAAGACTCCCTGCACTCTGCCCAAAGCTTGGCAGCGAGAGAGAATGGGAGGTCCACAAGGAGACTAACAAAGCCCCAAATCCTGGGTCCAGGGGTGCCTACCAAGGACTGTACACAAATACCTGGTCCCTCTGCTCAGATGTAGCCCATAGGCAGCTCAGGCTCCATGGGGGTGTCCAGCAAGGGGAACAGGAGCAGTCTGTGACACGAACTCGGTTGCCTGCTTTTTGATCACTTTCCTCTGGTGGGAGACCTTGCCAGGAAGAGGATCCAGGCAGTCCTGATGAGACTTGATAGGCTAGGGTCAGATAGTAGGGGAGGAGGACTTCTTCTTTTCAGTGGACTAGGAAAGGGAGATGTGAGGAGGGGAAGGGGAATGGAGTGTGGGATTGGGATGAGATGAGGGAGGGGTACAAAGAGAGTAAATCATAAATAAACAACTAAAAATTAGAAAAAATACTTGGAAATGAAAAAAAAAAAGAAAGCTGACAAAGGTGGAGTTGTTGTCCTAATTTACTTTCTATTGATGCTATAAATAGCATGACCAAAAGCAACTTGGAGAGGAAAGGGTTTACTTGCCTTAAATGCACTAATCATTGAAATTCACCATTGAGAGAAGCCATGGCAGGAAGTCAAGGCATGGACCTGGAGGCAGGAGCAGAAGCAGAGGCCACGGAGCAGCGTTCTTTACTGGCTTGCTCTTTGTGGCTTTCTCAGCTTGCTTTTCGATATGACTCAGGATCATCTGCCCAGAGGTGGCACTGCCTACAGTGAGCTGGACTTCCCCCCCCCCCCCGTATCAAATACTAACCAGGAAATGCCCCACAGACTTGCCAGTGGGCTGATCTTAGGGAAGCATCTTCTCAGCTGAGGTTTGCTCTTACCAGAGACAGCAGCTTGTTTAAGTTCACAAGAACTCATCAGTACGATGTTCAGGTTAAAGTAGGTGGCAGGGGTTAGAACATTGCTGTAAGTGATGCCCCGATGTGGACATTATGTGCAAATCTCTATGAACCACATTAAATGTTTTCTTGATGTCTTGAATTCTCATTTTCAGTTCTTTCCTGCTTTTGCCTGGATCCTTGCAGCCTAGCCCTTCACAGTCTGTCTCCTAGTCATCTTTCAAATTGGATCTTATTCTGACTTTGATAAAATTATTTTCTTCTTACTGTGGGACATCTCCATGAGTATCGATTGCTGGCTTGTAGTCAACATGGAAAGTGCAGGACATTTGGCTAGCTGTCTGCTGAACTTGGATGATATTCCCTGCATGTGATTTTACTGACAGCCACTAATGTTCATGTACTAGCCCTTTCTGGAAGTTTCTAAGGAAATATTTGCAATGATCTATGGGCTGGGCTGTCTGGCCTGGTTACCTTCCATGACTACACTGAAAAATAAAAATCCCAAACTTCTTTGTCCATTTCTTTTTCAGAAGCCTAAGAGCAAAGATTGCCTGTGATTTGATTGACAGTTCAAAACATCAACCGCTATTCTTCCAGAAGTTATTCTGTTTTTCTGTGATCCTGCAGGTTTTATTTCTCTCAGACATTGTATTATGCTGGTGGCAGATAGAGCACAATGAAGCAAGCACATGGCTCAGCAATGCGACACTTCCTATAAGTCTTGTTTGCATCTCTACCCAACGTTATCACCAATTAAAGACCTGTTTATGGAAAACATACGTGGTGGGTTTTTTGGCATGTAATTTATTATTATTTATTATTATTATTATTATTATTATTATTTTGTTTATCAAATTTGAAGTCAAAACAGAATTAAAACCTGCAAAACAGAATTTCCAATAGGCCACTGGACATAATCTGAAGTCTCTTTCAAATTTTTGGTCAAAGCCATTTTGATTTAATACTAGTCAGTTCCCTCATGTGCCAAGTTTATATCCATGAGATCCAGTGAGATGAGGAGGAAGACAGATTCAACTTCAGACATGAACCTGTTTTTTTGTTTTGTTTTGAAATCAACAAGTGATGAACTAACAACATCAAGCTTCATTGTTTGAAGATAAGTCTTTAGAGCTGGGCATGCTGGCACACACACGAATTCTCAGCCCTCAGGAGACTGAGGCAGGAGGTTCACTTGTGAGTTTGAGGCAAGACTGACATCCATCATGACTTCAACGTCTCTCTGAGCTGCAGGGCAAGACCATGTCTCACAAAACCAAATGACAACAGCAAAACCAAAACAAAGGCATCTGTGATGATGCTGTGGTTTGAATATGAAATCTCCCCATAAGACCTTGTGTCTGGACACTTGCTTCCCAGTTGGTGGAGCTGGTTGGGAAGATTGTGGAACCTTCAGGAGGCAGAACCTCACACTAAGTATGCTGTGGGACTCAAGGTTTTGCAACCTGACCATACCTGCTTCTCTCTGCTTCCCTGAGTCTGGATGCAGGGTGAACAGCCAGACTCCTGGTCCTGCTGACATGCCTTCCCTTTCTCTTCCCATGTTTATGCCTTCTTCACCACTCTATCCCTCTGGAACTTTAAGCTAAAACAAACCCTTTCTCCCTTAAGTTATATTTATCAGGGTTGTTTAATCACAGCAACAGAAAAACCAGTGCTGACGGGAGACATTCCCTTCTCAGGTTAAGTCTTTGCTTCGAAGAAGCTCTTTGACTGCAGACTACATCTTTGGCTCTAAGAAGCCGGTTCACTGCAGAAGACTGTGGCAAGCCTGACTCCCTGAGAACAACAGGTCAGTGTGAGGTGCCAGCCACTGATGATTGGGATGGTGCATATTTCTGTCCTAGAAGTTTGATTGATTAACCCAATAAAACACATCTAACATATGTTCAGGTGCCTTAAACCCATAGAGACCATCTGGTTGAGGGAGTTTATGAGCGTTGCTGATGTGCTCAAAGTCCTTCACAAATATCCCATGCATAGAGACGAGGCCATTCAAAACCTCTCAGCCATATAAAGTCCATGTTATACAGCTTCGTCCAGCTGTACGCTGGTGTAAATGTGATGAGTAGGCTGTAGGGGTGGGGAGAGGGGTTAGGCTAAGATGTTTGCTTATTTGGGGTAGGAAGTGAATCTTTGACTTCTGTGATAAGTTTCTCCAGATGTGACCACAAAGATGAGGGACAGCTGCACACATGACCTGGGGCTGTAGCACATCTCCAGACTCTGTGACCTGCATCAGCAGAGCTGTTATTTCTTTGCTCATACTCTGCACAGCTGGGGTCTAATGTCATAGTGTCAGCAGGGCTCTGGTCCCTGAAACTAGGGAAGAGCACAGCCTGTATTCTTGTGGTTTCTTTGGCTTCGGCTGGTCCTTGCCTTGTGGCTGCATCACAGCATCACCTCTGTCTTCACAGAGCATGGTTTCCATAACGCCATTCTTTTTGTTGTTCTTTTCTGATCTTTATAATGATAATTCTCCCCGGATCTAAGGTTAATCTCTGTAACCTACAATCTTCTTGTTTTAACATCTTTAATTTACATTCCCAAGCCTTTCTTCCTAGTAAGGACAGATGTAAAGATTCTAGTACTTGTAAATATCTCTTGGGGACCACGGGGCTCTCAAGTAAAAGCATATTTGGACACTTGAAGAGTAAAATCTGTCTGTTTCTTCAGCGGCCGATCCTTACTGCACTATGACTATCCTTGACAGCCATCTGAGATTAGCACCAGAAGGCAGTTTTCCTCAGCGGTCCCTCCTTTGTTCAGAGCATGGTTACTTTAACATTCTCTGCAAGAGCTGTGACATCCCCTCTGCTGAAAACCCATGTTCCGCTATGCTTTGAGCCTCTGCTGCCTCCTCCACATACAATACCACTGAATTTGCAAGGAGTCGCCTCTTTCTGTCCAGTACATATTATGCATATTGCTACTCTTAGCTGTCCACATCTTTGAGTGTCAGTGCAGGCTCACAGGATGAAAACACACTCCTCCCTACTGAACTTACTGAGTACAGGCTGGCCTCTGTCCTAGGCAGCTTCTCCTTAGAGAGCATCACCTCTCCACAGCTCACTGACATGGACAGTGCCCTCATCACTTTACCTTCCAGATGAGGAGATGCTCAGGAAGGTCTGCTCACACACCCTGCTCAATGCTGCTCCCTGCTCTTTGTTCTACCTTGGCTCTTCTCCCTGAGAGCAGGGAATTTGCCTGCTTTGTTCACTGAGGTGTCCTGAGTGTTTAGAAGTCACACAGGCACCAACCATATGTCTGTGCTAAGGTTTTAACAAATGTAAACAACTAAATGGTTCTACTTAGGAGGGGTCAGGTGAAAACTGGAACTTAATTCCACTAAGTGAACTTCAGGGTGGAGATTTTAGGCACTAAAATCATCTTGAGGTAGAGGCAGGGGAAGGAGCTGGGCACGGGAAGGGATCCCGCAGGTATACTACAGAGCCACCAGACTCAAGGCATGGCCCACCCACTCATTGTGCTTGACAGCAAGCAAAGCATGGGACTGCAAAAATTACTGAATTCCCACCGTTTTCTCTTCCCTTGCACTTGAGATTAGCCTGTACTGCCTTCAGAGAGATTCAAAGTTTTCTGAAAGATATTAATAAAAATTTACCAAAGAAAATTTGAGAAATCCTCACCTAGTAAGTGAGAGCTGGGAGTATCCACTCTAAAGATTATGACTGTGATTTAAGGTGTTTGAGAGTTTCTCTCCTCTGAACTTGGTTTATACTGGGTCTTTTTAGAGACCCATGCTTTGAGAAAATAGGGTTTCTGACAACACTTTATTTTTTCTAGCAAAATCTCTCCCCTTTCTCAATATGCAGCCTTTTCCATTCACTCACCATGTGCTATGAATAGCTAAGAATACTTCTTGTGAAATAACTCACGTAAATAATCTCCAATAACCATGGCTACTTGATCCAATGAACAATAGGCCTTAGCAATTTGTCAGTCAAATTTGCTTCAAAGAATACAGATGAGGCTGTCGTAATGGGACTTACTTTTCCTCTTCACGGCAAGCAGGGAAAAGAGGCTTCAATGTGTGGATCTAAGTCATTACTTACACATCCTGTGAGTCAGTTGCCTCTGGAGAGATGCCCTACATTGCTCTAATTATTGTTTACATTCTAAGGGAAAATTGACAGCAGCAATGTAAACGTCTCCTTCTGTGCAGGTCATTTCAGAAATCGAGTTAACAGTTTATTGACTTGCCAATATCAATCTTTGGAATGGAAGATCTTGCTCTTCAATAAGGAAGGCATTTCATCAATTGAGTTAGAGGCTATGCTGGTAATATCAGTACAGCAAGGACAGTCATTACACCTCTAGGCAAAAGGACAAGCTGAAAATAAAAGCTATGAGGGAATATTGATCTTCTAATGTGAAGATGTGCGATGCAGCAGGGTCATAGACAGGTCATCGGGTCTGGTTTTCTCTTCCACGCCCTCCATCTTTCTAATTCCATCTGAGCTGGAAGAGCGATTTTGGTTCCCTGTAATAGAGGTGATGTAAATTTACATGGAACATACATGCAGGGGCAGGGGAGAATGGCTGCATATTAAGGCAAGTCATGGGTTTTGTCCTAAAAATGCTTGCATTTTTTTTTTTAAAGACCTGGAAGAGAAATTTCTGGGAGAGAATGGAAAACATTTAGAAGTGAATGCCTTACTTCTCAGTAATGGAACAAGTAAGCCATAGCAGACCTGAACTCTACAAGGACCATTAATATGTGCCATGGTCATTGAGGACATATCACCTCCACTGCTCAGGGAATGTAATTGCTTGTCTCTGTGCCACCCTACCTTAGAGTTCCAGTCCACTTACTTCACCATGCTGTGAAACCAATCCATTCCCAAAGGAGCTGGAAGCTCCCTTCAGTATAAAGGTGGTTTTTCTTTCCAAGAATCCCTTCTTAATTAAGACCTTTTAAAGGAAGGGCAACAGTTTCTTTCCCATTCTTGATTCCTTTACCATATTGTCATTCTTAACTTGGTTTATTCTCCTTACCAATGTTTATTTGACAAATGCAGCATTTAACTCCATGGAACATTAAGAATGCACTCTATGGGTCATGAACAGGGTTGAAGAGGTACCACTCACAGAGGCAGGAACAGGAGCAGAAGGAGCCAGCACAGTGTCAATGATCATGCCACAGCTCACGTCAGCTCTTTGGGTGTGGAGAGAAGGCAGCTTGTTCACAAGAACTTCCCCAAAGCGTTGCTTTGGTGGTGCTGTGGAGGAAACCAGAGGCCAGGAAAACAAATATCCAGGCTAGAGTATTTGTGTTTTTAGAGAGCATGCTTTGGGCTAGGCTAGGAAGACAGGAGAAGGAAGCCTCAATCGGAGACTGCAGACCGCCGTGAGTATCTGGGAATAGTGCCCTGTCAATAGCATAACCAGGGCTTGTGTGGTGTGTGAATGGATCAGGAAAAACCCTGCAGTAGTAGGGAGGCTGAGCTATTTGTATGAAAACAGTGGCATCCACCCCACTGATGGGAGTCTTGGACTTTTATTGGTAAATTCATCCTGGTACTCATGGAAGACTGATGTTTCTATCCATGTTAGAGAAAATGCAGGAGAAACTGAAATGCTTGAAACAACAGAAGCATGATGGTGTACTCCGCTCCATCATGCACCAACTGGTAAGAAGAGCATGGATGGAGTGTGCCAGGATGTGAAGAGGCAGCAGCTTTCCACAGAGGAGCCATCAGGAGTGGAGCCTCTGAAGGACACCATGCTGAGCTGCAAGCATCTGCAATCATGCTCACATACATCATCAGTGCCTTCTTCTGAATTCATTTCAGTGTTGGGGAACCAGTATCCATTAAGCAGGTGTGGTGCTCTGCAGTTTAAAGCGGGGATCTCGCCTTATGGTGTGTATATATGTGTAGCAATGAATGGGAGCTCTCCTGACCTGCGTTCCTGACAGCACAGAAGCAGGTTGGGCACAGAGGCTGAGTCATTATACAGAAAGAAAACACTGGTTTGGGAAGCACATGGCTCTTGGCTTTTATTTGTATGTAGCAACAAGAGCTGTGTGATCCTTGTTTTCATTGTTTGACTCCTTGTAGACTCAACTTCTTCATGTGCACAGGAAGGATAAAAGTGATATTGTGTAAATATCCTGAAAAGTAGCTTTCACGGTGCCTGAAAGAACGCAAGCACTGATCACTGCAGCGGCACACTACCTGATGAAAGCAGCTTAAGGAAGGAACGGTCTGTTTCACTCAGTGTTGGGGAATAGTGCATCGTTCTCAGGGAACAGCAGGGGTGTGAGCAGCTTGCCACCAGTGCTCAGCTTGCTTTCTCCCTGTCTTCAGTCCAGGACCACAGCCCAGGGGGACGCCGTGGCTCGCCCTTATGGTGGGCCTTCCCACCTCAGCCCTCTCCAGGCTAGAAATTCCCTGACAGGGATGCCCAGAGGTTTGTCTCCCGGGTGATTCTGTATCCTGCCAAACTGACTGTCAAGATGATCCAGCTCAGTCAGTACTTATATTTTGCTATATTTTCCGCAGCCAGTAAGGAGGACACCCTTACTCTACCCTTCCCTTTACTTTCAGGGTTTAATGTCCAGAATCACCTTGTCCATCCTGGCAAGGTCTCAGTGCATTCCCTCTGCCTACACCTATGGGTCTCCACATGGAGTTTCCAGAATGTCCATCCAGTCACAGTTTTGATAGACATCGAACAGCAGTTATCGAGTTTCAGCTACAGCCTTTGCTATTGTTTCTCCATATATTCCACTGCAATCCTACACAAGGGTTTCTTTTGTGGACTTGTATAACAATGAGGAAAGGGTTAGTGGCAGATTATTGCACCTGGACTCCAGTGGGCAGTTAAAACAAAGAAGGGCTAAGAACTGTGGCTGCAGAGATGATCTCACAGCTTCCCTGGGGCTGTCTTCACACATGGTCACAGATTTTGGCTACTTAAAATGATAGAACTGAATCCTATGGCAGTTCTGGAGGCCAGACATCTGAAATTATTGTCACCGGGTCAAAAATGAAGGCACATTTGGCACTCTTTGGAGGTCCCAAGGAGAACTACTTCTTGCTTTCTGTAGCTCTAATGTTCCTTGGCTTGTGGTCACATCACTTCAATTACTGCCTCATTTGTTACACTGTTCTTTGTTTTCTGTATGTGTGATCTTCCCCTTTGCCTCCTTCTTAGAAAGATCAAACCAGTCAATATTTCAGCATAGCCAGGAAGGGGCACACAAGAGTAAAGAAAATCAACTCTTCTTCCTCTAGCTGAGTAGCAGCTGTTAACAGTTGATAGGTGCCAGGTGAAGAAGAGTAAGTTTTCTTTAGAGGTATGGCTCCTGGTAGGTCAACTATGCTACAGTGCGTGTCACCAATATTCTTGAATGTTTCATGTCACAATTTGGACTAAGATAAACAAACACACATGAGGTATTCAGGTACCTGAAGCTGCCATGCTAGGTTGTGACTCAGGCAGGAGAACTTCACTCTCCTTTTTGTACTTCATTTTGGTCTCTCTAGTCTTACTGCTAGTCTTCCTTTAGTCTGCACATAGGAAACCCCCACCCCCAGTTCTCTTCCTTTCCCTAAGGACTTGGCCTCTTGGTATGTACTAAGGGTCCTTTTAATTTTCCCCATCAACTCTCTCAGAATTTGTTTTTCACAATTTTCTCTTTGTTGTGTGTGTGTGTGTGTGTGTGTGTGTGTGTGTGTGTGTGTGTGTGT
>NW_026596440.1:988352-1048430 GCF_907164565.1 Psammomys obesus | reverse complement strand
TGTGTGTGTGTGTGTGTGTGTGTGTGTGTGTGTGTGTGTGTGTGTGTCACGGATGACCTGCAAAACACCTTTCTTCCAGGGAGCTCATATCTACCACACTTGGCTGAGACAGAGAACTGTTCTTTACCAGGGACCCCACAGCCAAGGCACTTGATTAGGACCCAGACTGGGCAACAGCAACCAAAGAGTGAAATACTTTTGAGACCAGAAAGTTCCACCAAGAAAATCCTCAAACACTGTAACTCCAGATGCCTAGATCCCAGGCTGGGCTGGGTCGCTCCACCAGGAAGAAGTGATCAAGAAGCAGGCAACTGAGTTCATGTCAGAGACTGTCTCCTCTTCTCTTACTAGGGAACCCAAATGGAGACTGAGCTTCTATAGGAAACATCTGATCGGGGGGTCTAAGTCCTTAGGTCCTCTCTATGTATGGTTTTTGGTTGATGCATCAGTCTTTGCAGTCCCCCCTGGGCCTTTTTTTTTTTTTTTTTTTTTTTTTTTTTTTTTGGCTTTATTGGTCTCCTTGTGTGGCTCCTGTCCTCTTCAGGTCCTTTTAAATCCCCATTTTTTTCATAAGACTCCCTGTGCTCTGTCCAAAGTTTGACCATGAGTCTCTGCATCTGCTTTGATATCCTGTTGGGTGGAGTCTTTTAGAGGACATCTGTGGTAGGCTCTAGTCCTGTTTCTTCTCTTCTACTGCTACCAGTGTCTATCCTGTTTTTCCTTCTGAATGAGAATTAAGCATCTTCCCTAGGGTCCTCCTTGTCATTTAGCTTCTTTAGAGCTGTAGATTTTAGTATGTTTATTCTATATAATATGGCTTATATCCACTTATAAGTGAGTATATACCATCTATATCTCTCTGCTTCTGGGATACCTCATTCAAAGTGATCTTTTCTATCCATTTGCCTGCAAATTTCATGATTTTGTTGTTTGTAGTAGCCGAGTAGTAGGCCATTGTATAAACATAAGACAGAATTTTTAATGAATAGTTCTAGTCAAACTGTATATATACATGTAGAAGAAAGACAATTGTTTCATGTTCATTACTCTGTACAGAACCTGATTCCAAATGGGTCAAGGACCTCAAAGTAAGATTAGATTTGCTGAACCTGATAAGAGAGAAAGTAGGGAATTGGCTTGGACTCACTGACATAGAAAAAGACTTTCTGAACAGAGCAACAACATCACAGGCATTGAAAACCTTCTGTACAGCACAGGACACCATCATTCAGGCAAAGTGGCAACCTACAGAATGGGAAAAGATCTTTACCCATTATGCATCTGATTTAGTATCTAGAATATGCAAAGAACTAAAAAACCTGAATGTCAAGAAAACCCTATTTAAAAATGGAGCATAAAACTAAACAGATTTCTCAAAAGATTAAACAGAAATGGGTGAGAAATTGTTCAACCTCCTTAGTCATCAGGGAAGTGCAAGTTAAAACTGCTTTGAGACTTCATCTCACCCTAGTCAGAATGGCCACGATCAAGAAGACCAATGACAGCTCATGGAGGCAAGGATGGGTGAGGATGGGGAACATTCATCTCTGGTAGGAGTGCAAACTTGTACAGCCGCTATGGAAATCAGTGGGAGGTTTGTTTTTGTTTTTGTTTTTGTTTTGAAAGCTGGAAATTCATCTACCTCAAAACCTAACTATACCACTCTTGGGAATATACCCAAAGGATTCTACAACTTACTATAGAGAAACTTGCTCAGCTATATTCATTGCTACTCTTTTCATAATAGCCATAGATTAAGCATACTAGATGAATGAAATTGTGATGCGTTTACACAGTGGAATATTAGTCACCTACCGAGAAAAAAAATGAATAATAAAAATTTCAGACAAATGGATAATATTAGAAATGATTGAGGTAACCCAGACTCCACAAGACAAATACTTCATTCATCCATTGTATGTGGATGCTAGCTTATAAGTTTCACGTATATGTGTTTCAACTCAAATAACCACAGAATTTACGTAACTAGTAAACACTCAGGGGGGGAGACTATCTTCAAAGAAGGGGAACTAGAATATAGTGTTATAAAGAGGTAAAGAGGAAACTAGAATAGGAAGCTAAAATAGGGAGGGCATGGGAGAGAAGAGTAAAAGAGGGAGTATGAAGAATGACAATGGACACTAAGGCCTTTTAAAGAGCCATATGAAAACCCACTACTGCGGAAGCTTCGTAAAATATACATATATGAAATGAATTGAAGTAGCATCAGAATACAGTGGGGGAAACAGTGCCTTAACTAGACGTCTCCAGCCACCAAGTAAACATTTCAGTGCCAATAATGAGTTACATTTTGTTTGTGTTTGGCCGAAGAGGTCCCATATAATCCCCAGATGTTACAGGCTATTGCCAAAACTATTGGTTGCTCTCCACAACCTATGACAAGGCCTTCTTGCTGAAGACAAAACTTATTTATTTCCAGGGGCAGCTTCACATCTGTAACAAAATAGGATTCTGAACTTGAGCTTGAGGCTTCACTGGGTAAGAGAACTTGAGCGGGACGCTTAAGAAGTGTTTTCAGTGGCCAACCAAAGATGGGTCCTACTGGAGACTCATTCCAATCCCTGACACTATCAATGTTGTTCTGCCATGCTTACAGACAGGATCCTAGCATAACTCCTCTGAGAGGCTTCACCTAATTACTGATGGAAACAGATGCAGAGACCCACAGCTAAACATTAGACAAAGCTCCTAGAGTCACATGGAGGAGCTGGGGAATGATTGAGGGAGCTGGAGGGGTGAAGGACTCCACAAGAAGACCTACAGAGTAAACTATCCTGGGCCATGGGGGCCCACAGAGACTGAACCACCAACCAAAGAGCTAGCATGGGCTGGTCCTAGGCCCCCTGCACATATGTAATAGATATGCAGCTTGGTCTTCATGTGGATCCCCCAACAACTTGAGCTGGGCCCTCTCTAACTCTGATGTCTCCCTTTGGATCCGCTTCCACTAACTGGGCTGCCTTGTCTGGCCTCAGTAGGAGAGGACACGCCTAGTTCTGAAGCAACTTAATGTGCCAGGGTGGGTTGGTACCATGGGGGATTTCCCCCTCTTGAAAAGAAGGCGAGGAGAGGATTGGAGGGGAAGATGTGGGAGGCAGGGGGAACTGGGAGAAGAGGAGGGAGCTTCAATCAGGATGTAAAGTGAATAAATAAATAAAATTTGCAATTTTACAATTAAAAATAAGTGTTCTCAATGTACCCGCCTTGTCAGAGCTGGAATGTTTGACAACAGTGTAGACTGTTCCGGAGCTGCAAGGTAGCCGGGACCTTTGGCATTATGTTTTTCCTAGCCCAGTTTCCCCAACACTCAGGGAAGACTTTGGTTCTGTAAACCACAGTATCCTGAGCAAAGAAACTCTCTAAGGTGGACTGACTGGTGATGTCTGTAGAGGGCTGGTATGCTGCCGGTCTAGAGTGGCATTATCTTTGGCTACCTGGCCAGTAAGCTGCAGTTATTGTCTGTTTCTGCCTCTCCAGCTATGTACACACTACCACACAGCTTTTTTCTGTTTTTAATGTGGACGCTGGAGATCCAAATTTGTTCTCACAGTCATTCTTCAGGCCCTCAACCAACACATCTGTCATCAGTGTGTACGAGTTTCTGTTTTCATCAACTATTTTTGCTTAAATATTTTAAGCACCTATATTTCTTTTCTAAGAGCAAGAGAAAAGCACATATTTCTAAGAACATACCAGTTTTGTCCGGGCTGGCATAGTAAAATAAAAACATACATTTCACTTAAAATACCATGTTTTTTCTCCCTGACTTTGAATGATCACTCCAGTGGCTTCCTGATTAGATTTGGCCCTGGTCACAAGGAGAGTTGGTCTCTGTCAAGCAAAAATAAATGTGAAAGTTGGGAGAGTTATTGCATCAAGGGAAAAAAATCCAATACAATTTATTATAAATCAGCCAGGGAAATCCCTGAGGACATCATGCCCACTCTTGATGCCCTTGGCAGTGGGAGCGGAGCAAAACCATCCCACATTGCTTTCCCATGACAGTCTGGGCCATCAACACCAGGAGCGTTTCCAGGATGGGCAGGATCATTTAAGCCTGGTACAAATGAGGAAGAAAGCTTGATAGATTTCCTGTTGCTGTAGAAGCTGCTATCCCTGGGCAGCCTAGGCTAAGATGGCCGTCAAGCCATCCAGCAACTCCTGGCGGACCCAGCCACCCTGCCAAGACTAATATTTAAAAATGTTGAAATGGGATATATGAAAAAAAAAAGTAAGGCTGGCTTCCAGAAAGCACATAAATCTCTGGCTCTTCAGCCTGTGGGGTCCACTTTACTGCCCACAGAAGCCAACAGGAAAAACACGCTTTGAAGGAGAGCCAAGCTTTAAGTGACAAATGACATCCTAAGTTAAGAGAAATGAGTTTCGGTCTCCCGTTTCCTCTTTGTCCAGGTGTTTAAGCAGCATTATAGAATTTGCACCAAAACTTAACTGTCATACCATACATTTGTGTGCTTCACTGGAAAAGCCATACAATTAGCTATCAATTGTAGGTGATTCTTCTCAGGTCTATAAGGAAAAGATACTGCGTTATAAAAATGAGGAAAAAAAATCACATTTCCAAAAGAAATGTTTGCCGTCTTTGCAGTCTAATCATTGTTACATGAATAATCTGTAAAGACTAAACAGCTGAAGTGTTGTTGGGACCAGATTTTAGTGCACTGCTTTTAACTGAAGTCACCAGAGAAAACTGGTGGCTAAAAGTGCTGGTAAAGTCAACTATGAATTTGACCTCTACTGAAAAAAGCAGGGGGAATTGTTAGGAAAATACAAATATTGTAATACTATCATTATTGTTGGTAATGAAATTTTGAGATACCAAAGGCTGAGTGGGTGCTGTGAAGACAGCAGGGCTCTGCCTAGCTCTCTGTCAACATCCTGCATAGACTCCTGCCTGGCCTGGGGAGCTCAGTAGATGAACAGTGGGGAGAAGTCAATAAATAGACCCTGTCAGGAAGAGTGAAATCAAGGAAGTCAGCAAGTAAGACAGTGCAAGCCTGATGGCAGAGTCCTGGAACCCCAAGTCCTCTGGAGGCTGAGTCAGGGAGATCAGAGTTCAAGGTGCATCTGTGTTACAGCATGAGCTCAGGACAGCCTGACTGGAACTTAGTGAAATGCTACTAAAAAGAAAGGAGAAGAATGGCGTTTAAGGGACATTGTCAGCCAGAGTGGCTGTCGGGAATGGCACAGGTTGCACATTTTAATTATACATGAGATATACCTCTACTCAGAAACAGTTACATCTCAGAGAATACTGTGCATAGAACATGTGTGCCTAAAACATTCAAATGTGTTATGTATATAATGTTCATATCCACTGGCATTCAAATCACCTGCTAAGTGTTTAAATAAAATTTATGCAAAAACTTATCTGAGGTGTTTGTATTAGCAAACTACTGTACACAGACACTAAGAACTCGAGGGAGTGTTTCTTTTTCATTCTTTTAGCAGTCTTAGGGGTGTTGTTTATAGACATACCCTGCCCTCCCCATGGATGAAGTGCTGACCCACGGAAGCAAGGAAAACTAGCTCGCTTCTCTTAGCTGCTCAAAGGATAAAATATTCCTGGCTAACTCCCTACGTGGGCTTGATTGGCTTTGGAAGTCTAATTGCCTTAAGTGTCTCATTTTTATCCTATGCCATATGATTCACTCCAGGCCCCATAAGGATACTACAGCTCTACTTAGGAGACCAGAGGCCAGGGGAGCAGCTTCTGGAGCCAGACACCCCTTCCTAAAGAAGGTCAAAAGGGCACAGACCCCTGCCTATATCTTCCCAAGACCACAGTGTCCTATGTCACAAAAGAGACCCGCCTGCCATTTTGGATGATTTCACCCGCCTCCTTTGGGCCTTCAGTTACCATCATTGACCTAAAAATACATCACCAAGAATCTGTGACTATCTTGTAGTAAATAATCTATATCCATCTTGAATTTTCTATTTGGACATTGGGCTTGATATGCATTCTTGTTTCTGTTTCATCTATCCTAGTGCACACTCTTCCTTTCCACATCTGGAGTCCATTTGATAAATTTCAGCACAAATCTTCTATGACTGAAAGTTCAAATTGTTATCTCCAGAAATCTGTATTTTGAGTAGTAGAGTTTTCAGAATTTTATTTAGAGGAGCCTTGGACTATTTCTTTGGGGATTGTTATGTATATTTAAGTAATAATGCTTCAAGACTTAGCCCTCTTTGCATTTCTGCCCTTAAGAAAAAATTTACATCCATTGGGAATAGCCTGTAAGCACAGTAGAGACTCCACAGCCAGAGTAAGTCATTCTCAAATGGCACCAATATTCTTGCAGCATCTTTGCGGAATCTAGCCTTAGCCCAAAGACATTGACATTTGGCAGTTTCATCGGGACCCTTCAGTAAGGCTCAGCTCACAAGGGTAGATTCTGTTTTTAAATGAAAAAAGGGAAATGGGGTTTCAAAGAGAAGAATCAATTTCCCTTAAGCACAGGCAGCAACTTTCCACATCTTGCTAATCAAAATTTATGGTTAAATCCTGGCCTCCTCAAGGTGGGAAAGACGCAAATGGTGAGGGAGGCTGGGTTCAAAGCAGGCCTGCTTTCGGGTTCCAGGCACTGCAGAAGCCAGGCTCCCTGCCTGTTAATATTTCAGGCTGTGGTGTCTTCGATGCAGCCTCGCTCCCAAGAAGAAAGCTGAGGATCACGGGGTCAACCCCAATGGTTCTGGAATGCTCCGCATCATTGTTTTTACCCAGAAGGCTTTTTAGCAGAGACTGCAATTGTTTCCTTAAGTATTTGATTTAGAGCAAGAATGGATTCAAGCTGAATCTCAAAAGTTCTAGATTTGGAAGCTGCTCACAAAAGCATTCATGACCTTTTCAAAACTCAAGGGGTGGGATAAGGAGTAAACATATCTGTGTTAGCTGGAGACTGAGGCAAATATTAGCAAGGAAGAGGGAGGGTCACAGCTTCAAGACCAACCTGCGTGCATAGAAATCTCTGCACTCAGAGAATCATGGACTGTTGGGTGCAGCTTAGCGGTAGAGTTGCTTAGGGTGTGCAATACTTTGGGTCCAGTATTTATGCAAATGCATGCAAATTCATGCAGTATTGAGTGGCGGTGAAAATAAAACAATAGGGAGGTAGTGTGATCTGAGCTCGGGAAGGAAATTCTTCATTCTGTGAGGCGAGCCACACTAGCCGGCGTCCACAATCCTCTCAAAAGGTTCTGAATGTGAGAATGGTGGCCCACAGGCAATTATAAGATATGTTACATAATTTGTAATTTAAATTTTAACAAATCTTCACTCACATGTCTGTGCTCTTATGATGATACCAGGTGATAGGAGATATGTAGCATACTTTGGTCTGATTTTAAGAGCCCTGTGGGCAGGGTAGATGGGTCCACTCTGAGATGTCACCTGACCCCCAGAAGGACTTTGAATACAGGGCCTCATCAAACTCCTGCATTTAACGAGCATGTGATCAGACTGAGGAACAGAAGTTTCTCAAATTCTGAGTCTTCATTTGAACAAAGGGAGGTGTGTGTGTGTGTGTGTGTGTGTGTGTGTGTGTGTGTGTGTGTTTGTAAATAACATTTGATAAGTATAAGTTTTTCCATAATTTCCACAAATAGTGCCACCAACTATGGGACATTTCCCATTCAATAGCCCTGTTCCTCACGACCTCAGGACAAGCAATGATCTGGCCAACTGAAGATGCAAGCAGAAGGCAGAAACCAATTATAAAGGACAAAGTAGAACAGCAGCCACGCTGCAGCAGGCATGTCCACACACCATCTCCAGGACTTCAGAAGTCCCCACACCATCAAGCAGCATTTCTCACACTACTAGTCTCACTGTCACTGAGGGTAATTCTTTCCTTGCTTTCTTTTTCTTTCTCTTTTTGAGACATGTTCTCACTATGTACTCCTTGCTGGCTTTGAACTCACTTTGTAGACTGGACAAGCCTCTAACTCACAGTCAGCCACCAACTTCTGCCTCCTAAGTGCTGGGTTAGTGGCCTGCACTACCATTCCTGGATAGATTAGGGCTTTCTCCTCAGGCAGAGGGTGAGAGAGAAATCACAGCCTCTGAGTGGCATTCTCTTCTCTCAGAAATCTTTTCAAATGTTGGGTGATGGCAAGCTTAATTTAAGTACTTTTTTAATCTGACACTTTGAGACACATCATTGGAATAAAGCATAAATTAATTCAAGATTTATCAATTCAAAAATTTTGGTGTAACAGAATGGCTAAGACCAAAAACTCAAGTGACTGCACATACTGGAAAGGATGTGGAGAAAGGGAAACCCTCCTCCATTGCTGGTGGGAATTTAAACTTGTACAATCACTTTGGAAATCAATCTGGTGCTTTTTCAGAAAATTGGGAATAACACTACCTCAAGATCCAGCTATACCACTCCTGGGCATATGCCTTGAAGATGATCAACCATACAAAAAGGACATTTGCTCAACTATGTACATAGCAGCCTTATTCATAATAGCCAGTATTGAAAACAACCCAGATGTTCCTCAACTGAAGAATGGATACAGAAACTGTGGCAATTTTACATGATGGAATACTACCCAGCTATTAAAAACAGGGAAATCATGAAATTTCCAGGCAAATGGAACTAGGAAAGATCATCCTGAGTGAGGTAACCCAGAACCAGAAAGACACTCATGATATATACTCACTTTTTTTCCCTGAAAGATTATTTTAATGGCTTACAGAAAGTTGATCAGTATTTCAAACATTGCGTTTTAATGTTGAGACTATTATTGTCATGTGACTGTAAATAACATCTAATTGCAAATTTCTTAAACCTTTTTTATAATTAATACTGTTGTATATAATTAGTTACCAGTAATAATGATTTTATTACATTTACATGCCCCATGTTATATATTGCAAATAAATACAGTAAAAATAAGAAAAAATATATCTATAAAATGAAAAGAAAATGTCTGGATGTATAGCATTAATTTGAAACAATGCCTCAGTCCAATACCTTCTTGTTGATTTTTGTTTATGCAAAGTTCTATTGATATTCTTTCTAAATTGAAGAAGGGTCAGGTGTCTGTACACTTTATGATTATTGCATGCTGAACTAAAAACAGATCTTTGAATTTCAGTGAATTTTTCCAAACTATTTAGACTAGGAATTTGGCACTAAGTGCCTTCAAAAAGAAATTTATAACATCTCATACAAGCAACTTAATGGCCCAACTGAAAGACCTAGAAAAAAAAAGAAGCAAATATACTCAAGAGGAGCAGACAACTGGAAATAATCAAACTCAGGGCTGAAAACAATCAATTAGAAACAAATAAAACTATTCAAAGAATCAATGAAATCAAGAGCTGGTTGTTTGAGAAAATCAACAAGATAGACTAACCTTTAGCCAAACTTTCTAAAAGGCAGAGAGAAACTATCCAAATTAACAAAATCAGAAATGAAAAGGGAGACATAACTACAGACACTGAGGAAATCCAAACAATCACTAGGTCGTACTACAAAAACCTATATGCCACAAAATTTGAAAATCTAAAAGAAATGGATAATTTTCTTGATAGATTCCATCTACCAAAACTAAGTCAAGATTAGGTAGAAATATTGAATAGTCCTATCCCCCAAGGAAATAGGAGTCATCAACAGTCTCCCTTTCAAAAAAAGCCCTGGGCCAAATGGATTTAGTGCAGAATTTTACCAGACCTTCAAAGAAGTGCTCACTCCAACTCTCTTCAAACTCTTCCACAAAATAAAAACAGAAGGAACATAACTAAACTCATTCTTTAAAGCCACAGTCACCTTGATACCTAAACCACACAAAGACCCAACAAAAAAGAAAACTTCAGACCTATCTCTCTTATGAGCATTGATGCAAAATACTCAATAAAATACTTGCAAATCGAACTCAAGAACATATCAAAGATAACATCCACCATAACCAAGTAGGCTTCATCCCAGGCATGCAAGGGTGGTTCAACATATGGAGATCCATCAATGTAATCCACCATATAAACAAACTGAATGAGAAAAACCACATGATAATCTTCTTAGATGATGAAAAAGCATTTGACAAAATCCAACACCCATGTTTAAAGTTTTGGAGAGATTAGGGATGCAAGGCACATACCTAAACATAGTAAAGGCAGTATATAGCAAGCCTATAGCCAACATCAAACTCAATGGAGAGAAACTTAAATCAATCCCACTGAAATCAGAGACAAGGCAAGGCTGCCCACTTTCCCCATATCTTGTCAACACAGTACTTGAAGTTCTAGTTAAACAATAAGACAACTCAAGAAGATCAAGGAGATACAAATTGGAAAGGAAGAGGTCAAAGTTTCACTATTCACAGATGCTATGTTAATATACATGAGCAACTCCAAAAATTCAACCAGAGAACTCCTTCAGCTCATAAACACCTTCAGTAAAGTGGCTAGATACAAAATCAACTCAAAAAAAAAAAAGTAAGAAACCCTCCTGTATACCCAAGACAAAAAGGCTGAGAAAGAAATCAGAGCAACAAGACCCTTCACAATACACACTAATAACATAAAGTACCTTGGGGTGACTCTGACCAAGCTAGTGAAAAACCTGTTTGAGAAAAATTTCAAGTCTCTGAAGAAAGAAATGGAAGAAGATATCAGAAGGTGGAAAGATCTCCCATGCTCATGGATTGGTAGGATTAACATTGTGAAAATGGCCATTCTGCCAAAAGCAATCTACAGATTCAATGCAATTCCCATCAAAATACCAACACAAATCTTTACAGATTTTGAAAGAAAAATTCTCAGCTTCATATGGAGAAACAAAAAAAAAAACCCCAGAATTTCCAAAACGATCCTGTACAACAACAGATCATCTCGAGGTATCTCCATCCCTGATTTCAAGATGTACTACAGAGCAATAGTAATAAAAACTGCATGGTATTGACATATACACAGAATAATGGATCAATGGAACCAAATAGAAGACCAAGAAATAAACCCACACACGTATGAATTTTTGACAAAGAAGCCAAAACCATAAAATGGAAAAAAAGACAGCATCTTCAACAGTTGGTGCTGGTCCAACTGGATGTCTAAATGCAGAAAAATGAAAACAGACCCATATTTATCACCCTGCACAAAACTAAAGTCCAAGTGGATCAAAGATCTCAACATAAAACAAGATACACTAAATCGGTTAGAAGAAAAAGTGGGTAAGAAAGACCTTGGAACTCATCAGCACAGGAGACTACTTCCTGAACAGAACACCAACAGCACAGGCTCTAAGAGCAACAATAAATAAATGGGACCTCATGAAACTGAACAGCTTCTGTAAAGCAAAGGATACTGTCATCAGAACAAAACAACAGCCTGCAGTCTGGGAAAGGATCTTCAACAACCCTTTATCTGAGAGAGGGCTAATATCCAGTATATATAAAGAACTAAAAAAGTTAAAAAGCAATAAATCAAGCAATCCAATAAAAAAATGGGGTACGGAGCGAAACAGAGAATTCTCTGTAGAGGAATATAGAATAGCAGAGAAACACTTAAAGAAATGCTCAACATCCTTAGCCATCAGGGAGATGCAAATCAAAACAACCCTGAGATTCCACCTTACACCTATCAGAATGGCTAAAATAAAAAACTAAAGTGACAACACATGCTGGAGATGTTGTGGAGAAAGGGGAACCCTCCTCCATTGCTGGTGGGAATGTAAACTAGTACAACCACTTTGGATATCAATCTGGTGCTTTCTCAGACAATTAGGAATAGTAATTCCTCAAGATCTAGCTATACCACTCCTAGGCATATATCCAAAAGATGCTCAAATACACAACAAGGACATTTACTCAACCATGTTTGTAGCAGCTTTATTTGTAATAACCAGAACCTGGAAACAACCCAGATGTCCATCAACAGAGGAATGGATACAGAAATTATGGTACTTTTACACAATGGAATATTACTCAGCAATTAAAAACAAGGAAATCATGAAATTTGCAGGCAAATGGTGGGACCTAGAAAAGATCATTCTGAGTGAGGTATCCCAAAAGAAAAAGACACCCATGACATATACTCACTTATATAAATCTATAAAATATGATAAACATAGAAAATCTATACACCTAAAGAAGATAAACAAGAAAGAGTACCTGGGGTAAGATGATCAATCCTCACTTAGAAAGACAAACGGGATGGACATTGGATGAAGGAGAAAACAAGTAACAGGACAGGAGCCTACTGCAGAGGGCCTCTGAAAGATTCTACCTAGCAGTGTACCAAAGCAGATACTGAGACTCATAACCAAACCTTAGGCAGAGTGTAGGGAATCATATGAAAGAAGGGGGAGTTAGTATGACCTGGAGAGGACAGGAGATCCATAAGGACCAAATATATCAAGGCACAGGGGTCTTTTATGAGACTGTTTCTCCAACCAAGGACCATGTATGGATATAACCTAGAACCCCTGCTCGGATGTAGCCCATGGTAGCTCAGTATCCATGTGAGTACCCTAGTAAGGGGAACAGGGACTACTTCTGACATAAACTCAATGGCAGCCTCTTTGACCTCCCCCTCCCCCAAAGGAGGAGCAGCCCTCCTAGGCCACAGAGGAGAACTTTGAAGCCAGTCCTGAAGATACCTCATAAATCAGGGTCAGATGAAAGAGGAGGAGGTTCCCCCCTTCAGTGGACTTGTAATGGGCAAGGAAGATATGAGGGATGGAGGTTGGGATTGGGATGGAATGAGGGAGGGGATTACAGCTGGGATACAAAGTTAATAAACTGTAACTAATATTAAAAAAATAAAATAAATAAAATAAAAGACTAGGAATTTGTCAAGTATTGAGCAATATTATTTATAATGGTATTCTTTATTTCTTTTTTTAACCTTTACAATATTTTTAATTTTTAATTTTATTTTTATTAATTACAGTTTATTAACTTTCTATCCCAGATGTAGCCTCCTCCCTCATTCCCTCCCAATCCCACCCTCACTACCTCTTTTTCTCCTATGCCCCTCCTTCAGTCCACTGATAGGGGAGGTTCTTTTCCCCTTCTCTCTGACCCTAGCTTATTAGGTCTCATCAGGACTGGCTTCATTGTCTTCCTCTGTGGACTGGCAAGGCTAATCCCCCCTCAGGTGAAGGTGATCAAAGAGCCAGCCCATGAGTTTATGTCAGAGACAGTCCCTGTTCCTATTACTGGGGAAACCTTTTGGACACTGAGCTGCCATGGCTACTTCTGTGCAGGGGTTCTAGGTTATCTCCATGCATGGTCCTTATTTGGAGTACAGTCTCAGAAAAGACCCCTTTGCCCAGATTTTTTGGTTCTGTTGCTCTCCTTGATATACTCACTTATGAGCAGATTTTAGCCATATAATATAACATAACCATTCTACAATCTACAGACCTAAAGAAGCTAAACAGTAAGGAATACCCTAGGGAGGGTGCTTAATTCTCATTCAGAATGGCGAACAGCATAGCTATGGAAGAAAGGGAACAGGCTGGTGGCCTACTATAGATGTTTTCTGAAAGATTCCACCCAAAAGGGCATCGAAGCAGATGCAGAGACTCATAGGCAAACTTTGGGCAGAGGACAGGGAGTCTTATGGAAGAAGGAGGAGATAGAAGGACCTGGAGGGGATAGGAACTCCACAAGACCAACAAAGTCAAAAAACCTGGACCCGTTGGGGCCTGCAGAGACTGATGCACCAACCAAGGCTCATGAACGGAGAGGACCTAGACCCCCTGCCCCCTGCTCAGATGTAGCCCATAGACAGCTCAATCTCCGTGTGGGTTCCCGACTAAGGGGAGCAGAGGCTGTCTCTGATATGAACTGGATTGCCTGCTGTTTGGATGCTTTCCCCTGGCAGTTAGTCCTTGCCAGTTCACAGAGGAAGAAGATACAGGCAGTCCTGAGGAGACCTGATAGGCTAGAATCAGATAGCAGAGGAGGAGGACTCCCCTTTCAGTGGACTAAGGGAGAGAAATAAGGGTGAAAGAGGAAGGGAGAGTGGAACTGAGAGGAGATAAAGGAGGAGGCTACAATCAGGATATAAAGTGAATACATTATAAAATATAAAAATTAAAAAATTAAAAGAAAATAGAAAAAAAGTTTTAGTGTGATATAGTGTAATTGCCATGTAACAATGACAAGTGTCAGCAACAACACCTAAACAGTACATCTGAAACTGATCAAGTTATAAAAATATGCAAAGTACCCCATGGAAAGTATGAAATTACATACATAGGCATAACGTAAATATAGAAACACTCTCCCAAGTCCTTGACAACAGTAGGATCTGCAAAGAGTTCCAGGAGATTTTCTTTCTTTTTCTCTTTAGTCTCTCAATATATTTGATACTTTGACAGAAAAAGGTGATACTTCTAAAAGAGATCTCAAAAAGGATGACATATAGGAAACCTTGCAAAAAAAAAAAAAAAACTACAGAAAGTTCTCTGAGATGAAAGTGGAAACTTTAGAAAAAATTATTGATGTTGCCTATCCTACCTCCCAAGCTTTGCTAGTAGCTAGTGTCTCAACAAAACAAAACAAAACAAAATAAAAATTGAAACATTAAAAAAGAACAGAACTAGAATTTTCTCAATTATCTTAATTATTTGATACCATCACCTCAGATAGGACTCTGCAGCATCTTCCTAACACAAAAAGCTGGGGAATTTAGCTGGGAACTATTTTGTGACTGTCAGGGGAGCAGCACAGCTCCCCTCCTTATTTGGCAACTGTCTTAGGGTTAGTGTTGCTGTGCTGAAACACTGTGACCCAAACAATTTGGGATGGAAAGGGTTATGTATTTAACTTATACTTCCACATCACTGTTCATCATTGAAGAAAGTCAGGGCACGAACTGAAACAGGGAAGGAACCTGGAGATAGGAGCTGATGCTGAGACCGTGGCAGGGTGCTGTTTCCTGGCTTCGGCTCCATGGCTTGCTCAGTCTGCTTTCTTACAGAACCCAGGACCAGCAGCCCAAGGACGGCATCACCCACAACGGGCCCTTCTACTTAAGAACATACTCTGCAGGCCTGCCTACAGCCCAATCTCATAGACCCAGTTTCTCCATTGAGAACCCCCTCCAGTGAGTACAGCTTGTGTCAGGCTGACATAAAACTGTACAGCACAGTGACAAAATGGATGAAATAGCTATAGAGGGATTAGGCTCACATGATCAGAAGAACCAGAAAGCCTTTGTACCCCCACAGAGGCAGCATGCAGATTCAGATTTACTTTCCATGAGGACATCTGAAAGTCTCCCAGGATTTTATTTCCTAATGATTTCACAATGGAATAACTAGAAAAACTGATTGACTCTAGAACCCTGGAGTGAAAACTGCATATTTGGAATATGAAACTGGTACAAGCAACAACTGTATGTGAAAGGGTTTGGATGACGTGGTCACCATTCTGTCCCAGTGGAAGTATGCACATTTCTTGCTCTGGATCTTTGTGATAGAATGGGGACTCTCCCATGTAAGCTTCACAAGGTGGTAGAGATTACATGATGCTAGAGAGAGAGGGCCACACTAGGTCCCCAGGTGTCACTCTTCAGAGACAGAAAGATTTGCTTTCTCTTCCTGAATGCATCCTCATCTCTGGAGTCTAGAGGCCCAGTGGCCACACAGCTCAACAGGCGGGTGGGGCAGGGTTACCTCACACTTCAAGTGGATTTGAGTTTTGTTCACTTCCTCCCCCTTTTCTTATCAATAGCTGTCCACCAGAAGCTGCTATATTAACCTTTCCAAATTGATCATGTCTTTGACAGTGACTTGGCTTGAGCCACCGTTCCTATCAGTCTAGAAGACTCCAACAGCCACCAGTAGGTTTCTTGGTCTTACATATAGCATCCTAGGGAATTCTGCATGTGTTCCTTCCAAGAAAATCAGCTTTTGAGCTGGAGTTATTTTTGGTGACACTGAACAGGAAAGTGTACTGTTTGTGGTGTTCTTTCAGCTGTCTCCTCTGGTGGCTAGAGGGAAACTTGCCCTTATGCTGCATTCGGCATCTTAAGTTTCTTGTTTAGGCTCATGTCAGAAGAGAGAGAGGTGTGGCCTGCAATGTATACCTCACTGTGTGCAGTCCCCTTTACTTGTATACCACTTTGAGGGTGGCAAACTTTCTCCTCTGTGAAGGTGGTGTCTTTGTTACTGTTCTATTGCTGTGAAGAGACACAGTGACCAAAGCAACTCTTTAAAAAATAAAGCATTTAGCTGGGGGCTTGCTCACAGTTTTGAGGTTTAGTCCATGATCATCATGAAAGGGAAGCAGACAGGAACAGCACTGGAGTAGCAGCTGAGAGCTTTATATCCTGATCCACAGGGAGCAGGAACAGGCAGAAATAGAGAGATGAACTTTTGAAATCACAAAACACACCTCCTCCAACAGGTCCACACCTCCTAATCCTTCTCAAGTAGTTTCACTACTGGGGACCAAGCACTGAAACATATGAAACAATGGGCCATTCTCATTGAAACTACCATGGGTGGGAATAGTGAAGAGTCACTCCATTCTGAGAGATGGTGTATCTGTCTGAGGGATACAAGCTCAAAGCTCCAGTTCATCTGAGGTGCTCTCTGATCCTTCCACACACGTGCAAATCTTCTTTAGGTGTGTTTGGTCTAACTGAAAACACTTTCCCTCAGGAGTAGGCCTGCTGTATTAGTTAAGGATCTTAGACCATGTGTTTAAAATTAAAAATAAAATATATAAAATGTTTACATGCCAGTTAAAAACCTGAATTAAAAGCACTAATCTTTGACTTAAAAGATATAAAGCTATACAACCCAAATGAGACATTATATATTCTTTTCAAACACACAGAAAATTCTGTAATGTATCACTATAATATTTTAATAATATTTACTAGGATATGTTGTATCACTAAATTACCACAGCACAAGTAACGTCTACACTCAAAAGTGAAATAGTCTAGAATCAATAAAAACAAAACAAGAGAGTATCTAAACCTGGGTGGTTGGAGGTTTGGCTCAGCAGTTAAGAGAATATACTGTTCTTCCCTGGACCTGAGGTCAGCTCTCCATACGTGCATTGGGCAGCTCACAACCACCTATATCTCCAGCTCCAGAGTGTCCTATACTCTCTTCTGGACTTTTTCTGCTGATACACACATTGTAAGAGAAAATGCAGGCATGACCTGGCGGCCAGCCTACCTGGCACACTGTGCTTCTAAATAAGCATGGCACACGGTGCTCCTGAGTCAGAGCACTGAATTCTGAAGCAGCGTGAGGAGCCTGTAGCTGCCTGCAGAGGAGACTGCTCTCTTCACGTCTCCCTTACTCTGCTTCCTCCACATGGAGACCCTGGTGGTTTGAGCGCTCACTAAGCAATCTGAGGGAATGTGCTAACCCATCACAGCCGGTAGGCTTCCACCCTTAAGCCATTGTTCAAGTACAATAAAACATGCTGTCCTTTGAAACAGTCCTTGGAGTGGTTTATCCCTGCAACCTTTACTAACACACAAGCATTGCTGTCTTGAGGAAATGCCCCAGTGACTATGGCAGCACATAATTAAAGATAAGTATTTTTTAGAAAGATTACGTAAAGCTGAAGGTCAGGCACCACTGAAGATGAGGAGAGTCTTGCATCAAGGTCATGTAGACTTTAGTATCTCTGAGAATTTTACAGCTAAATTGATAGAGGAGAAATCACAGCTAAGATGTACTTAGCAGAAAAAAAAAAAAGAATGTAGAGAGGTTATGCCCGTTGAGTCCTGCTCTAGGCATTAAATCATGGCCACAAGGTAACTGTTAAGGACTGAGAGAAAACAACAAAGTTTTTATGACTTTTGGATGTAGTGATTATTCTGGTGACAAGGTTTTTGATTTGCCAATCATATGCCATCAGTATCTCAGTGGTTTATTACAGTGGAAGTTTATATCTCAAACGGAAAAGTCAAATAATAAAATAAAATGTTCTCAGCCTGTAAATCCCAGAGAACAGACTCGTGGCCAAATGACCTCAATTTTCTACCTGTTCTGATGGCCTTTCCATGCCATTTATGCTGACCCACCCTTGGAGGAATGCCAGGATCACTTTATTTCATCCTGGTCTGCCCGTGTCTTTGTAAGAGTTAGGTAGCTTACTGTGCATTTTTTTTCTGATTATGAAACACCTGCTGTCCCTTACTAAGGAAGTTGTAAGGAAGTTATCTGGAAATCTGAGCCAAAAGCACCTCAGTTCCTCATCTTAGAGACAGCCACGGTGGCCTCTTGTGGAATATTACCATATAAATTCACCACACAAAGGTTTATCCCACCCAAGTCCTCGTGGCACTCTTGGGAGACCCATAAGTCTCAATTCCTTGCAGAATACTTGGAGAAATATGCTGAAAATAAGTTTCTGGGCCACTTGCCAGACCTAATGAATCAGAGCTGTTCTGCGTGTGGTTCAAGAATTTATCATTTTAGCATTTCCTATGAAGCCAACTTGGTCCAAGTCCAAAACAGGTACCTGGAGCCATTGACATATAGAGTTATTGATTTCTTGCCATCTGCATGCAGTATATAATCCAGCCACAAGGTCTGTAGCTTACCACCAGATGACTGAAATGTGGCCAGTAGTATCACCTACCTATGCCCCTGTCTTGAGCCGAGGAGAGGCATCTAATGAGTGGGAAAAACAAGCCACCTCCCACTGGATTCTATCCTGCCTAGAAAGGTGCTGTTGAGATGTAGATCAGGTGACATCATTACATGACCCAACATCATCTACCAGCATCCTGCTTCAGAGACAAGGGAAAACAGAGCATCCCAGGTGCATGGGCCTCTACTCAGGGCACCTCACACAAGAGGATGACACATCACAGACACACGTGGAGGCAGCAGCTGGAGACAGCTTACATTGTCTTGAAGGACAGAGTAGTGCTACGGCATCCAATAGGTAGAGTGTTTAGTGCACCCTGCTTGCTGAGAATGATGTGCCTGCAAATGTCTCAAGTGTATAGGAAATTCTCCAGCACAGCCTCACCTCTTCTGTGGCCTTGCCCCCTCTCACCATACCAGCCATTCTTCTCAATATTCCCCTCTGCAGAACATGCCAAGCTCATTGCCCACCAGACACTGTCTAATTGCTTGGAGGAGGGCCAGGATGGCTGGCGTCTAAGCGGTGTCAGATTTTATGCAAGTATGAAACCTGCATGGATCGAGCTGAGCCACAGAGATCTGAGGGCTGTTTTCCCATCTCACGCTCTGTGTTAATCTGACTCCTGTACCAGCCTCCCCAAGTCGGTGGACAGTCTTTACCAGCATGGTCTCTTAGTGGTGCTGTCTAACTCCAAGGAGAGCTTTCTCGGGTTAAATGTAAATCTCAGAAGAAAAGCGAATATGCCCACCCTCTATATAATCTCTGTGGGGCAAAGACACTTCTTTTCTTCACTTTACTGAGGAGTTGTCTAAAATGAGTGTTTGTGAGTCTGGAAACAAGCATGTGTTTATCTTTCCTGTAAATTCAGTTATTTTACAATGCTCGAACGTGAGATAAGCGATGGTCCTTGAGCTGCGTGTGGAACATTTCTTCACATCTCAGATGTGGCTCTTTCAGTGGGTGGCTGGGTTTGCAGGTTTCTAATTGGCCAGAGCATTTCCCAGCTTAAGGGGGTGCTTGTGCTGCTGCTCTGGGGCCTGTGGTCTGTGTGGTTGGTACAAATCAGATTTCTTAGCATTGAGCACTCAGGGGGAATGAGGGCAACAGAAGGTCTCTTGCATTCTTTTGTTTTCATTTTACTGATGAAAAGACAGAGATTATACTGTACTCTTCTTAGACAGATACACATGGAGAGAAGTGAATGACATTTGCAGTAGGTTTTGTATTACTTTATTACTCTCTCTCTCTCTCTCTCTGTGTATGTGTGTATGTGTGTGGGAGTGTGTGTGTGTGTGTATGTTTGAGTACACATGGATGAAAGGCATGTGCCATGGTATGTGTGTGCAAGTCAAGGACAATTTCTAGAAGTCAACTTTCCAAGATTCAACTAGCATTCTCAGGCTTGGACACAATTGCCTTTACCAGCTGAGCCACTGGAATGGCCCTGCTGTTTGCTTTTGGGTTTTGAACCTGGGAGATTTTCTTTGCCTTTTGGAACCCTCCCAGCATCACCCAGGTTCGAGGCTGAGCACTCTGTGAATAGGAAGTTTTGCTCCTATCCTAGAGGCAAAGAGGATAGCTGGGTCCCGTGTAGCAAAATGAGACAACTTGTCCAGTGGGGTCCTGTGCTGTTGTGCAGATGACACCATTAACAGAAACTTTGGGGTGAGTCTACAGGCATACGCATCTTGACCTTTGGCCTGCCCGTGTAGACATCAGTCATCTGTGATACTGCCCAATATTATACAGTCTCAGGAAAGACAAGTCAAATTAAATACTCAGTGGGGTAGACATTTTGGAGACCTTTCAGTGGCTGCAAACCAGGGCTTCATCTGCCTGGGATGCTGGGTATTAGCTGAGGAACCGGTGGTACAAATGGCCATGTGCTCTCCGACAGAGCAGTGACTAGAGAGCAGTGATGGCTGCTGAGGGGAAGAAGGAGAAACCTGGGGTCTCAATCACTTTGAACTGCAGTTTGGCAAAAATTAAAGGCTCTGTGCAGCTCCTTCAAGTGCTTTGGAACCCGGCATTGGCAGAGTCTCATATTTTTCCCCAGTAGGGTCAGACAAGTGACTCAGACCTCTTGCTCTGTCTTATGTATTGCCAAGAACAATAAATTTGGTAGTTTTGGTTCAGTGACTTGAGGAAAAAAGTAAATAAATCAGGGATGTTGTGCAGACACATTTTGGGTTTCTATTGCTGTATATTGTGACACAGAATCCTAATAAGAAAGGTTGAAAGAAAGTCTGAGGACAGGACACATGGGTGTCCTTCTTGGGGAAGTCAGAGAAGTGTCAGCTGAAGCACAACAAGTGCAGGAAGACGAATTGGAGATGTTCACAACCCAGCATTTTAGAATGTTCTAGGGTTTATACAATCCGATTGTAGACTGTGAAAGGCTGAACTGGGCTAATGGAATAAACAACACGAGAGAGGAACTACCTCCATAAGGAACATTAACTTAGATCAAGATTTATTTTATTTTGTTTGATAGTTTGATAGTTTGGAAGGAAAAACACTGGATAATTTAAGAAGACATTTTGTGATGTCATCCTTGCTGCATTGGCTGAAAAAGGCAAAATGAAAAATAACTAACTAGAGAGGGAAACTAGAGAGGGAAAATGTTCATTTATAGAGAATGCACAAAATCTAACCTTTCTCTGATAAATAGGCTGTGCTGTGTGTTAATAGCTAATCCAGTGTTTTTCCTGCTTGGAGTATGTGTGGCTTATGGCTTTTCCTTATATGTGTTTATATCTGCACACAGGACATTTCAAAGGTCCTCATGGTCTTCTTGTAATGCAGGGGTTTCCTCCCACTGGTCACACATCAAGCCACTGGGACAGGGAGACCGAAGAGCATGCTGGGACAGTCCCCAGTCAACAAGGCAATGGGCCTCTGTGGACATTATCTGCTGTGTTGAAAGGTAGCCCAGAGGGACTGGAGTCACAAATTCCTGTTGATGGACAAATCTGCGAGGAGGCCTTATTTCCTTGAGATGGTTAATTCTTTATTAAAGACAAGGTCTTTCTTCATAGTCCTGGCTGTTCTGGAACTTACTATGTAGACCAGGCTGGCCTCAAACTCAGACCCACCTTCTTCTACCTTACAAGTGCTGGGATTAAAGGTGTGGCCCACCAATCCCAGCTGGAGAATTCATCTCGATGGACAACATGTTTGGATCTGGAATTAACTAAGGGACGTGCCTCTGGGTGAGTCTGTGAGGGCGTTTCCAGGAAGGGTGAGCTGAGGGAAAAAGGCTCTGCCCTAGAGTGGGTAACACCTTCTGGTGGCAGCCTGAGGGAAAAACAGGGCTGCATGCCTACCACCTCTTGCAAGTATGCCTTTCTCTGTTGCCACCAGCTTCTGCTAACGTGATTCTAGAGCTTCCGCAGGCGTGACCTGGACTGAAGATCAAAGGCTCTTCAGAAACCCATCAGGCCTTTAAGATGCAAAGGAAAGACTTCAGTGTTGTTGTGTGCATGTGTTTCCCCTACTTGTGTGTCTGTGCCCCACATGCATGCAGTACCTACAAAAGCCAGAAGAGGGTGCCAGATGCCATGGAACTAGGCATGGGTGGACACTGAGCCTGGATTTTTCTGGGAAGAGGAGCTAGTGTTCAGAACAACTGAGCTATCCCTCCAGTCTCTCCCCCAGCCTTTTAGCACCAGATCAGGACTACCGAGGCATCCAGGCTGTGGACTGAGCAACTCCTGGGGGCTCCAGCAGAGAGCCCCAATGCAGAGACGCAGTGCTGAGTGACACAGACCCTAGTAGGTGCAAGCTATTCCAGTTAAGTAATCTTAAAGAGTGTGTGTGTGTGTGTGTGTGTGTGTGTGTGTGTACTAGCAAGCAATCATGTGTGTGTGTGCAATGCATATAAGAGCTTGCCTATTTTATAATCATACTTTATGTACATCAGTTCCAAGAGCAACAGTACAGGGGGGCATTTTAATATTCACAAATAAATTCATAAACTGTATTTGGGTTCTCTAGAGGAACAGAAAAGATAGAATGAATATATATATTATATATTATATATAATATATATATTATCATCAGCATATCTTTAATTTATTAAGTTCACTTACCTCAAACAGTACAACAGCTGTCTCACATTTGGGAACTGAGAACCCAGCAGTTGAGGCTGGGTACCTGAGCAGTCCTAATCTGGTCCCAAAGATCTAGAAACTTCCTGGAGATCCTCTTGTCCTCAGTCAACCCTGGAAGCCTGGAAATACTGGTTCTGATACCAGCAAAAGGGCCACAGTAGCAGCAACCGGATAAACTAACCTAGCAGTTAGAGTGGAGGCCAAGAAAACAAAAGGCAAGCACTCTTTTTATCCCAGATAAAAAGGGGTAAAAAGCACTCTTCTCTTTTTATCTGGGATGCTACCAAGAGATTCCGCCCACATTCGATGTCTGTCTCCCTCGTCAGTGAAAGCAATAGAGACTATCCCTCAATCAAGGTGGCCTGCTGAGGTGATTTTAAATTATGGCAAGTTGACATTATACTAAGGATCATAATCTTGATCTTAAGGATCTCTCCTCCCTTTTATTTTTTATGTATTTCCCCATTTTAAAAAATAGAGCTCTCCTCATTTTGTCTTCCAGGATGGCTGGCTCAGAGTCAGATTAGGCCTGCAGGACCCTGTCTTTGAACACTTTCCTTATGACTTCATCCACTTGGATAGTTGTAGTCACTTCTATAGATCCAGCAAATTATACATAACAGGATTGCATTTCTTAGTCCTGGCATCTGGGAGCTTGAGGTGGGTACATCCTGGGCCCAAGAGCTCCCTTTCTGTTTGACAGATGGCAACTTCTCACTATGCCACACGAGCTGAGGAGAAAATGAGCTCTATGGGATTCTTTCATTAAGCATTTCATTTTAGGGGGAGGGGCATAAAGTTTCAATCTGTGACATCCAGCAAATTGATAAAGAATGCTTGTGGATGAATTCACTAGTTAGCGAAGTTGGTAAAGGAGGTCAGGTAATTCCTGAGCCTGGCTGTGTCCAGTGGATGCTATCATGGAAGATGGGTTACACTGATGAGCAGAGTTTATAGAAAGGCATTAATACAGAGATGGTTAATCCTGACGGTGGACCTGACTGGACCTGAGCCAGACAGTAGGATCAATGGCTGCCACAGTAAACTCCAACGGCATCCTTCTCATCTTGGTCTTCTGTGCTTTTTCATCTTCGTTTGTATGTTCATTTCCCTCCTTCCTTTTTTCCTTTCTTTCTTGTCTGTCCTTCTGTTATCTCTATATCCAAGGTTACTCTCAATTGTCAACTTGACCAGAGCTAGAAAAATGAGCATCTTGGCATACCTGTGGAAGATTACCTTGGTTAGGCTAATCAGTATGGGAAGAACCACTCACTGTGGGTGTCACTATTCCTGGGACTAAGTAAATAAGAACCACTCACTGTGGGTGACGGTCATCCGAGAACAAGCCTTATCACTTTCTGCTTCCTGATCTCAGCTGCCATGTGACCAGCTGCCTCATGTGCTGTGAGACTGCAGAAACCCTTTACTCCACAGTTGCTTTTCTTAAGGTGTCCTTCTTTTTTTAATCACAGCAACAAGAAAACTCACTAAGACACTGTTTGTCAGTTGATAAAAATGAAAAGCAGAGTGGATAATAAATATTTTTTTCACTTTTCACTGAAAGGCTTTTGTCCGAGACCTTAAGTTGGTACCTGAAAATGACAGCTTGTCTGTGAGGCTGAAGTGTGGCTTTTGCCATAAGCAAGCTGCAACTGGCTTTTGCCCTTTTATCATTCAGAATTTCCTCTCAGTGCTCCTATATGACCTTTTTCAAATAGAAGTTGGCCATGTGATTTTCAGAAAGTCAGTTTCACCGGACATCACTTGATCTACTCTCGCTTAGGAGCACAGTGAAGCAGCCCACAGCCCCCACTTCTCACAAACCAGTCCCTCCCGGCAGAGAGTCTGCAAATAAAGAAGCAGGGCTTCTTCCTGCTACTCAGAGGAGATGCTGAAAATGACCCTGCTTCTTACGGCGGGGGGAGGGGGGGGCTGCTGCTGCAGATAAGAACAAGCATAGCACAACCTGAGCTCAAGTTTCAAGTTCCTTAAAATATGCCTTTGAGCAAATCAGCAAGAACCTGTGCCGCCTCCTGTGGTCAGTCTGAATTCACAGTGAACACATTTGATCATACCCCGTGGCCACCAAAAATGGCCTACCATTAACCTTACTTACCGATAAATCACTAAAATTGCTGCAGGTAATTTTAGAGACGCGTGGGTGGGCTGTGGAAATAAAGGTGTGTGTAGAGGGCTTGCGCCCTCCCGAATGTGCTCTGATGCAGACTCTAGGGAGGCTCTGTTGTTTTGATGTCTAGTTGCTCTCTACTTGACCTGTGAGAACGGTGGTGCATCTGGGAGGCAGGTGGGGTCACTGTCAGTCCCTCTGATGTCACGTGTTTATTTTGCTGTGTGACCCTTGGGTTATTGCTATAATACCCATGCTAATGGACCAAGGGCATGTGGGGAGCAGAAGGAGCAGAGAGGAGCAATGACTCTGCCCTGAGCAGAAGAAAAGATGAAGCAGAAACAAAGGCCAGCACCCTTCTGACCTAGACTACTCCTCTAGGGCCATTATTCCTCATGAGGGACTCAGATTAGCCTGTGTCTGAGAGAACAGGGCAAAGGAGAAGCACCAAGTGCTTACCGAATGGTCAGTGCAGTTTCCAGAGGATGGGAAAAGAGCAGCCCTTCCGGGTCAGCACCCTTTCCACATCTGCTTTGTCATCTTCAGTCCTACCAGGGTCGTGATGGAGAATGGTGCGGCAGGTGCACCCCACCAGAGAAGCCTAGGGGGCATGAGCCTGAGCTCAGAAGCCAGAGTCTTCAGAGCTGTTCCACTGAACTTACCTTTTTCTCAGGTGGGCTTGAGAAGGCTTGATGAACTTGACCCAGATAGGACCATGTGGCAGTGCCATGTGGACTTGGGTCTTGCGCCTCCAGTGTTGGTAAGTCCAGAAGATCAACAAAGGACTTCTAGAGATAGCCCAGCCTTGGATCAGGCCCCGGGGTAGAGATCACACGGTGTTCTGTTCAGAAGTTGCTGTGATGTGCAGCCGAGCAGGGCTTACAAAGCATCCTGTCTGGACAGTCTCTATGAGCTCTCTCGTTTCCCCATGCAACCTTCCTCGAAACCTTCACTGGAAAACTGCTCATTCGATTTCAGGGTAGTTAGAAGATGCAGACACAGACTCTCACAAGCAAGTCCTGAGATAAAGCTAGAGCAGTAGCTCCCACCTCTCCATACACACCCATGGCTCACTCATACACATGTAAGTGCACACACATATACAACGACTCAGTCACATGTTCATACATCCCACACATACTAATACATACCTGCATACATACATACATATATATATATATATATACATGTATTTGTGGGGGGACATACATACATACACACATATGTAAATTATGTAGTTTCACCCTGTAGTTTTACTCATTCTTAGACTTATACACATGTTAACTAATAAGCACACTAACCAACATATATACAAACTCACGTCCCCTTAGCATATATCCATGCATTGTATTGCTGTATGCATACACAGACACAATACACATGGCCCGCCTTCCCCAGGAGCTGGTCTAATAGTCTCATGGCAGCCACAGGGTGAGGAAGTTGCCTGATGTGGTCATGGGGGACACTGGGCAGGTGCAGTCACAACCGTTCACTTTCCCTTCAGTGTGCAGACAGCTGGAAACACAGGTTTCCAGTGGGTCAGAGTGCTTGAAGGCACACATCTCAGGACTCTTCCCAGGGACCATCTGCATTTCCTGCTGTGACAGCAGGTGTGCTGACCTGCATCAGGCCTGCAATTGCTAATTCTTCTCCCTAACAGTGGATTTCTGATTCCTCATAGAGATTTGGTGTTTTGGCAGGACTTTGTAAGTTCCTTCTCAGACACATGGGTGAAGAAGGAAATACTATAAACACAGATCTTCAGGTTGTGACTAGACATAATGTTTTACTGCAGTATGTATTTCAAATATTTACTTTTGAAATCTGGTAGGATTGAGTGGCTGGGATTATTAATAAAGGAATTATTAAACACTTGTCTTTAACCAAGGAAGTGGTTAATTTACAAGTCTTTCGTGTTTCTCTGCATGTATTTAAATGTATGCATATTACTTGTTTATTTTTTGTTTTGTGTTGAAGCTGAATTGGTATAAAATATTTTCTTAATTTTTTATTTAACTTTTATTAATTACACTTTATTCATTTTGTATCCCCCATAAGCCCCTCCCTCCTCCCTTCCCGGTCGCACCCTCCCCCCTTTATGCATGTATGCCCCCTCCCCAAGTCCACTGATAGGGGAGGTCCTCCTCTCCTTTCTGATCTTAGTCTATCAGTTCTCATCAGAAGTGGCTGCATTGTCAGAGTTCTAGGTTATCTCCATGAATAGTCCTTGGTTGGAGTATGAGTCTCTGGGAAGTTCCCTGTGTTCAAATTTTCTTGTTCTGTTGCTCTCCTTGTGGAGTTCCTGTCCTCTCCGGCTCTTACTATTTCCCACTTCTTACATAAAATTCCATTCACTCTGCCCAAAAGTTGGCCATCAGGCTCAGCATCTGTTTGACAGTCTGCACGGCAGAGGCTTTCAGAGGCCCTCTGTGGCAGGTTCCGAGGTTGTTTCCTGTTTTCTTTTTCTTCTGATGTCCAACTTCTTTGCCTTTCAGGATGGGGATTGAACATTTTAGTTAGGGTTCTCTCTTTTGCTTAGTTTGTTTAGATGTACAGATTTTAGTGGGTTTATTCTATGTTGTATGTTTATATGAGTGAGTATATACTGTGTGTATCTCTTTGCTTCTGGGACAACTCACTAAGGATGATCCTTTCCAGGTCCCACCATTTACCTGCAAATTTCATGATTTCCTTATTTTTCATTGCTGAGTAATACTCCATTGTATAGATGTACCACAATTTCTGCATCCATTATTCAGTTGAGGGGCATCTGGGCTGTTTCCAGCTTCTGGCTATTACAAATAAAGCTGCTACAAACAAGGTTGAGCAAATGTCCTTTTTGTGTACTTGAGCATCTTTTGGATATATACCTAAGAGTGGTATGGCTGGATCTTGAGGAAGCACTATTCCTAGTTGTCTGAGAAAGCTCCAGATTGATTTCCAGACTGGTTGTACAAGTTTACATTCCCACCAGCAGTGGAGAATTGTTCCCTTTTCTCTATAACCTCTCCAGCATGTGTTGTCATATGAGTTTTTGATCTTGGCCATTCTGATGGGTGTAAGGTGAAATCTCAGGGTTGTTTGATTTGCATTTCCCTAATGGCTAATGACGTTGAGCATTTCTTTAAATGCTTCTCTGCCATTCAATATTCCTCTATAGAGAATTCTCTGTTTAGCTCTATTCCCCATTTTTTAAGTGGATTACTTGGTTTATTGCTTTTCAGCTTCTTTAGTTCTTTATATATACTGGATATGAGTCCTCTGTCAGATAAAGGGTTGGTGATGATTCTTTCCCAATCTGTAGGCAGTCGCTTTGTTTTGATGACAGTGTCCTTTGATTTACAGAAGCTTTTCAGTTTCATGAGGTCCTATTTATTGATTGTTGCTCTTAGAGCCTGTGCTGTTGGTGTTCTGTTCAGGAAGTTTTCTCCTGTACCAATGAGTTCTAGGGTATTCCCCACTTTTTTTTTTCTAGCCGATTTAATGTGTCTGGTTTTATGTTGAGGTCTTTGATCCACTTGGACTTCAGTTTTGTGCAGGGTGATAAGTATGGATATATTTGCATTTTTCTACATGTAGACATCCAGTTGAACCAGCACCATTTGTTGAAGATGCTATATTTTTTCCATTGTATGGTTTTGGCATCTTTGTCAAAAATCAGGTGTCCATAAGTGTGTGGGTTTATTTCTGGGTCTTCTGTTCGGTTCCATTGATCCACCATTTTGTTTCTATGCCAGTACCATGCAGTTTTTATAACTGTTGCTCTATAGTACAGCTTGAGATCAGGGATGGAGATACCTCCAGAAGATCTTTTATTGTAGAGGATTGTTTTAGCAATTCTGGGTTTCTTGTTATTTGATAAGAGGTTGAGGATTTTTCTTTCCAGGTCTGTAAAGAATTATGTTTGCAATTTTATGGGAATTGCATTAAATCTGTAGATTGCTTTTGGTAAGATAGCCATTTTTACTATGTTAATCCTGCCAAGCCATGAGCATGGGAGATCTTTCTGTCTTCTCATATCTTCTTCTAATTCTTTCTTCAGAGACTTGAATTTTTTTTCATACAAGTCTTTGACTTGATTGGTTAGGGCTACACCGAAGTACTTCATGTCATTTGTGGCTATTGTGAAGGGTGTTGTTTCCCTAATTTCTTTCTCAGCCCTTTTGTCTTTTGTATACAGGAGGGCTACTGATTTTTTTTTTTTTTACTTAATTTTGTATCCGGCCACTTTGCTGAAGGTACTTATCAGCTGTAGGAGTTCCCTGGTAGAGTTTTTGGGGTCACTCATGTATATTATCATATCATCTGCAAATAGTGATAATTTGACTTCTTCCTTTCCCATCTGTATCCCCTTGATTTCTTTCAACTGTCTTATTGCTCTAGCAAGGACTTCCAGCACTATGTTGAAGAGATATGGAGAGAGTGGGCAGCCTTGTCTTGTCCCTGATTTCAGTGGGATTGCTTTAAGTTTCTCTCCGTTCAGTTTGATGTTGGCTATAGGCTTGCTGTATATCGCCTTTACTATGTTTAGATATGTGCCTTGTATCCCTGATCTCTCCAGTACTTTAAACATGAATGGATGTTGGATTTTGTCAAATGCTTTTTCAGCATATAGGGAGATTTTTCATGTGGTTTTTTTCTTTCAGTTTGTTAATATGGTGGATCACATTGATGGATTTCCATATATTGAACCACCCCTGCATACCTGGGATGAAGCCTACTTGGTCATGATTTATGATATCTTTGATGTGTTCTTGTATTCGGTTTGTGAGTATTTTGTTAAGTATTTTTGCATCAATGTTCATAAGGGAGATTGGCCTGAAATTCTCTTTCTTTGTTGAGTCTTTGTGAGGTTTAAGTACCAAGTTGACTGTGGCTTCATAGAATGAGTTTGGTAATGTTCCTTCTGTTTCTATGTTGTGGAATAGTTTGAAAAGAATTGGAGTTAGCTCTTCTTTGAAGGTCTGGTAGAATTCTGCGCTGAAGCCATTTGGTCCTGGGCTTTTTATGGATGGGAGACTTTTTGATGATCGCTTCTATTTCCTTGGGGGATATAGGACTATTTAATTGATTTACCTGGTCCTGATTCAGCTTTGGTAAGTCAAATAGATCAAGAAAATTGTCCATTTCATTTAGATTTTCAAATTTTGTGGCATATAGACTTTTGAAGTAAGTCCTAATGATTGTTTGGATTTCCTCAGTGTCTGTAGTTATGTCCCCCTTTTCATTTCTGATTTTGTTGATTTGGGTGGTGTCTCTCTGCCTTTTAGTTAGCTTGGCTAAGGGTTTGTCAATCTTGTTGATTTTCTCAAAGAACCAGCTCTTGGTTTCATTGATTCTTTGAATTGTTTTATTTGTTTCTAATTGATTGATTTCAGCCCTGAGTTTGATTATTTCCAGCTGTCTACTCCTTTTTGGTGTGTCTGCTTCTTCTTTTTCTAGGGTTTTTAAGTGGGCCATTAAGTTGCTTGAATGAGCTGTCTCGAATTTCTTCTTGAAGGCACTTAGTGCTATGAACTTTCCTCTTAGCAGTGCTTTCGTTGTGTCCCACAAGTTTGGGTATGTTGTGTCTTCGTTTTCATTGAGTTCTAGAAAGGCTTTAATTTCTTTCTTTATTTCTTCCCTGACCCAGTTGTCATTTAGTAACAAGTTGTTTAGTTTCCATGTGTGTGTAGGCTTTTTGCTATTTCTGTTGTTGTTGAGGTCCAGCTTTATTCCATGGTTTTCAGACAAGATACAAGGGATTATTTCAATCTTCTTGTATCTGTTGAGGCTTGCTTTGTGACCAAGGTTCCATGAGGTGCTGAGAAGAAGGTAAATTCTTTTGTGTTTGGGTGTAAAGTTCTGTAAATATCTATGAGGTCCATTTGATTCATGACCTTTCAGAGTTATTGTTTCTTTGTTTAATTTCTGTTTTGTTGACCTGTCCTTTGTTGAGAGTGGGGTGTTGAAGTCTCCCAGTATTAATGTGTGGGGATCTATATGTGGTTTAAATTTTATCAATGTTTCTTTTACAAATGTGTGTGCTCTTGTACTTGGGGCATAGATGTTCAGGATTGTGATGTCTTCCTGGTGGAATTTTCTCTTGATGAGTATGAAGTGTCCTTCCCCATCTCTTTTTATTAATTTTGGTTGGAAGTCTATTTTATCAGATATTAGAATGGCTACTCCTGCTTGTTTCTTGGGTCCATTTGCTTGGAAAGTCGTCTTCCAACCTTTTACCCTCAGGTAATGTCTATCTTTGTGCCTTAGGTATGTTTCTTGTATGCAACAGATTGCTGGGTTTTGTTTACGTATCCACTCTGTTAAACTGTGTCTTTTTACTGGAGAGTTGAGTCCATTGATGTTGAGAGAGATTAATGACCAGTGGCTGTTAGATCCTTTGATTTTGATGTTGGCTGTGTTCATAAGGTTGTGTGCTTGGTTGCTTTTTTTTTTTTTATTGTAGTAAGGTTAATTATTTCCTGTGTTTTCTTGACAGAAGCTAATTTTCTTGGGTTCTATTTTCCCTTCCAGTGTCTTCTGTAATGCTGGATTTGTGTGTAGGTATTGTTGAAATTTGCTTTTGTCATTGAATATCTTGTTTTCTCTGTCTATGAGGACTGAGAGTTTTGCTGGGTATAGTAGCCTGGGCTGACATCTGTGTTCTGTTAGGGTCTGCATGATAACCGTCCACGCCCTTCTAGCTTTCTTAGTCTCTGTTGAAAAGTCAGGTGTGATTCTAATGGGTTTGCCATTATATGTTACTTGGCCTTTTTCTCTTGCAGCTTTTAGTATTTTTTCTTTGTTCTGTATACTTACTGTTTTGATTATTGTGTGGCGGGAGGATTTTCTTTTCTGGTCAAATTTGTTGGGAGTTCTGTAGGCCTCTTGTATTCTTATTGGCCTCTCCTTTAACTTGGGGAAATTTTCTTCAATGATTTTGTTGAAAATATTTTCTGGGCCTTGGAGAAGGGAGTCTTCTTTTTCCTCTATTCCTATTATTCTTAGGTTTTGTCTTTTCATATTGTCTTGGATTTCTTAGATGGTCTGTGTCAGGAATTTTTTAGATTTAACATTTTCTTTGACAGATACATCGATTTCTCCCATTGTATCTTCTACACCTGAGATTCTTTCTTCCATCTCTTGTAGTCTTCTGGTTATTCTTACCTCTGTAGTTCCTGTTTTCTTCCTAAACTCTTCCTCTCCATTATTTCCTCCTTTTGTGTTTTCTTTTAATTTTTCCAGTTCTATCTTCAGGTCTTGCGTTGTTTTGTTTACTTCCTTCACCTGTCTGATTGTATTTTCCTCTTTTTCTTTTAGTTCCTTCAACTCTGTTTCTTTTCTTTCTTTTAATGATTTAATTATTTCTTCTCTGAAGGCCACAAACTGTTTGGCTGCATCTTCCCGTATTTCTTCACAGATGGCCATAATCTGCTTGTCTTTATCTTCCTCCATTTCTTTACGGACAGGCATGATCTGTTTGGTTTTATCTTCCTCTAATTCTTTACATATTTTATTTGTTTCCTCTATTATCCTCTTCATCAGCATAGATGTAAGGTCATCTTCTTGATTTTTTATTATGCTGTGTTGTCCAGGGATGTTCACTTCTGGATGGCTGGGTTCTGGAGATGCTACATTGCTCTGTCTTTTGTTGGTTGAGCTTTTATGCTGACCTCTACCCATTGGGCTGTTGTAGGTGTTGGCTGTTAGTTTCTGTGCTTCCTGGAGTCCTGAGTTAGGGAGAATCCCTTTGGCCAAAAGATGATTTTTCCTGAAGGAGTCTTTCTCTGCTTTTTGGGTATGGTCACTGTATGGCCAGTGTTTCTCAGGAATTGCCACTGCTCACCTCAGGTGTATAGCCCTGAGTAGTAGCTGTGGTCTTTGTTATGCAGGGGGGATCTGCTCTTACCCATAGAAGTTCTCAAGACAGCTACTTCACTGTTGGATTTCTCATTATAAATTTAGTTAGCTGCTGCTGTTGTTACAGTTTTCCAAGTACAGTCCTCTTGAAGAACCTGCTGATTCCCTAGCTGTGGGGTTTTCTCCCAACAGGGAAACTCAGTCTGGTATCCTGGGGCACACAGTTCTGTCTGGGAAAGTGAGAGGAGTGCCCAGCAAGTCTCTGGGCCAGAGGCTGAGTGCTCTGCTCTGGGCCTGGAGAATGTGCACCTAGGTTGAGTTGGGGGCGCTGCTCTTGTCTGGAGGCTTTTAACTGAGGGGTCCACTCTGGTCTGAAGGCTGGGTGCCTCACTCTGGACCAGAAGCTGTGTGTCCCTGTCTGGGATTGCGGCTGCAGGCACTGCTCTGGTCTGGACGCTGTGGGTGCAGCCCTTTTGAAGGACCAGTGATTCCCACAGTTTTGTCAGTCTAGCTAGGGATAACTGGTTGATCCTTGGCACAGTATCTGAGGGCTGCTGTAATGGCTGTCTGGCTTTTGTAGGTTTGAGGATGCAGCTGTGTGCCCCAGTGCCGTAGGGGTACTCAATAATGGCGGCTGAGCACAGCGCTCCTGCCTGCAGTAGAAAGCTAGAGCCTAGAGTCTGCGTGAATCCAGAAAGTCTTTTGGTGCTGGGTGTCCTGAGCATTAGACCTGATGATACCCCTCCCCTGCTGTGGGGTTTCCTCCTGCCAGGGACACCCAGTCTTTGCTTTGGGGACCGCTGTTCTGTCTGGGGTGGTGAGTAGAACCCACAGGCAAAGACGCCCGCCCGTGGCTCGCCTTTCTGGCCTTTTGGAGCCTGGGTGTCTGCCTAAACTGGGTAAATTGTCCGGAGACCTTTTCAGGGTGGTGGTATCAGCTGAGTTGTCTGAGAGCCGATTCCCTCCCTGTGGGTTTGCACCCAACAGTGAAACTCAGTCTCTGGTGCCCTGGGGCCCACAGTTCTATCTGAGGCGGTGAATCAGGCGCGCAGGCAGGGCTCTATGCCGGAGCCTGAGTTCCCTGGCTCTGGCTCCGGGCTGGCTCCTGGGGCACCCGTGGAACCCAAGTCTTTTCCAGGGGATGTCTGGGTGACCTAAGGTCGGTCCCAATTGTTTCCTGCTCTGTGGGATTATCTCTTGACTGGAAAATCCAGTCTGTGATGTTGTGGGCCCATAGTTCAGTGTGGGAGAGTGATCAGATCACACTGGCATGTGCCTCTGGGCTGGCGACCAAATGCCTGGCAGAACCAGGATCTCTTCCGCAGTTTAGCTGGGTGAGTTAAAGCTGATTGAATCCCCCACCATGGGGTATCCTCTCACCTGGGAAACACAGTCACTTGTGTTTTATGGCCACGAGTCCTGATTGCTGGTCACTGTGCCGATCCTGTTGTGCTGCTGCTCAGAATGAGAGTCCTCCCGGCGCCGTCATCTTGCCCCTTCTCCAGTATAAAATATTTTTAAAAAACTATTTTCAAATCCCTTAGTATTTTAAAAATACTGATTTGACTCTTTTGTGTCCCTTTTAACTTTAAATGTGAGACACCTTTAAATGGAATTTTTACTTTATTTTAAGCAGTTGAGAATTTTATTTTGATGGCATAAAACCACAGCAGTAAAGTTCACACATCACCATGAAAAATCATGTTCATACATCAGTGGATGGATTTTGAACATGCGTCTGAGGCAGAGGGAAACTTACTGATCGTGGTTTCTCAGCCTGAATATGTGTGTTGCCTTGAGGAAAGAGAAAGTTAAGCACTCTGCTCTAAGTAAGCAGCAGCTAGAGCCTTGGCTACTGGGCAGTGCAGCCTGTGGAGGCTGCAGGTCAGTGGTGCAGGAGCACAGATGGACAGACAGAGGGACAAGCTGCAATGTTCTGCAGCTCAGTAGACCAACAGGAGCTGACACAACGGGCTGGATTTTAATATAGACATGAGAGAGGGTTTTGAATGTCACTGCTCCAAAGCAATGAGAAGGTGTGAAGTCAAGGATGGTTCAATCACCTTGATCTAATCACTGTTATCGTTGATATATCTCCATGTCCTATAAGATGTTTATGTGTCAAAAATGGTTTAACTTGGTCACAGAAGAAAAACCGTGTCGCGGCTAATTGGTCCATTGTGGTTGTTTTAACCGAAGCTAAGTCCATCGAGTTGAGCCCTCTTCCTCTTGCCTCTCCCTGTTGCACCCCAGGCATGTGCACACGAGGGGGCTCACATATGCACATGACCTTCATAGAGATAAGGCTTTTGATGAATTGTGTTCTGGATTTAGCTTAGGATCCTGTCACTAGGATATACACAATCACTCAGCCGACCAGCTTCTGCCTCAGCTCTGAGACCTTCACTCACGGGCATCTTACAATCCACACTGAGTTTCTCTCTGTCCTTCTGCTTAGGACCCAGGCTCACACTTTCCCTGATCTTCCAGCTCATCAAATATGACATACGTGAAAGTGAGCTTAGCGTTCTCCCTGTCGCACTGCGGCTCCTCCCAGATCCCTGTCAAGGAGACACATCAGTACTGTTCTGGGGGCTCCCACATGATCACGTGGTCCCACGTGATTCTCACGGTGCTATGAATCCTTCTGGTTTTGTCCACAGCACACACTGCAGGGCCTTTCACATAAGATATGTTCAATAAGTGTTTTGTTGTAACGGAAATGAAATCAGGATTACTCGGCAGTGCCTGGGCATGGGCTGCAGTATTACAGAGAGAGTAACACACCCACTGAGATTTGCTCTCTCTGAATAGAGACTGGAAGCAAACTTGAGGTCCACTTTGAAGGTGCTGTCCACATATAGGTGGCTGCCTGACCACCAGGATACTCAGTTAAAATTCCTAAGTGTGACCATAGTGGTGGCCTGCTTTCTAAGACAGTGAGTAGTTGCTTCTTAAGAAGGCTTACCAGGCCACAGAAGATGACATTGCAGCCAGTCCTGATGAGATCTGATAGACTAGGATCAGAAGGAAGAAGAGGAGGACCTCTCCTATCAGTGGACTTAGGGAGGGGCATGAATGAAGAAAAGGAGGGAAAGTGGGATTAGGAGGGGAGGAGTGAGGGGTTTATGGGGGGGATACAAAGTAACTAAAGTGCAATTAATAAAAGTTTTTAAAAAATTCAAGAAAAAAAAGAAGGCCAACTTGTAGGAACTTAGCAATGATGAGAAGCCAACTACTTCTGTGAAGTACTCACATTATCCACAGGATAGAGTAGTCTGGAGATCTTAGCTTATCATTTCATTTAGATGCATGTCTGGAGAAGACCCACTCTCAGCAATGGTCTCCCAACATAAACATCTCCAAAAAACCAGTCTCTTATTATTAGGGTGGCAGGCACCATGAGCTTGGAAAAGGAGGTAGGCACGGTGCAATGTAGTCCTGAGCCAGGGTCCCTGACACCTTCTGTGGGTGTCATAAGACCCCCCCAACAGAATCTTGAGGTTCAGGCTCCACAGCCTGTAGCCAGGGAGCAGGCTTGCTGCTGCTCTCTCCCTTCACCGTTTTTCAGACTGCTTTTCTTTCAGATGAGCTCATAGCCCAAAATATTTGGCAAGTTTTACTTCAATTTGCCATCAACAGGCTTTTTGAGTGTGGACTAGAGGCCAAATGACATTGGACCCTATTTCTTTTATGACACTCTGATCTGTTTGTGTTTGAAGATGTGACAAAGGAGGTGGCCTTGCCCCAGGGATCTTGCACTATATTTCAGAGACAAAAATGAAATTGATTTGGGCTCTTTTTTTGTTGTTGTTGTTGTTTTGTTTTGTTTTCAGACCAATTAAAGGCAGACTGGTAGAGAGCCAGGGAGGTGAATATGCCCTGAGGACATTCTTGACCTTCAAGAGCATGGGGTCCTGGAGACTGTCTTAGACTTCATGCTAATGTGAATTCCAGAGAACGATGGGACAGCAGATGCAGCCTTCCGGACAGTAGGGCTCTTCTTGCCTGTCACTAAGAACCCTGCCCCGTTGGCTCTACTCTTTCGAGCCGTTGTTGCCTTCTTCCCCGCTCCGCTCTGCTCCATTCTGTGTGAATGCCCATGCTCCACTTTTCTTATGTCTCCAGGGGCTTTATTCTGGTTAGTTATAGCTTTCCTTCCATTGGGCTGATTTACATCCCACATGTCCTGATTATCCCTAGGACAATTGCTAATGCTAATTGCTAATGCCAGCCAGTTTATGGGTTTGCGTCCAGTGGGATTGTGTCTCTTCCAGCCACGCAGCTGTTGGCTTCATGGGCAGAGAGGGGACAGGGTCAGTGATCTCAGCCCCAAACACAGCATGCGCACTGCAGTTGCGGCACAGTCCAGCGTCAGTGCTCCATAGCTTTTTGTTGACCGGGAGGACATGCTGCAGAAAACAGGGCTTATCCTGTGTTCAAAGGCCCAGCCCTCAGCAGGGGGTGCCACTGTGTCACGAAGCTCTACAGGAAGGCCACCTCCCCTGGCTGGTTCTCAACTCTGTCATGAAAATTGCTCTTGCTAATCCAGGAAGGAAAGTAGGAAAACTCTGTACTCTCTGTAAACTAACAATAAATCTACTCAAACTCTCCATAGACAATAAGAAGGGGTCAAAACAGCCCAGAAATGTATCTGTGCCTGACAGGCCAGACGTGACAAAGACGCATGCTCCAGATCTGCGAGTGCTTTGTCTTCTGTCTGCCTCCATTTCCCCATGGCAGCCATTCTGCTTGACTGCCCTCCCCACGCGCCACTGTACTCTTCCAAACGGCTTGCACTGTGACGATGCAGACACGCCAGCAGGTCTCCTGTTTAAATGTTGCTTGAAGCATCAAAGAAGCCTGAAAGTTGGAGCTGCACCCAACAACTACAGCTACAGTGTTCCCTGAGGACTGCTCCCCCAGATAACTACCCTAGGAAATATACTGAGAGAAGTGGAGTAGGCGCACAAACTGGGGGCCTGTCATCACTGCCGACTGGACCAGATTCAGAACCACCACAGGCTCACTGTGAGCAAAGAGTGAGCAGGGCCAGCTCCTCCCAAGTGGCAAGTGAGAAGCTAAACAAGATTATGCTCCCTCTCCACCATTTCTCTGGCTGCAATAAAGATAATGTGGTTCTTGTTCTTCAGCGAGGTTTGGACGTGGGGAGAATACCTCTCTGATCCAGTCCAGAAGGTCTGCAGTCAAACAGGCAGGTCTGTAATCGCACAGGAGATGAAGAGGGCCAAGAACTTGGCAAGGGCCCTCCCCAGCTGGTGTCTCGTCTCTCTTTGTGTTGATCCTGGGAGTTTCCCTTGTGCTCACTCTCAGCCCATCGGGTCTAAAACACAGGTCTGTGCATGTGGAGTGGTGCCAGACTGTATCTCAGGCCTGGCAGGCTCTTGGGTGTACTGTCAGCATATTTGGGGAAATAGTCCAGGCCAAGTAATTTCATCTATAGAAAGGAATTTTGAGGGACAATTATGATGTCAATAACAAAAATGCTGACAAGTTTGATCTCTTTTGTTTGTTTGTTTCCTTTTGGCAATCTTTAAGAAAAACCACACTCACACCCAGTAATTTTCTTATATTGTTTCCTTCCTTAAGTGTCATTTAAGAAACAAAGAAGTCATTGCATAGCCAGTGGTGACTATCCTAGGACAGTCACTGAGAGATGCTGACTAGATAAAACAGTGTGGCTAATCTCACGGTCAGCTGGACTAGATTTAGAACCAGAACTGAATCACCTCTGGGTTTGTCTATGAAGATTTAGCCAGACTATGTTTGTGTGTGTGTATCTGTGTGCCATGGTATAGATGTGGAGGTCAGAGGACAATTTACCTCTGGGTATCACCACGTGAGTTCTGGGTACTGAATTCAGATCATCAAGTATGCATTTATAGGGAGGGGATGAAGTCCTGAGTGAATGTGTTATTGACAAGAGCACAGCCATGTCAAGAATGCACACCTGATCTCCACCCCTGTGACCCTTTCTACTGCCCCTTTCACCCAGTTCCTTCCCTCCATCTATCTACTTCAGATGTCTATTTTATTTCCTCATCTGAGTGACATTCAAGCATTTTTCCTTGGGCCCTCCTTGGCTTCTTTTGGTCTGTGGATTGTAGCACAGTTATCCTGTACTTTTTGGCTAATAACAACTTATAAGTAAGAATATACCACATGTGTCTTCTTGAGTCTGGGTCAGCTAACTCAGGATGATCTATTCTAGTTTCATCCTTTTGCCTGAAAATTGCATGATGTCTTTGTTTTTAATAGTTAAGTAGTATTCTATTGTGTAAGTGATTTGGTTTGATCTTTATGTGGTTTTGGTATCAGAGCAATAGTGGCTTTCTAAAAGTAATTATGACATGTTCCATTGTAAAAATAATTATGAAGTGTTTCTTCAGATTCTGTTTTGTGGAATAATTTGAGGACTATTGGCACTAGTTTTTCATTGAAGGTTTATTACTACTCTCCACCAAATGGACCTGGGGCTTTTGGTTGGGAGATATTTAATTATGGCTTCTAATTTTTTTTTTAATTTTACTGCACATCGTGGTAGTGAAATAAATTGTTTGTTTAATAAAAAAAAAAGAATGCAGTGCTTCAGATCCATGAGGATGACAGGGCCTTCCCCTGGTCTGGTACAGACGGTGACACTGTATACAGGAAGTATATACACACCTTCCTTCTCCCTGAGTCTTGTTCCCCTCTAGAGACCCCATACCGAGAGTAGATAACCCACCTCTTCACCACCTGCATGTAATAAATGCTGGCTTTTCCAGGTTGCTGATGTATCTCCTGGAGAATGCACAGCCCATCTGATCCCAGCAGGGTGTGTGTGTGTGTGTGTGTGTGTGTGTGTGTGTGTGTGTGTGTGATTTCTTCAATCTCTCCCACCCCAGTTAGGTCAACCCCAAAGTCGTGGCATATACCTTTTCCTCTGATCTCCCTTACCAACTCATATAGGTTTAAGAAAACAGGGACCCCTGCTCTGAGTGTGAATAGCCCTATCCCATCACTGAACAGAAAGGGGAGAGCAAGCTGAGCACCAATACCCACCCTCAACCCCCCGACCCCGTGTCCTAACTGTAGTTACAAATGTGACCATCTGGCCACACTCCTGCTGCTGTGCCTCTCCTATCATGATGGCCTCCACCCTCAAACTGTGATGTTGCCGCATGGTCTGGTGCTTTGTATTTAATTGATAATGGTTCCTTCCCCATGATCTTTACTGTTCTATGAACAAATGTTTGTGTATACCAAGTGATGTTGTGCAATCTTGCCTCCAAAATTATCTCTGATGGGCCAGGAAAAATGCCTACACCTGGGTTGGGCAGGCGAGAGGTGGTCAGAGCAAAGGTTCCAGGGCTTGGGAGAGCAGAGGATGATGGGAGAGAGAGAGGTGCAGCGAGGAGTGGAGGGAGAAAGGAGGCGGTCACCCAGGGTTAGCGTGGCTGAGAGGAGCTTACTCTGAGGACTGACGTGATGGAGAGAAGAAGCCCAAATGGAGCATGTACAAGTACTGATGGGAATTCTGGATGGGAAGTAGCCCAGATAGGAATGACTGGAGCAAATGATTTGGGATGTGTGGCTAGGAGATAACAAGGTAGGTTAGGGGGTTAAGACCTGCCCAGTCCCAGGGTTTAAGGCATATTAAAATTCTAATAGGTAACTATGTCTCTATTTCTATAACACAGGTTAAATAATAATCACCATAATGATTCTATGTATTAATAGTAAATATTAATAGCTTTCTACAACACTGTGAGCCAAAGTGAACCCTTCCTCCCTGAAGTTCTCATCAGGCGTTTTGTCCCAACAGCGAGCCGGGAGCAAACACAAAGAGAGGGTATGTGTGGCGCTTTGAAGGGGCAGAGTATGAAGAAGTTCAAACAGTACGTATTTTTAAAAGAAGCAACTATGAAGGAAGGCAGCCGACAGGTGAGGCGGACTGGATCAGGCTGGACATACAGCCAGGCTGAGCCACACAAGCAGCTCTGCTTGCAGTGCACAGCCCTTCTTTGCCAGCCATGCATCCGCCTCACGGTTCTCTAACCACACCGCTCTCTGTCAGCAGCCTGCCCGCCCCGGGGTGCGCACTTCTGCGTGGCCTCGACGTCCTGTCTGCCGTCCACTTGGTACCCCCGCGCCATCCCACAAGCTGTTCATAGCGGTACCTTGCCATTTTCCCAATCGCTCACTATTTCCCCTCAGACTGAAAAACAAAACAAAACGAAGAAAAAGCCAGCGTGTTACGTTTGTTCCTGGCCAGTGTGCAGCTGTTCGCTAAGGTCACACCTCTCGAAGGTCTCCATTCTCTGACAAGCAGTGGTATGGCTGTGCTCATGTGCATCTTCCAGAATATTTTTGCTGTTACCACATGAAGAAATGTGCGCGGAGAATGACTCCGTCCAGCTCACCAATGGACAACAAATGACTTCAAATACTCTCATCTGCCTCATCAAGAGGGCTATGGCTGCTTCTGCTCTGAGACCATGGTCTTTATATAGATTTACCGGCCCTGGGAACTTGGCTGCTCTCTGTCTACACACCCTGCTGTATGCCACTGAACTGTCTCCTCCCAAAACACTACTCTTACCGTTTACTCGTTTACCTGCTTCAGAACTGTCTTTTTTTCCCAGGACTGGGGACTGAGCACCTCCTGCATGCCAAGCAGTGCTACACAACTGGGTCAAGTCCCCAGCCCCTGCTTTAGAACTTCCGATAACTCCTGAAAGCTTACGGCACCGAACATCCACTTCCTGATCCAACTTATGATTTCAGTTTCCAATGCCCCCAGCCGAACGGGGTGCATGTACTCAGTATTCACTAAAGCTGGGAGGTACTGAGAGAAGACGGGAGCCCTCAAGGGTGGGCACCTCTGCAGCCGTGAAGGGGCCAGCTAAGGTGGCGGTGTGAGCGCTGGAATGCTTGAACTTGAAGTCCAGAGATGAAATCAGGCTGCTTCCGTTCTCCAAGCTTGGTGTGAGATATGGAAAGGAAGAAGAAACAAAGTAGCATTTGGTCATACTGATGGATGCACAGACCAGCCATGAGTGCAAGCGCCATTTCTAAGTGCTGTAGTAGCCTCAGGGCTCTGCTGATTCACCCTGTCTGTGCTCGTGTGTGTGTGCACGTGTGTGTATGTATGTGTGTGTTTATTTGTATGTGTCTGTGCATGTTTGTTTGTTGTTCACATGTATGTGTCTGAGTTCATGTGTGTCTGCATGTGCATGTATGTATGTGGGTGTCTGTGTGTTCATGTGTGTGAGTTCCACCAAATATCAAAGCAAAAATACTTAACTAATTTTCTAGGTTTTTGCATATTAGAGTCAGGCAAATCATTTTTCTCAATTTTGAAGGTAGAAGGTGTGAGAAACTATGTCAACAATAAAAATGTTTCCGTGAAAGGAATTAGACAATTTACACCTCAAATTAAAGGAATTCCAGAAATTATTTAAATTTTAAATAAGTACATATGTTAATCTTAAATTTTAGAATCTTATAGATTCTAAATCTTATAGATCTCATGACGTTAAAATCCAAATAAACACAGCAGTGCAAAATAATCAGGAGGCAAACCACACCTTCAGAGAACGAGAGAGCCTCTCTCCCTCTCTCAGACTCTGAAAGTAGTCACTGCACTGGTTATTGCCCACAGAGTCAGGCTGAGGTGATTGCCTAACAAACAGCAGATAAAAATGACTTCAGTCATTTTGCTTCCTGTCTCCAGCTCTAGACGTTGGTGGAGTCATGGCACCATTGTTCTCAAAGCCCATAAGCTTATCCATGGCTTGTGCTGTTTGCTCTGTGGTTGCGGTGGCCTCTTGGTTAGGGCTTCACTTGCTTTCAGTTGTCAGTATTCAGGAGCCCAAGCGCTGTGGTTGATGATAATGAACAGGCAGTGTCAAGTTCATTCAAGTGTGACGATATCTAGGAAAATTATTTATTTCTAGGAAGAAGTGTCTGTCGTTGACTCAGGATGACGTGTCAGTGATTAGGAAGGGAATTAACAGCAAACAATGTTTATCTCCAAAGATGTCTTAAAGGACCCATGAGAAAGGAATGATGAGACAATTCCCCTTTATGTGTTAAAGAAGAAACTAATTCCTCACTAATTAATTATCAGCACACTGGGAGGCCTAACAATAAAAACAGGCTAGAAAAACAGACAGAAGAGGTAGGGATGAGGAAGCAACTTCTCACACGGAGATGGTGATTAGCAACTGGACGTCTGTTTTCACTGCATGTAACTTCAGGTGGACATTTAGTGTGGACTGAGTAGCTGAGAACCAGGGGCTGTCTTAAAGAGCACAGCAGACGGAGTTCCACACAGTGGCTCAGAATGATGAGTGGCCCTCACCTGGATCTGCTTCCAGAATATCATCACCAGGGAAACCCCACTGTACTATATTCACAAGGGTTTTGTTGCTGTTGTTGTTTGTTTTGTTTTGTAAGCCTAAAGCCATTCAGAAACTGACAAGGAGTAATTTAATCAAGGAAGGGCATGTCTTGGTTTACTCTTCCAGGAGGATATAGCCCACCATGGTGGGAAAGGCACTCCAGCAGAATCAGGGGCTCAGCTGGTCATGTTGCCTCTATATTATCAGTCTACAGAAGATGTGATCAGGTTATAAAAGCTCAACCCTTCCCCAAGTCACCCATTTATTACACCAAGGCTTTACCTCCTACAAGCTCTAAAAACTCCCCAAACAGGGCAACAAACTAGGGACCAAGTGTTCAAGTACTTAAATATATGTGGGAGATTTCACTTTCTAACCACATCAATACTTTAAAGCAACAATTTTTACCTTGCGCAAACACACACACACACACACACACACACACACACACACACTATTGCATCCTTTGTAGTTTGTAATAAAACATCACAGGTTATCCTTCATACTCATAGCAGTTCCTCCAAGGTTGGTGAAGAGAAAAGTGGCAAATCACCCATCCCTTTCTTTACACTTAAGGGGCAGACCAAGGCTGCAGACTTTGGGTTCGTGGTTAAGTGTAGGGGATCCCAGTAATTAAATGGACCAAGAAAGCATCCAGGCCCTCCTCTCATAGTCAATTCTTGTACATGACACATGTGGGTCATCCAAGTCTGGAACTTTCCATTCCACTCTACATTATACCTGAACAAGAGGATTTTAGTAACAATACTATTCATTTTGTGACCTAAGTAATAGGGTGGCCAGATTTTACCAATGCTTCGTGCCTCACACTTTTCAGGAAGTGTTTGGATTCTTCTTGACATATCATGCCACTAACTTAAAAAAGGTCATTTCTTGAGTGTTAGACTGTAATACTACTTTGGAGTGAGAACTTATAATCACTCTCAAGATCGGTCAATGGTAGTCATCCTTACCCTCCCCAAGGCCGTGCCCTTAACGTAACTGGTCATATTTGCTCTATTACTAGGCAGTGCCCACACACTGATGACAGTGTGAAGCAGATGACAATCTACCCTCAACTGAGGCTCAATTAACACTGCCTAGAGTCCCAGGGCATCCTCTCACCAGCACTCCTGCTAGCTGCAGCTGGCCATCACTTCAGAAAGATGCCCCAATGGAAATTAGGAATGAGCAATACAGCCAAAAGTTTCAAATTCCACCATTCCTAAAATGTGATATCCTCTTCTCGTGGGAGCTGCGCCTTCAGAGTTCTTACAAACATTCTCATATGCCTGCGATCAGGCTTGTTGCAGCTGCCATTCTTTTTACACCCCTATTTACTTACAGCTATGTTTTGACTCTTGCTCAAATTTTTAAAATTCTGATCTCTCCTTCCCACCATTACTAATATGCTCTGAGACATACGGCTGATTGTAGACTCATCCTCTGTTCCATCTTGTCAGTGGGTCTTTGTCAGGGTTTGACAACTGTTGTAATTGGCATTGTTTATTTCCCCTACTGGTTTGCAAAGAATGTCCTGTGGCTCCTGTTGCCTTTTATGATCTTTATCAGACCCACTTTTATGTACACTTTAAAGCCACATGGATAAAGCATATCTACATGGCAAATGAAACAAGCAGGTAGAATCAAGATAATGGTGAGTGAAACCACCTGGGATGTGGCCACTATCTTGCAGACAAATTCCCTGCACTGAATGGTTAAGGCAAGAAGACAGACACAAAACCAGCATGGATGCCTTCTAAATTGCAGGCCCTTTAAATAGACATGATCAAAATAGATTTTAGATTCAGATGGATTATTTAGGTCAGCCTTTGTTTTGTTTTGTATAATTTTCTTGGGAAATTTTTGTTGTAATGGATGCTAGAGCATTGTTCTGTCAAATAGATGCAAATCACCCATTTATTCATTCATTCATTCCAATCACTCTTTCAGAAAGTGTTCACTGTGCACCTGCTCTATCCCTGGCATTGGTCCAGTTTCTAGGGAGATGGCAGCAAATAAGACATCTATAGCCTCCATGCCCTTACCACAAGGAGAGAACTCTAGGAAACAGGTAACTATAAAACCCAGAGACAAAATAGAAACTGGCTGGGTAGCAGTGCAGAGTGGCTGGTGGCTGTCCATGAAGGCTAGAGCTCAAGAGCCCTCTCTGAGGGTCATATATGGAGGCTGAGAAATGAGCAAGAAGGAAGAGGCAACAGTGAAAGCACAGCTCTAGAAGACTGGCTTGTAGTGCTTAATCACATACTCTATCATTTTGAGATGCATCTAGAAAAACAAAGGGAGATTGCACGGTTGGCAGGCCAAAAGAGAGAGGGCTGGCTCAAAACATGATAAACAAAGATAACAAGATAAACAAGATAACAGATGCAAACATGTAGTCAGGAGCAGGCCACGCCAGTCCTGCTGAAGAACTAGTGCAGGTCAAGCAAGCCAGAAAAGCAGACAGGCAAACTTAAACTGAGACTCCCTGCTGGACCAGAAACCACACTAGCCACCAGAACCACAGGTAGGTGGCCAGCAGTGGAGCTCCTCCACTCACTCAATGCTCTCAATACCCACTCCCCTCCTTATCACTGTATCCCCCCCCCAGCTCAAGCAGAGACTCCTGCTGCACCAAAGGCTAAGCTATCCAATGAGATTCCAGCCATCAACTTGGACAGAAGCTTCCTACTGGATTGCAGGTCATACTGGCTGCCAGAAATTGAGGCCACAACGACCAGAAGAGGAAAGAGAAACTAAGGAACAAAATAACCAACCAACAAACACAAACTTAGAAATCAGCACCTAGATCTATAATTATCCTAAACCCAGTTTTCCTAAATACCTGTCTAAGAACATATTGAACAATAGCCAGGGAAATATAGCACTACCAAAGCCCAGGTATCCTACAACAGAAAGACTTGAGTATTCCAATACAACACAACTGAAGCACAAGAAAAACGACCTGAAAATCAACTTTGTAAAGATGATACCGATCCTTAAAAAGAAAATTAAAAACTCCCTTAAAGATATAGAGGAAAAAAAAAAAAACAAAAATTTGGAGCAAATAAGTAAATCACTTAAAGGAAGCCAAGAAAAAGCAAACAAACAGGTGAAGGGAACTGTCCAAGATCTGAAAATGAAAACCGAAGCAATAAAGAAAACTCAAAGTTAGGGAATTCTGGAGATGGAAGATCCAGGTAAGTGAACAGGAGCTACAGATGCAAGCGTCACCAACAGGGTATAAGAGATGGAAGAAAGAATCTCAGGCCCTGAAGATATCATAAAAAGTGAGCTCTAAAAATTTCTAACAAAGAATATCCAGGAAATCCGGGACACCATGAATAGACCAAACCGAAGAATAATAGGAATACAAGAAGACTCCTAGCTTAAAAACCAAGAAAAATATATTTAACAAAATCACAGAAGAAAAATTTTCTACCTAAAAAAAGAGATGACTATAAAGGTACAAAAAGTTTGCAAAACACCAAATAGATTGGACCAGAAAAGAAAGTCCTGTGTCACACAGTAATTAAAACACTAAACATACAGAACAAAGAAAGAATATTAAAAGCTGCAAGGGGAAAAGGCCAAGTAAAGTCCAAAGGCAGTTCTATTAGAATTACACCTGACTTCTCAATAGAGTCTATAAAAGCCAGAAGGGCCTGGATAGATGTCTTGAAGGCTGTAAGAGACCGCAGGGGCCAACCTAGACTACTATACCCAGAAAACTTTCAATTGACACAGAGGGAGAAAACAAGCTTTTCTATGAAAAACTACATTTAAAAAATATCTGTCCACAAATCCAGTCCTACAGACAGTATGTGAAGAAAAACTCCAATTCAAGGAGTTTAATTACATCCTTGAATACATAGGCAATACACAATCTCACATCAGCAAAACCCAACAAAGGGAAACACACACACACACACACACACACACACACCACTACCACAACAGCAAAGAGACAGGATTAATAATAATTGGTCATTAATATCTGTCAATATAAATGGACTAAATTTCCCAATAAAAAGATAGAGAATAGTAGAATAGAACAGGATTAATAATAATTGGTCATTAATATCTCCAATATTAATGGACTAAATTTCCTAATAAAAAGATAGAGAATGATAGAATAGGTATGAAAACAGGATTCATCCATCTGATGCTTGCATGCAAGGAAAACACCTTAACATCAAAGATAGGCATGTCCTCAGGGTTTGGAAAAAGATTCTCCAGACAAACAGACCTAAGAAGTAAGCTTGTGTATTTGTGTATTTATTCTAATATCTAACAAAACTGACTTCAAACCAAAATTGATCAAACCAAACCAAAACAGATGAAGGATACTTTATACTCATCAAAAGAAAAGTACAACAAGAAATATTCTTAACATCTGTGCTCCAAAGGACATCATATTTGTAAAAGAAACATTACTTAAGCTTAAATCTCACCCAGACTCACACATTAATAGTCTGAGACTTCAATACGTTGCTCTCAGAATGGACAGGTCATACAGACAAAGAACCAAACACTGATAGACTAGAGCTCACAGATGCCATTAATCTAATAAATCAAGCAGATATCTACAGAACATTTTCATCTAAACACAAAAGAATATATCTTCCTCTCAGCACCTCATGAGACATTCCCCCAAATTGACCATATAGTCAGTCACAAAGCAAGTCTCAACAGATACCAGAAAGTTGAAATGCCTCCCCCTTTTTCTATCATACCTCCACAGATTAAAGTTGGATATCAGCAAAAACAGAAAACCTATAAACTCATGGAAACAGAACAACTCCCTGCTGAATGACTTCTGGGCCAAAGCAGAAATAAAGAAATTCAAGACTTTCTAGTACTTAATGAAAATGAAAGCACAACATACCCAAATTTATGGTACATAATGAAAGTGATATTATGAGGAAATTTCATAGCACTAAGTGCCTTTATAAAGAAATTGGAGAGATCCCATATTAGCAATGCTGAAAGCTCTAGAACAAAAAGAAGCAAACACACCCAAGATGATAAGATAGCAGGAAATAATCAGACTGATGAGGCTGAAATTAATAAAATAGAAACAAAGAGAACAATATAAAGAATCAATGAAACAAAGAGTTGGTTCTTTGAGAAAATCAACAACATAGATATACCCTTACACAAATTAAGTAAAATACAGAGAGAATGTCCAAATTAAAAAATAACTAAAAGACACAGGAAGAATATCCAAATTAGAAATCCAAATCAGAAATGAAAAGGAGGACATAACAACAGACACCAAGGAAATCTAAAGAATCATTAGGTCTTACTTAAAAAACTGGTACTCCACAAAATTGAAGAATATAAAAGAAATGGACAGTTTTCTTGATAGATGCCACATACCAAAGTTAAGCCAGCATCAGATAAACACTTTAAATATAATCTCTAATGAAATAGAAGCTGTCATTGAAAGTTTCCCAAGCAAACAGGACCAGGGCCAGACAGTTTTATACAGAATTATACCAGACTTTCAAAGTAGCCCTAATACCAATACTCTTCAACTTATTACACAAGATAGAAACAAATGAACATTGCCAAATTCATTTTCTTAGTCCACAGTCAAACCACATTATGATTCAACAAAGAAAATTACAGACCATTTTCCCTCATGAACATTAACATAAAAATACTCAATAAAATACTTGAAAAACAAATATAAGAACACATCAAAAAGCTCATCCACCATCATTACGTAAGCTTTATCCCAGGGACACAGGGATGGTTCAACATACCCTGCATGTAAACACAATGTAACCCACCATATAAAACATGCTGAAAAGAAACCATACAATCATCTCATTAGCTGGTGAAAAAGCCTGTAACAAAAATCCAACATACCTCATGATAAAAGTTTGGAGAAGTCAGTCACACAGGAACATATCTAAAAATAATATAGGTAATATACAAGAATCCTATAGACAACATTAAATTAAATGGACAGAAATCAAAGTAATTCGAGTACAATCAGGAACAAGTCAAGGCTGTCTAATGTCTCCATATCTATTAAATATTGTACTGATGTTCTAGCTAGAAAAATAAAACAACTAAAGGAGATAAAGGGAATACAAATTAGAAAGAAAGACATCAAAGATAGGTATTTGCAGGTGACATAATAATATACACAAGTGACCCCCAAAATTCTGCCAGAGATCTCCTACAGTTGATAAACACTTTAAGCAAAGTGGCTTAAGATTAACTTGAAAAAGAAAATCAGTAGTCTTTCTATATACAAATGGGCCAAAAAAGATATCAAGGAAATAACACCCTTTGAAATAGCCACAAATAAAACAAAATCTCTTGGGGTAACTAACAAAGCAAGTAAAAGAACTATATGATGAAAACTTCAAGTCTTTGAAGAAGGAAATTGAAGAAGTTATTTCTTCAATATCTTCAATACAGAAGATGGAAAGATCTCCCACATTCATAGCCTGGTAGGATTAACATAGCAAATGTAGTGAAAATGGCCATTTTACTAAAAGCAATCTACAGATTCAACACAATTCTCATCAAAATTCCAAAACAATTCTTTACAGACCTTGAAAGAGCAAAGAGCAAAGCTCAACTTCATATGGAAAAACAAAACAAAACAAAATGCAGGGGAGCTAAAACAATCTTATACAATAAAGATCTTCTAGAGGTATTACTGATTTCAAGCTGTCATAATAAAAATCACACGGTACTGGTATGAAAACAGACAATGAATGAGTAGAATCAAACTGAAGAGCCACACAAAAGTCCACATGCCTATGGCCACCTGATTATTTATCTTTGATTTATTTATTTAGTACTCTTTATTTTTATTAATTAACTCAATTTACATCTATGTCATAGGCCCCTCTCTCCTCTCCTCCCAGTCCCACCCTCCCTCCTGCATCCCCTCTGCCCTACCCAGACACCCCAGCTCATCTATTCACATGAGGACTGAGTTCGTCTTCCTTCCTTGTGGCTTGGTAGGGAAGTACCATCATGGGGAAGTGATAAAAATCCAGGCAACAGAGATATCCCCACTCCCTTAACTAATGAGTCCACATGAAGCCGAAGATGCCCACCAGGCTTATCTTCTTGGGTCCATGCATTGTAGTATGTCTATTCTGTACTATGTGACTAAAATCCTCATATAAGTGAGTGTATACCATGTGTGCCTTTCTAGGTCTGTGTTATCTCACTCAGGATGATCTTCTCTAGTTCTGTTTCTTTGCCCAAAAATTTCATGTTTTTAATGGCTGAGTAGTATTCCATTGTGTAAATCTACTACAGTTTCTTTATCCATTCTTTGGCTGATGGACCTCTAAGTTATTTCCAGTTTCTGATTATTATGAATAAAGCTGCTATGAACATGGTTGAACAAATGTCCTTGTTGTATGGTAGAAAACCTTTCAGGTGTATGCTCAGGAGAGGTATAGCTGGGTCTTGAGTTATGGCTAGTCCCAGTTTTCTGAGAAAGTGCCAGATTGATTTCCAAAGTGGTTGTACAAGTTTTCACTTCTACGAGCAATGGAGGAGTGTTCCCTTTTCTTCACAACCTTGCCAGTATGTGTTGTCACTTGAGGTTTTCATCTTAGCCATTCTGACAGGTTGTAAGATGAAATTTCAGAGTTGTTTTGGTTTGCATTTTTCTCTGATGAAGAAAGAAGCCAGAAATTATAAAATGGAAAAAGGAAAGCATCTTCAACAAATGGTGCTTGTTTAACTGGATGTTGGTATGTAGAAGAATGCAAATAGATCCATGTCTATAAACTTGCACAAAACTCAAGTCCAAGTGGATCAAAAACTTCAACATAAAACCAGACACACTGAACCTGAAAGAAGAGAAAATGGAGAATAGCCTTGAGACAACTTACAGAAGAAAATACCAATGGCACAGGTGCTTACACCAACAATTAATAAATGGGATCTCAATTAATAAATAAGTAATTGTTATTTATTCAATAACAATTTCAATTCATTTATTCAATATATAAATGAAACTGAAAGGCTTCTATAAGGCAAATGACACTGTCAACAGAACAAAACAATATAGATTCACCAACTCCACATCTGACAGAGGGTTAATATCTAAAAATATATAAAGGACTCAGAAAACTAGACACCAACAAACTAAATAATCTAATTAGAAATGGATTACAAAGCTAAACCGAAAATTATCAACAGAAGAACCTTAAATTGTCAAGAAACACAATGATATGTTTACCATCCTTAGCCATCATAGAAATGTGAATCAAAACGACTGAGTGCTCCAACTCTACTTGTACCTGCATGCCAGAAGAGGGCATCAGATCACAAAATGGTTAGCCACCAAATCGTTGTCAGGAACTGAACTTAGGACCTATGGAAGAGCAGACAATACTCCACCCACTGAGCTGCAGGGAGTCTTATGGAAGAAGAGGTGTGGGATAGAGAGACATGGATGGGACAGGAGCCCCACAAGGAGACCATCAAAGCTAAAGGATCTCAACCAGGGGGTCATGCAGAGACTGATGCACCAGCCAAGGACCATGCATGGAGAGGACCTAGATCCCTGCTCAGATGTAGCCAATTGGCAGCTCAGTCTCCATGCGGATCTCTGAGTGAGGGGAGCAGGGGCTGCCTCTATCACAAACTCAGCTGACTGCTCTTTGCTCACTCGCCCGTGGTGATGTGGCCTTACCAGGCCACAGAGGAAGAGGATCCAGGCAGTCCTGATGAGACTTGACAGCTATGGAAGATGACAATGGTAGAGAACTCCCCCTTTCAGTGGAGTAGGGGAAGGGAATAGGGGGGAAGAGGGAGGGAAGGGAGAGTTGATGGAGGGTGCTTCAATCTGGATATATAATGAATAAATTGTGAAGAAAAAAATTTAAAAATGAATTAAAATTTTGTAGATATAAAGGTTATGGAGAATACTTTGAGACTTTTAATTCCAGTATGTGTTTAAAGTTGATAAATAGAAAATATACATAAAATAAAAATGGAAAATTAAAAACAAACAAGACCCTGAGATTTTACCTTACACCCATCAAAATAACTAAGTGACTATAGCTAAGTGTCACTCAAGTGACAGCCCATGCTGGCAAGGATGTAAGAAAAGGGTAACCCTCCTCTGTTGCTGGTGGGAGTGCAAACTTGTTCAACAACTTTTGAAATCAATTTGGCAATTTTTCAGAAAATTAGAAATTGGCCTATCTTAAGACCCAGCTATGCCACTCCTGGGTGGATACTCAAAGGATAGTCCATCCTACCATGTAGACACTTGCTCAACTATGTACACAACAGCTTTTTTTCCTAATAGCCAGAAACTGCCAGCAACCTAGATGTCCCTCAACCGAAGAATGGATAAATAAAATGTGGTACATTTAAGTAATGGAGTATTATGGAGTTGTTAAAAACAATGACATCATGAAATTTGCAAGCAAATGGATGGAACTAGAAAAAAAATCATACTGAGTGAGGAAACCCAGACCCTGAAAGGCCAACATAGTATGTACTCACTCATAAGTGTATATTAGCTGTAAAATTAAGAAAAAAAATCATGCAACTGTCCATAGACACAGAGAGGCTAAGTAACAAGGAGGGCTTAATGATCCTACTGGGAAGGGGGAAATAGAATAGATTTCAAGGGTGGACTGGGGGCAGCTAGGGTTGGGAACAGAAGGAATCAGGCTAGAGGTGGTAAGGAGGAAGAAAATACTGGGAGAAATTGCTGGAACTGGGAGACATTTGGGAGGCAAGGTAGAAACCTCATGTAATGGAAACCCCATGGAATCCATAAGAAAAACCATGACAAAATGCCTAGTAATGGGGGATGTGGAGCCTGAACTGGCCACCTTCTGTAACTAGGCAAGGCCTCAGGTGGAGGGACTGGGACACCATCGTAGCCACGGAGCCTCCGACCTCCAGTTTCTATTGCTTGCACAGTGTTCTGGGACTGGAGCCTAGCAAAATTACAGGTTTGGGTTGGCAGTATACTCCCAACCTCTAATGGTTAAAGGAAATTAATGACATTAGTGATGAGTCAGGGCATTTCTTCTGTTTCTTTTCCCCCCAGAAACCAGTGCAGTTGCCCTCTTCTTACAGGCCTGCTAGCCTAGAGCTTTGATCTTCTAGTATTTGCAGAGATACATGGGTTAAAGCAAGCTGTGAATGCTCAGCATCCCACAGAGCAGCACAGGGACACTGGCAATCTGCAAACGGAAGCAGAAGAAAGGCACTAGTGGTTGTGTGGAGTCATAATGCAGAAACAATCCAGCCACAGAAGGCAATTTTCAGTAAATTATCATGAAAGACTATCTTGAGAGAGGAAACTTATTGTTTTTCCTTTGCTGTATCTTAATTAATTCTCCTAAAAATAATTAAAGATGATAGGAAAAATAGAAATGTGAAAACTCTGTCAGCTCAGGGACTTTTACATGTTTGGTGTACACTGCAAAGTTGAGGGTGCTCCTCAACCCAAATCTGGGTTGAAAGGTAAGGTTTATGTCACTGTACATGACTTGAGGTAACTTCTGAGTTACTGCCTAGGGGACTTCTGGGCGTGTCTGGGCAGTTTGTCCATGAGTGTGATGGCAATGTCCACATGCCAACTTTGCAGGAATAAGAAGGCCTCATCAACTTGGAAAGTATTGCTGAGCGTGTCCTAAAGGTGAGACCAGTGGAAACTGGGTGTGAGGCAGAGGGCTGAAAGGGGAAGAGGTGTGTGCTGACATGTCAACCATCAGCTAGGGGCTCAGAGCAAGGACGGCAGAAGGCAAGCCTACTCTCCCTATTCTTGGATGTCAGAAGTACAGGTCCCCTCAATTCTGGGATAATCTCAGAGACTGTACAGTTTGTCCGTCTTTAGCCATTGGCTGACAGTCACACCCTTAGCTTTCTTGACTTTAAAGCCTTTCAAATTGGACTGAGCCACACTGTCATCACAGTGGCAGGTTTACTGTTTGGCAAGGTATAGCACAGTGATCTTAGGTGAGCATGTCTGGATTTCCAATCAGACCACTCACTGACCGCATTCAGTATCCTCAGTGGCAGCAGATGGGCTTCTCTGCTATAGTTCATTCAAGATTGAAGTTATGAGGCAAAGATTTCTAGACCACAGTCCTCTAATACAAATGGCTACTATTCGTATTACCAGTTGTATATTATGCAGAGGAATATTGATTTTTAGTTGAAATGTAAGCTGAAGGTTTAAACATAGCATGCACTGGCACAAAAGATTTGATTTTGAATGTACATGAACTAAGATACATGGAGATATAGGCAGGAAAATAAAAAGAACTGACAAGTAGTATGGCCCATATACCCAAAAGTAGTCTAAAAGATGGAATTTAGGGAGATAGCTATGTAGACATTTCAACCAAAGTCAAATGTTGAGTGGACTGACAGAGTTCTTCCTATGCATCTCTAGGCAAAAGAAGAATCAAAGTTCATGGTTTCAAGTCCAAAACAGCTATAAAGAACAACAATTGAAGATTTATGTAAATAATAGATTTTTGCCAGGTTTTTGTCTTTTGACTAGAGGAATGAGCTTAGATCAGGACCAAGGACAGAGTCAAATGGTATACATCATTAGCTCCCCAATAACATGGTTCTGAGAGAGTCTGACTTTATACAAGAAAACACCTCCCAGTCTCCACACCGGGTTCATTTTCCATTTTAGTGAAAGGGTTTTAATAAATATTTTTCCAGATTATGCATTCATCTCACACTTCAATGGTATGGTTATTGGATAGTATCACGATTCAAAGAATGGGGAGACATGAGCATTTAGGATGAAGATTAACTGAAACATTCAGCTGTTCAAGACCTCCCTGGGAAATGCAGGGTCTGGTCTTATGGTGAGGGGGCACCTTGGGTCATGTGACAAAGCTATCTTTATGAACACCCCTCAACATATTGACAGAAAATATATAGATATAGGGTGATGTTCTCACGTTCCTTTCTTCCCAGGTGGCTGCTACAGTGTGAAACATAGTAACAATCACTACTAAGTGCTGAAAATAACAATAAAATGTATGCTGAACTAACAGAGGAAAGAGATTCACTATTACAATACAAAATATATAATTCTACTACATAATAATGTGGTATAGTCGACATTATAGTGAAATAGCTATAACGTATAGTTATATTGTTGTTATAGTATCATATGCCTGTTAAATAAATATAAAATGGCCTTTCAGCAATGTAAGTTTGCTAAACATGTGAGCCAAGATACTTTTTAAATGTCTTTTTTTTTGTGCAACTATTCAGATGTTGGATGTGAAATGTTGATGTGCACAACAGATATTATATGAAAGAGATTTATCAGATGGAGGTGAAGGGATGGAGAGGAAAAGGAAAGAGAGAGACATTGTGAGGGGACGGGAGGGTGTGCCCTGACAGAGAAAGAGGAGAAAGCAGGAGACATCAAGAGAGCGCAAGAGCCACAGAGCACTAGAGAGAGGTAAGAGGCAGGGGTCCATTTATAGCTCCCACACAGCTGAACCACGCCTGCTAGGTGCGCATACCTGGCAGGCGACACATCATGGCATCATAGGTTACTAGGCAACCCAGAAGCAGGCTGCCTAAGTACTAGCAGGATGACTTCCTTTGTCTTTCATCTTTGAACAGTTCTTCCCTGGCTTAGATGAAAGAACCTGTGTGTCAGGATAAGAGTTACAGTCTTGGTTAATAACTAACAGGCTTATGACTTTATGTAGATTATTTGGGAAGTGACTTGGTTATCATCCTTGAGAGATGTTTAGCTGAATTTGAGGGAAAATTTACTTGCAGTTGAAATGAAGCCATCATGCTACTTTTTTCTATAAACTGAGTTTCTATTTTACACCCTTTGAAGTGCTCCCACGTACTGAACTCACAAGAAGGCGAAGCCCAGATTTATGACATGAAAAAGAGCAGCAGAAACAATGAGCTGCTTTCTTTAGTTTGCTGTAAGGTCACCATGTCCCACTCTAATTTGTTCTTAATGCTTAATATGTCTTGATGCCAAGCAAAATCTGGTTGAGACTCTTTGTCAGCAAAGTCCAAACCAGTGTGGTGGGCCAACCCGAAGCCACAGTTGAGTCTGAGCAGAACATCAGCGGTTGCCCAAGGGCAGAGGCCAGGCAGGTGCAGTGTACAGTATGACCTACTGACGGCAGAATGGCCCCACGCTTTGATTTTGGTAGTGGTCATACACGGAACACACTGAAAAGAACTGCACAGACAGGCAGATGTAACACAAATCCATATGCACATACATTAATGCATACACCTGTATGCTTATGCATACATTAACAAACATAAGCATACATGTGGTGCCTACACACAACAAATACACCAACACCTGCATGCATACACAAACATATACACACAAATACACAGATTAACTAACATTGCTAGCAGATGCACACACTTGCAGACCCACACCTACAAAACACATATATTCACAAATATACAAATGAAATTACTTACACACATACTCACATGGATGCACACAATTACATTCAAACACATACACACACATATGCATGTTTACCTATGCACACTCGATAATTCGTGCTTGTGAAAACTGGGAGAAAAAGGGGCTGTGCCTAGTCTATTCAGCAGGATTACACCAAAAGGAAGTTTAGGGACTTGACATTGTTTTGCACACATGTATGTTCCCACTGTTGGGAAAAACAGGAAGAAGGGTTCATGAAATTTCCACTGTTCATTCTTAAATTATTTCTTTTATTTTTGAGATTATAATATAAAACTATCCCATTGCCCTCTTCTCCTTCTTCTCCCCAAACCTTCGTGCATACTTTTCTTTGCCCTGTTTCAAATTGGTGACCTCTATTTAAATGAACTATTATTGCATACATGCATTTTATGTATGTACAGATTCATGCTTATATACGCAAATACAACCTGCTCAGTCTGTAGAATGTTACTTGTATGTATATGTTCTCAGGGCTGGCTATTTGGTATTGGATAACCAGTTGGTTTGCTCTTCCATGGGGAAGACTATTTCTCTCCTTCTCAGCGGTCCTTAGTTGCTATAGTTCTCTGTGTGGGGTTGAGGCCTCCTGGGCTTTCCCATTTTTGCATTAGCATGTCTATTGCTGCTTCCTCTGTTCAGCTTATTTTTAGGCACTTTAAAAAATTTTTATTTACAAAATGTCTTCATACAATATATTTTGGTTAGATTCTCTCCTCACCACAAATTCCTCCCAGATCCTCCCCGCTCCATACTGAACTTTTCCTATTGCAGTTTCTTCAAAAGTAAAAAACATTGAAAAATATTATTTCAAGAAGGTTGTAGTGCTGTATCAACTGATGCTTAACTAGAAATGAACAACTTACCATCTAATTAAAAGTAAATCTCAGCTGGACATAGAGGCCCTGGGCTATCGCCCAAGCACTCAGGATCTCCCTGTGTGTGAGAAACAAGAAAGCAACATGTCTCACTGTAGAAATGACAGTGGTGTCCCTTCTCCACCTTCAAAACACTCACCATTCCAAGCCTCCCAAGTGGCTGCTTGACACTGTACAGGAAATTTAACTAAACCTTATACAAACTACATTTCCTGGCACATACACACCTAGGAAAACATTTAATTTATAAATTAGATACAGTATGACACTAACTAATGAAACAAAACAATAATGCATGATGTCAAGGTTACATGCACATCATCTTTCTTTTCTACGCTCAAAGAATGCTGTTAAGCTCTGATGTTGCACCCAGAAAAAGTACTTTCAAGCATCTGTTTTGGAATCTTGTTTGGGCCCACAAAGGCACAGCATTACCTCAGCTGGACTGATACCCGAGGCAAGTACCGAGTGGCTAACAGATGGGTAGTGTATTCAACAGGAATTTGCTGGATAAAGAAGCTTTCACATAAAAAGCAGGGCAGAATACTTTGTGTAAGGTTTTTTATTATTCTCAGAATGGCATGCCACATAAAACTCGGGTTGCTTTTAGAGTTCCCAACTTGAAATGTGCCCTATGAGTGCCTGTGGAAGGCAAGACTCTGGATGAGGGACTACAACACAACACCCAACAGGGACAACATATAGGACAGAAAATCTTCCCTCAGTTTCAGAGTTCCTGTCCATCCTGGGGGATGACATGGTGGAGTGGAGGAGGACCTCCCATCACAGAGGCCAGGGGACAAGTAGCTGAATGTAGGGTTGCTTCCATCATGGCTGCTAGGGGCCATATAATTAAATATGGCATTGTGACAGATTTTTTTTTAATTTTTAATTTTTATTTTTTCTTCACAATTTATTCATTATATATCCTAATTGAAGCTCCCTCAACTTCCCCAGGGCCATTCCCCTCCCTCTTTCCTCATCCCCTTCCCCTACTCCACTGAAAGGGGGAGTTCTCTACTATTGCCATCTGCCAATAGCTTGTTAAGTCTCACCAAGATTTCCTGGATCCTCCTCCTCTGTGGCCTAGCAAGGCTGCATCATCAGGAGCAAGCAATTAAAGAGCAGGCAACAGAGTTCATAATAGAGGTAGCCCCTGCTCTCCTCACTTGGAGGGAGATCCACATGGAGACTGAACTGCCAATTGGCCACAGCTAAGCAAGAGGTCAAAGTTCTCTCCATGCACGGTCCTCCATTGGTGCATCAGTCTCTGGGCTCAAATCTTTTAGTTTTGTTGGTCTCCTTGTGGGTCTCCTGGCCCCTCCATGTCCCTCTATTCCCACCCCTTTCTTCCTCTATAAGACTCCCTGGACTCTGCCCAAAGATTGGTCCTGAGTCTCACCATCTGCTTCAATCCCCTATTGGGCAAATAATTTCAGAGGACCCTCTATCATAGGCTCCCATCTGGTTTCTTCTCTTCCATCGCTTCTGGTGTGACAGATTTCTTAATTTATACTGCCACAAATGAATTCAAACCCAAACAGGATGGATCTGAGGTGCTCATGGCAACATTCACCTGTGTTGCACTGTTTGACTTACAGCAGCTGAGGCTCCGGGCCCACACTATGTACTTTATGTGGCTGCCCACCTGCAATGCCTTGGCTGATATCGACACCATGCATGCTGCAAATTCAAGGCTGATGCACTTTGCAAACTCAGTGTCTTTACTGAACACCCAAAACTTTCTGCTCTTATAGAAACATAGCGGTTTAATTGCAGAAAATACAGCATTTCCCTTGTCATTCTCTAGCACGCAAGAACCAAAGTATCTTTGGGCCGTATGGCATAAGAATGTCTGATTAAAATAAAATAAAATATTTGAGTTGCTTATGGAAGAATTTTTATTTTTAAAAAAATTGAATGAATTTTAAAAGGGGGCTGAAGTTTAAGGAGCATTTGTATACCAGCCTGAGAGGTAAACCGAGATCTCAGCAGTTAAAGGAGCATTTGTCACTCTTGCAGAGGACCTGGGTTGGATTCCCAGTGCCTAAATGGTGGTTTAAATCACCTCATGTTCCAGAGGATCTGACACCCTATCTTGACCTCTGTGAGTACCAGGCATGTACTTGGTGAACATACATGCACTGCAAGCAAAACACCCATATAAATACATTTTTTTAAATGGCATGGGATTTAGGACAGGCTTTACAATAATTTCTGAAATGGACTTAAACACATGGCTGTCTGCCATTTTGTACTATGTGTTTATATGAAACAGCATTCTAATCATTGATGACTATAAACTGAAAGTTTCAGACAATTCTGAACAATGTGAAAGAGACTCTGTTTTGCATTATAAAATGTTCTGCTAAGATTTAACTATTTATGCAAAATCAGCACATCTATCTCTTTATCATAAAATTTACTCTCATGTTTAATAAATGGTGAAATTATACCACACCAAAAAATTAAACCAAAATAAATTCCTCAATGATTTCTCATCAGTGTTTGATTTGTGTACCTATATGCATGTGGCCCAGTAAAAATGTCTTCAGCAAAAAGAAAGAAAGAAAGAAAGAAAGAAAGAAAGAAAGAAAGAAAGAAA
>NW_026596440.1:887943-988342 GCF_907164565.1 Psammomys obesus | reverse complement strand
AAAGAAAGAAAGAAAGAAAGAAAGAAAGAAAGAAAGAAAGAAAGAAAGAAAGAAAGAAATTCTTCTTTATTCCTTCACTCCCAGCCTGTGGGATGGCTCTTTACCACTCAACAAAAGTCTCCTCATTTTCTGTCCGCACCGACAGCGTAGGAGTGTGTGAGGTCCAGGGCATCTCACTCCAAACAAGGAGACAAAGATAAAAATCACACTCTTCGATGAACATAATTATAGAGATAGATACAAGGTCATCTTTTCTTTGATTTTAAAGGTGCCTGGAGTCAAATCGAAGATCATATGCATGTTAGGCAAGTGCTATGAAGTTGAGTTACATCCCCAACCCTCGGATTTATTATTCTTAGTTATTGTTGGTGTGCATGGGCGTATGATGTGTGTGGGGGGGGAGGGGACAGTGTGACATAGCACGTGTGTGGAGGTTGGAAAACAGCTTTGTGGAGTCACTTTCCTCCTTTCACCTTTGCATGAGGCCCAGGAACCCAGCCCATTGGCTACTGAGCAATCTCTCAAGTCCCTAGTTCTTGGATTTCTACATCAAGATCTTGGTATACCACCCAGGCTGGTATCAAATTTGCATCCTTCTGCCTCTCCCTCCTGAGTGCAGAGTTTACAGGCATGTGCCACAATGCCTATTTAAGTCAACTACCTTCAAGAAAGTCTCCAGTTTGCTTGTTTTGTGTTCAGTTGCTTAGATCTTGTTTGTTTTTTTTAGCTTTTATATTGCTAAGGATAAGTATAGCTAAAAAGTCATCCATTTATCATCTGGTAACTAAAGTTCTAGTTTGAGGCAGACTTGGCAATTTCAATAGCTTATATAAACTCTTTATCTGATATGGTATCTCAAACAATAAGCAGCCAGATTTCATAATAACAGGATAAAATAATCTAAGTAGACCATAGCAATTTTGGCATTAAGTTGTCCTTTGATGCTAAAGGGGGCATCTCAAACTGAAATCTCTATTTGTCATTTGCAGTCACCTTTACTGCTTGGTGCTCTTCCCCAGGGAAAAGCAAGATACTTTTGTTTGGATGTCTAGCCTATGGCAGAGGAGCAGGATCATGCCATGAGTTCTGTGTTGCACATTCCTGACTTGCCTCCTCCGACCCTCAAATGTGTACTAAGACCATGTCCTTGCTTGGACAAAAACTACAGAAATAAGATATTCTTAGTTATCAGACAGAGAAGCATGTCAGCAGCTACGCAGCCCCACATTGTAGCAGACAATAAACTAAACGTGCCTTTCTTCAGAACTACATTCATCAATAGAACAGCAAAGGCCCCTGGTGCTCCAGGCACAGTGAACAAGGACTCACGCCATGTTGTCTGTGCCTGATCCCACACTTTCCACCCAATCTACACTCTGAAGTTTATTTCCTGCTGGCAAATGAAGACAGGTTGACAGATTCAAACATATGGGCAAGGAATGGTTTCTCTTGATCTCTTGGCAACAAGCAGAGATGTGAGGTAATGTGGTGAAGTCAGCCAATCCTCCAGGACAGATCTGAAAGCTAGATGAGAGGAAAGAAAAAAAGGAGGAATCTCCAAATCTCTGCAACCTCCAGGCTTTCAGGTGCTTCTCACTACCTGCTCCCTCTCCCGAATAGAGCAGGCCAGTTAGTTCCTCAAGACCTTCCCATCACCTCTGCAGGTTCTGTCTGAGGGGAGGAAGGCCCATTCTGCCTTAGAACACAAAGGATACAATTTCAGTATGCCACACAACAGCAACAAAGCTGTCAATGATGTTTTCTTTTCAGACAGCAGCACAATTCTCCTGCAAAGAAAGGCTACAGGTTAGGTACAAAACACAGCTTACATTTTGCTCACAGAGCTTTGTTATCAGTACATTTGGAGACAAATTTAAACACATTGGATAGTTTGTATTCCATCAGCATGTGTAAAATCAGGATATAAACACCACATCGGACCATGGGTAGTGCTGGAATTCAGGTCAGAACAAAGTGTCCTCTCTCCACAGAACTTCCTGTCAGTCAAATTTCGACCACCAACTTCATTTCAGAGCAATCAAGAGTACTTTCTGGAGTGAGCTGAAATCAGAACAGGGAGACGCTCTGACATGCCATTCATTCATCAATCTCCAACCATTGTCTTGATGGGTTCAGAGTCTGTCATGACCTTATCTATAAGCCCTGTATTGCTGTGGCAGGCAGGGACTCATAGGGTCAGCAGGAGGACCAGCTCCATGTGAATGGCTGTTAAGAGTAGTTGTACTGGGCCAGGGAGGAGTCCTCAAAAACTGAGAGGCTCCCAAGCAGGAGGTGAGGTTGCTGGAGGCTTAACACTGAATGAAACTTGAATGCCAGGAAGGCAGCTGAGGACAAATAGCAGTCTGTTACACATGGGTGACATCAGAATCCACGTCATGCTAAGAAACACTTTAAGTTAAGAGCATGGCCAGGCAAGGCAGGTCTTTGACACCAGAGAGCTTAGATGTGTGCACCAACATGGCATCAACTGCAGAAGGCGACAAGTGTGGCCCAAAGGCCTGGGGTGGTGGTGGTGCTATGTCATAGGGATACAGAAGGCACAGTTGGACTGGGAACACAACTTATGGGAAGAGAGAAGGGAGTGAAGGATTGAGGAGCAGAGAGCGTTAAGGTCAGCCATGACACAGAGGCTGTGGCACAAGTGGTTAGGACACGGTAGGTTCCATCTGTGCTCACTCCCTGTGCTGTTCCCGTGCGTCTCTGACATCGATGGGCTAGGGCCAGGGCTATGTGTCAAGAGCCACAATGGCCAAGGAAGCAGAAGAAGCCCAGCTTCTCCTCCACTGTGTGTCTTTCCTCCTGGGGAGAGAGCAGGATCCTGATGCCAACCCAGAGCTTTAGTAAGGATGGCAGAGAGAATATCAGTCAGCCCTGCTTTCTCTCAGTTATAGTGACAATATGTAAACAAATTTCAGCAGTTGAAATATTTTATTTTGTTCCAATGTGCACTGGTTGTATTTATAGTAACAGCAAAAGGAATGTAAAAATAGAACAAGTTATTTACACTGGGTAAGACAATTTGACTATTAGTGATCTCAGCATGGGATCATTTGATTAGATAAAGAACTCACAGGAAGCTCCGCTAAGACACAGCAGAAATGAGGATTTAAAACAAATACATGGGAAGCCTGTGGAACAGCTAGAGTTGGAAGCATAGAGACGGGAGGTTTCCTTTCCATTAGTACACGGATAATAAAAACAAAGAAACCCAAAGTACCAGATTTCAGTGGTGCTTTGGTAAAGCTTGGTTCAGCAACACCATTACTCCTCCTCCCCATATCTAAAACAAAGTGGCAACTTTGTGCTTCCTATGATTTCTTTCTCTATCTCCCCCAAAGCTCAGAGGCAGCCTTGTTTTTCCTGCTATGTGAGGGGTATCAGGAAGAGTTGCTGGGAAGAAACTTGAAAGGGAAGATGGCAAAGGGTCCAGGAATGATGCTTTAGGGTACCCCCTCTCAGGATGAGCTTCCTGTAAGCCCCAGATATGCCTGGTTACTTAACACTGTCGACAACAGGATAAGTGAAAGAAGTGACAGCATAGTATTGATCAAATCCCCTTCCTTCTACCATATGTCATATATAGTATAAGGCATACTAATTTGTAGCTCCCAGACTGTGCTCAGATGGAACATATCTATCCTGAGAGTTGAGGAAGTAAAGGTTGCAGCAGAATGTTGGTTGCACATTGAGTTGAGAGCAGGATGAGGGGATCCCTTGGAATGTCTCTGCCACAGCATTTGTGAGAAAGAAGCATGTCACATAAATGGCAGACAGAGAAAGAGACAGAAAAGCAAAATCCAAGGAACATCAGAGAAGTTGTCATAGTCCTATTATATACTGTGTTATGTACAAGTTATGACACATGTACTCAAAAAATAGTAACTAAAAGTCAAGATGAGAAAACAAGACAAAGGGATGAAAAGGAGGTAGTGTGCCCAGAAAAATATACTTGGAGAATAAAATATCCATATTGAAATGATAAAATATAAACAATGAGAATGTGAACCCAGGCTGGGCCACGTAACTCCACCACCAATAAGATCTGAGACAGTTAAAGTGAGCAAATAGAGGTAATCAAAATAAGTATTACAGTAACAAAAGAAGTTCATAAATATGGAAAAAAGATTACATCATCTGATTTAAATGTTCTTTTTGAAGTTGAAACCCAACAGATTTATGGGACCTCTGAACTAGATAAAAAAAAAAAAAAAAAAAGAGGCTACAGTTGACCACAGGGAACTAGATCTTTAATTGTCAGTATTCATGTTTCCACGTAAAGCAGCTCATGTCTGCATTCGTGTGCTGAGTGAACACAGAGTTTATAAAAATCTGTGGTGCCCTTAGTACCACAAAGACTTTTTGGGGTGAAGCAGCTCAAGGACAAGAGAGCACATGAGCCTTAAGGGCGACGGTGAGTTAGGCCTTATCAGCTCCAGTACAAGATTCAATGGCTATGATACTCCCAGCGAACTGAAGAAGGAAAACACACTGGACTACTAATTAAGTCCAAAAGAGGATAGGGCGAAAGAGGATAGGGTGAAAAGAGGATAGGGGGACCAATTTCTGAGTCCTTTTTGAGTAAGTTATGAAGCTTACCTAGTTGTTGTGGAATCAAGATCGTTAGGCTTGGCAACTAGTAAGCTATGAGAAAAACATGGAATGTTTAAAACTAAGCAAAAATATTGTGTGGGCATCTTAGTCTCTTTTCCCACTGCTGTATTAAAACTCTGGCAAAACCAGCTTAAGGGCAAGGGAATTTCTCCCACATCACAGTTCATTTGTACAGTTGGAGCAGCAGTCACATATCCACAGTGAAAAAGAAAAAGTGATGGATTCATGCTTGCTGCTGCTCAGCTCGCTGTCTCCACTTTCCACAGTCCAGGATGCCCTGTCCCCAAATGGTCCCACCCAGTTCACATGAGTCTTCTCATGTCAGTTAACTTAGGATGGTCCTCACAGATATGTCCAGAGAGCCTTATCCCTGATCATTCTAGATTTTGTCAAGTTGACAGTACTAACCATCTCGTGGGGTAGGAGCAGTGATAGGGCACGTCTTCATTTTTCCCACTTCAAAATCATTTTTAACATTTTTCCCACAGCATGACTTTGGGAGTAGAGCTGATCCTAGGCAGACAGGAACTTCACACTTTAAATTCTAAACTCTCATGTAGGTTTGTTACGGTTCGAAACTGTTCCAATTCAACATCCAAGCTAAGAACAGGCTTTTTCAGCATGCATTTTGTGGAATTTTTATACCCATAAAACCCATCTATGCTAGTCTTACTATTTCCCAGATGTGTGCCCTGAGTTACTTGCCATAATGCTCCTGCCTGGGCTGCTTCTGCTTCATCAGGTCAATCTTCATGGTCATGTTCTATCTCTATCCCCCCCACACTTCTTCGTAGTCCCTACCTCAGATCCGAGACTAGGAATGGAAGTCCCACATGTTCTCTCTTGCCCAAATATAGGTTCTCAGAGACTTTATCAACCAATCAGAGCTAATTGATCAATGTTTACACATTGATCAATGAAGGTGAAAATGCCTATGTCAACCAGATCTTGGGGTACAGAATTCAGTATCTGAACAGAATAACCCCAATATGGCATGATAATTAGTAAGTCAATTCCAGAAACAGCATTCTATTCTTGTGGACATTGTTATGATAGGAACCCAAGAGAACCCTTATTTGTAATGGGAGGAACATTAATATTTAAATGTACATGTAAGAACCTGCTGGAAGCATGCTATCAGAACAGTCAAAACCAGTGTTTCTCTAGAGGGACAGGCAACATCAAGGGGCAGCAGAAATATTCCACTGTCAGGTGCTAGTCTGGGTGTGGGTCTAGCTTGGTCATCTTGCTTCTGGAACACTGGTTACTGAGCTGGGAGTGCCCAAGGCAGGGTGACTTCCATACTGAGGCCCCTGTTCTCACGCACTCAACAAAGGGAGGGGCAGATGGGTGTGATGGCAGGAGTCAGTCGCATGGGAACAAGCTGGTCAGCGTTTTGCTTGCCTTCCGTGGCGTTCTGAGGGCACTGATTTACACCCTACCATCCTGATGATGATCTTGGATGAAAAGCAACTGTGTATGCTCTTGGACTCCAACTTTCAACTCTTCTGGGCCAGGAATGTCCACTGTGTTGAAAAGCTTACATGGATATTAATTTCAATATTAACAGTAACCATTGTCACCTAAACACCAAATATACACATGTATATAATGGTTTCACATCGTATTTTGAGGTTTACTGCTTTGATTTTGAAATTATCCTCCTATACTTCAAATGCATTGATTCTATTTTTCTATCATGCATTATTCTTACTAACTCTTCAACTGCTGCACTTTAAACAACTTTAGAAAGGTCTACAAAGTTTTTATTCTAGTAAGCATGCTTATCAGTTAAGACAAACTGTATATATCAAGTCATATTCTTTGATAAGCTACAATATCTAAAAAGAAAAAAAAAGAAAGAAAAGAAAGAAAGTCAGAGAATGTAACATTCTGTTCTATTGGAGGAACTTTTTTTTTTGAAGACTGCATCTTAAGACTCCCTGGATGTCGCCCAGCAGGTGTTCTGAAGCAAAGCAAAGTTACCCTTATATTTAGTTAATTAGGACAGTATCACAACACTTGAGTTACATTTCCTTTTACCTCTCTAAGTTTTATTCTCCATAAACATCTACATTAGTAATTGCAACAATAGTCAGCACCGCAACATAAATGGAAGAAAGCTCACAGGGCCCACCCGCCAGATGAAGAGCTATTAACCACTGCAAAGAGAAGGCAGAACAGTCTTCCCCAGGGAGGAGACCCCAGTCTGCTTTCCAGACCACGTGGTCAGCACTAGGCACATGCACATGAGGGCCACACTGCCCGGACTCAGCAGGGTGAGTCCATATCTGTTCTTTTATATGGATATGTAACAACAATGCTGCAAATTTGGGAGGAAGTACGAGAACGAAAGGAGGGAGGATAGGGAAGCAGATGACAAAAAGCCCAATTGTGTATTTACACACACATATACATGTAACAAGTAAAAGCTTTAAGGAAAACAGCAACAACAAAAGATTGTTCATGGTTAAATACATCTAAGGCTCAGTGGAATGCAATGGCCATAGTGTATGCCTTCAGAAAACACTGCGGCAGACTCAGTAACTGGCTACATTTATTCTTTGGTAATTCTCTTCTGCAGAGTACCCTGTAAGAAAGCAAACAAATCATTTACTTAGAAGGACAAGATCTGTGATCTGACAGAGCTGTCCTCACCGATTCATCTGTGGAAACAAGGTTTAAAATTAGACAAAGGGTTCACACCAGGACTTTGATATATTGCTGCTTGAAAAATCAATTTTTTCTGAGTCATTAAATTACAAACTTTTCTCCCTTGATTTTCAGAAACTCAGATGTGTTTTCCCCATGACAGTCGTTTAGTGAATCATCTCCTGGCAGGAATTTGGCATTTCATAGGAACTGAGCTCAAATTACGTCCAGGAGAATTTATTACATATTTCACACAAGCAGTAGGTTCAACAGAGCAAGGTATCTTCTACCCATGGGAATCAAGGACCGGAAATATACTTGTTTGTATATTTATCTGATATTATTCTCTTCTCTTGCCTTCTTTCTCTTGGATTTGCAGACATTAATTAATTCAGGAAGCAAAAGATAAAGATGGAGTTTGTGTTGAGGGAGGAATGAGCTTACTTTTACAATAATATCCACGAAGAACAGATCAAAATCTCAGAATATAAAAATGAACTAGACAGAGTGCTTGTTAATGTTGTCTTATGGAGCAATACCATAATTTCAGACCTCATCCTTTAAAATAGTTCATTTCTTACACAACACTTCTTAGCTCTAATTTTCACCAATTCAACACATCTCTATCAGGGACTTTATTCATCCTATCTAAGTAGTGAATGGCTTTTTCTGCTGATTAATGTTTTATAGTTATTGAGAGACCAAAAGATTAAAAATTAGCAGCTATTATTTAAGGCCTGAACTAGGTGGGTGGAGAAGTCCAGTAATGCCCTGAGGGGAAGGACCACCTTACTGCATTCTTTCCCCAGCCACTAGAGATACAGTTGCTAGGAAACTGGTCCATCCCCCTAGGGAGGGACATCAAGTCATTATGGTCTGGGGACCTTTCTATAGCCAATCAATTTAAAATGTAGCATTTTGACCAATAGATGCTTGCCAGGCAGGAATCGCTCCTGCTTTGGGCATGCTGGGAGGGACCAGAATCTTTAAATCACCCAACTAACCTGAGCATGGGGTGCTCACTGCTATGGTGGTGGGGGGTGTGGGCCCAAGCTGCAGCTTGTAATTTACAATAAAAAGAACCTCATGTATTTACAGCGGAGTCTGTTTATTCCTGGTCTTTGGGGTTCCTGAACTGGGCAGAACATTATATTTTAAGTAATAACTCTATCATTCCAAAATTATATTTTTCTTATTTCTTTTATTCATTAATATTGAATTAAAAAATAATTTGAATAGTATTTTTACTTCTTCCTACTACTTCTTTACACATTCTTTTGAATATCATAGGTTGCTTTTCTCATTACTGTAGCCAGACACCTGGTTACAACACAGAGGAATCATGGGGAAGACATAATGCAGGGAAAGCATTGTCAAGGACACCAGTCATGATCTGGCTCAGCTGACTTTCTCCATTATATCCCTTTTGTGCAGTTTCAGACCTCAGGTCATGGGACGTTGTTACCTACATTCAGGGTGGGCCTTCCCGCCCTTCTGCCCCTGGTACACTTCCATAGGCTCATCCCGAATGGAGCTTCATTAATTCCTTGAGTGTTTCTTATGATAGTCAAATTAACATTCCAAATTGACCAACACAGATACTAAACGTGATTCTCATTTATCTCGTGACTATAGATTTTGAATGTGTAGTTTTTATTTTTTTTTTTTATTCTCTCATATTATCTCACTTAAACTTTTTTGAGCAATATGGCTTGCTTTAATTCAGTGGTTCTCAACCTGTGGGTCAAGACCTATTTGGAGTGGTCCAACACCCTTCCACAGGGTCACCTAAAACCATCTGCCTATCAGGTATTTACATTACCATTCATAACAATAGCAAAATTACAGTTTTGAAGAAGCAACAAAAAGTGTTACAGTTGTGGGTCACCACAACATGAAGGGGTCACAGCACGAGTAAGGATGAGAACCACTGAGCAAGTGTTTGGAATCGCTGTTGATATTCAGTTTTCAGCAGAGGCATCAGTTTTTCAGCAAGCCTTGCTGCTTAAGGGGAAGGCCAACAGTGCTTTATACACAGATATGGACACATCTAGAAAGATAGAGATGCACACTCAGCTCTTTACACTCCACAGTGTATTATGGGATGTACAGGAATTTCCTTAGAAATTTCCAGAAAAGTTGTGAGAACTCCTGAAACATTATTTTCCTGGAGTCTTTCCTAGTCTATTAACGAAGTATGTTTAAGTTTCTCAAAATGGTTTTCCCACTTACTGGGACTGAGTTTATATCTTAAAAAGTATTTTCTGGATTTCCAGGGTAGACTTAATCTCCCCATTGATTGCACATGATGTTCACTATCTGTGCCTCTCGTTATGACTGCAGGAAACACTTGAAAGGGGGAATGTTGCAGCACTTGTTTTTAACAGATGAGGGCAATTGTGAACTTGATCCCCTAAACACCCATGACGTCAGTGACTAATTAGCATAGCAAGAAGCAGCCAGCTTCCTGGGAACAAAACCACACAGGAACAAAATAACATTGTGAAGATCTTTAACTGACCAGAGTTATGCATGTATGTAGTATACACATGTGGCCTTTATTTAGCCCTTGCAGCACATTGTTTGAAAGGAGTTGACATTATGGATGACTAAATATGATTAGCATACACACTCTCTTATGACAGTAACATTTAAAAATGTCATTTAGTGAATGTGAGGAAAACAACACCATTGTTAGTAACTCCAGTTTCTAGGCTGGGAGAATAACTCATGAATGTGCCCTTTGTAATGCAAATTTTTCATCTCTTAGAGCAACATTTTCCTTGTATTTACAGTTCACTCCTTTCTTCTTTGAGTTTAGGTGTGTAAGAAGCCAAGGGTCAGTGAAATCGTGCCGGATTTGCCTTACTGTGTATGTCTGATTTATTTCACTATACATGGTCTCATCTAGGTTTGTATGTTGTCATAAATGACAGGATTGCCGTCTTTTTAAGGTTGAATAGTGTGAGGTAAATAAGTACACAGATAAATATCATACTTTCTTTTTTTTTACGTGTCTGCTGCTGATCATTTAGGTTGCTATCATGAGTTGAATAATGTTGAATGTGGCAGATCAGATTCCTTTCAGCATTCATTTGCCAAGTCAGTTTGATATATCACAGTGGTCGTATTAATGGTGGTTTTGATTTTAGTTTCCTAAGAAATTTTCCATAGTGACTACATTAATTTATAATCCCACTTGCAGTATGCAGGGGTACCCTTAATCCACATGGCTACCAACACTTGCTATTCTTCACACTAAAAATTAACTACATATATATGTACACATATTTTTAATAATCCTTTATTGTGCTTTTAACTTGGATTTTCTGATAATTACTGATGTTGAACATCTTGCAACATCTGGAGTCTTCTGTAGGCAATGTCTACTGCTAGCCTCTCTTTGTGCTGTTTGCTTCCTTATGATTGCACAATTTGCATTCTTTACACATTCTGGATGCTGATCTTTTATTAGCTATTTGGCTTGCAAACATTTTCTCTCATTTGCAATGCTGTCATTCTGCTCTGTGGATTGCTGGCTTTGCTGCACAGAAGCTTTTTCAGTTTGGTGGAACCCATTTATCTATTTCTTTTTTGGCTTCTCATGCCCCTGTCCATATTCAAAGTGTCATTGCTGAGACTAATGCAGTGGCACTTCTGTTTCCCTGTAGTTGTTTTCAGTCTTAGGTATATAATTTTTAAATTTGTGGTGTGAGATTGGAGTTTAATTCCACCCCATCTCTCTTTCTCTTTATTTCTGTCTTTGTTTCTTTGTCTCTTTATCTCTGCCTATCTCTGTCTCTGTCTCTCTCTCTTTCTGTGTGTCTGTCTCTGTGTGCTTGTGTGGAAATCCAGGCACATCCAAGATGGTTCCTCTACCTGCTGCTGTTAACATCAGGCCATGTGTCTGACCTATGACCCCTTCCCTTATAGCCACTAAAGCATCCTCAAGAGAGATGCACCATCCTCCCTGTTGTTCCAAGGACTCTGCTGCTTATCTTTTCAGTCACTATTATGGAAGATTCTTCTGTACAGTTCTTCAACATGGCTGTGATGTTAAAGGAATCTTTACTGTAAGACGATCATGAAACTATTTGTTAAGAGTTTGCCATTTTACATTTTATTTTAGGATCTTTTTGAGAACAGAAGCCTCTTCTCAGTCTGCTGACCTTCCTACTCAGCTTTCAAGATTATGAAGCAGGCCAATCATTCCGACTGCCAGAGACCTGAGTTTCCGTTATTTCATATGTATGTGTGAAGGGTAAGGTATGTGTGGAGTTGGGTTACCTGAGTGTGACGTGCTTAGTCTAAAGCTCAAATCGTCCCAGACATCAAGAAAATGGCAGCCGATGAAAATGACCCTGTATCAATCATTTGAGCTAAGCTGTGGGGTCTGTGTTGTGAAGTCAGACAAGTCAGTGATGTGGAGAAAATCAGATACTTCAAGACAGACTTGTACTAGTAAAGGCTCCATGTTCATGTGTGGAAAGAGCCTTTGCCCTGAGTTCAAACCTCTCAAAATCTTTTGAAATAAACAATAAAGGATTGTCAACTCTTGGGACAATCCTGTGGAGAAAATCTCAGGAACTTCTTCATGCCATGTTGAAATATAATATCCACTCTTTAGCATCTCTCCATCACTCCCACTCCAGCCCCTGGCAACCACCATCTTACCCTCTGCTCTTTGAGTTGGAACACCAGATTTTTTTTTATAGGAGTTAATTGACACAGTATGTATCTTAAGACTAGCTGGCTTGGATCATCCAAAAGACAGTCTCAAGTTTACTTATGTTATCATGTGTATCAGAATTCCTTCCTCTTGATTATTAAATAACTTTCTGCTATATGTATGCAACACATTTTATTTCCTTAATTTTATTTGTTTGCATTTCATTTGACATTCACAAATCTTTGGACTTCTGTTTTAAAGTAGCACAATAGTATCAATGTCCTAAAATTAACGATTTTCTATATCTTCAAATATCTAGTTCGTTACTAAATTTCTAAAAGTCTTGTAATTTCAAGTTTAATTCATTTAAATTAAAATAATAAATGACAAATTGTATTTATGTGTGTGTTTTTATGTAGTTTTGTTGTTGTGTTTTTTAATGTTCTCAGTGTTCTTAGTGTGTAACCTAGGATGGTCTCCAATTCACGAGGGGCTTGCTTCAGCCTGCTCAGTGCAGGCATTACGGGTGTGTGGCACTCGCTGGCTAACTTGTATGCACATAGACTACAAAGTGCTGCTATGGAGTTCGAATTCTGCATGGAATAGTTAAATTAACCACATTCTCCTCAAATATTTGTTTTTTTGGGTAAAAACATTTGAAATTTGTTCTCAGCAATTTAAATTGCAACGGATTATTTTCTTGGGTTTAAATGATGCTCAATAGATCAAAGTGTAAAGTAACCCTTGTCCCTCATGCCTACCATTGGTACTTTCACTATCATCTCTTGGTCAGCCTTTCCGCTCATACTTTTCCACTCTCTGATTCTTCAGCGTCATTCATCTCCCACTGGACATTTACATCCCAGAGACCCAAAGCACGGCAGCATAAGGCCTGCCTTTTCAATGGGCTCCCTAACCTCTGCTGGAAGCAGAGTCAGACATTTCAGCAGTGTCTGATACTTGGGCTCAGAAAACCACCCCAAACTTCTCTGCTGAGAAAGTCAGCTTGGACTTTGGAGCTGAGAAAGATTTGAATTTAAATTTGACCTCAGATCTCAATCTGTGGACTTAGAGTTGGAAAGGATGATTTCTGATTTTAAAGATTCATCTTTTTGTGATTTAGACATATTTTACTATTAAGCTGAGATCCTGTAAAGATTTGGCTGCCTAGTGAAGGTGTCAGACTTGACTAAAATGGTAAGCAAAAATAAAACATTTTTGAAAGCAATGACTTTTTCTGTAGAAGCTTTGATATTCTTAAATTAAACACACACACACACACACACACACACACACAATATATACAGACACATATACCCACACATGCAAACACACATGCTCAAGTACATACTTTTATTTTAAAGAATTGTGCCTCAGTTCTTCATGGCCTGCTCTCAACATCAGGTCTTTTTGTCTCCATCTGGCTTACCCACTGACATGGGCACAAAGATCCATTCTCTGTACTCAGATTCCTGGATACTCCTGGCATCTTGCCACAGGGAATCGGGATGCTTGGGCTCTAATAAAGGGCGTGTGTGGCATTAGGGTGGGGCTATTCTTTCTGGAGGGAATGCTTTTGAAGAAAGGATGAGGAAAGAGTCAGGGGCGTTACCCGACTAGAAAGGCTCTGGATATTATCAGGCAGGATCTCCTTTGGGGCAGATGGGTGGTCTGCCCCATCCGCTGACTGTGGTTCTCTTCATGAGGTAGCTGTGAGTCAGCGGCAATCCTGTCCAGAGCCCTCTCAAGGGTCACCTGCGAGCATCAAGCTCTCTTAACTGAAAAGTCTTTCACTTGAAAGCCGGTAGATACTCCTTCGTTACTGTACGTGTTAATTAAGTGACTAATAACTCACCTTCCATGAGTGGGGAAATGCTTTCTCCAAAACGGCTTTTAAATTTGCAGTGCTGTCTTTTGTCATCCAGGCTTTTCCAGGAGCTCCTTGTTAAGACCTTGTAGCCCTTTCTTTTCAAAGTGCTGGGCCCTGTGACTTGCTTAGAAATACTTAACCCTCAGCAGGATTATACAAATGCTTTTTCTCCTGTTTGAATGAGCACACTTTTTTTTATTTTTATTTTTTTATTGTGAGCTACTTATTTGTATCTAGAATTGATTTTGGTGGCTTTTATTAACTTCAGCTCTCAGTTAATCCCCACCGCCCACCCGTGGGAAATTGTGCCTTCACCATGTACTCACTAGTCTATGTGCAGGTCTGTTCCGGACTCTTTTCTCTCACGGATTTATGTATGCATTCTTATCCAGTAGCACACATGCCTCAGACCTGGTTTTAAAGGCTGGCTTTTAATTTTTTAATTAGAAGGGCAAATTTCTCTTCATCGATTTTCTTTATAAATATCCCTTTCATGTTGTGTAGTTCTTTTCTTTTACAGAAAGCATATTTCTCAAATACCTAATCATTACCCTTGGCCGTCCTTTACTCCCCTAACACAAGCCAACTTCTGTTCTCTGCCTCCTCTCCATGCAGCCCATGTCACAGACAGCCCAGGATCTGTTCCCAGCACCACACTGAAGGTCAGCTGATGACCTTGATTATGATCCAGACTTTAGGGAACATGCAGGCAGGAATGCCACCAGTTTTGGCAAAGGGTGAGAAAGACAGGGATTTCTGAAGGAACAGTAGGGATGGAGTGGCCCCATCTTTGGCACAGATTCCGATGAGAACGCTTCATCTTCCCTGGATGTTGTTGGCCTCCTGCTAGGAGTAGGGCAGAAACATCAGTCTTGTGCTCAGAGAATCAGCTTGAGGTGAGGACAATATTCAGAGGAAGGTCCAGCCATAAAATGTTGGGGACACTGCAAGCTTCACAGCTGGTGGGTGAGATGATCTATGAGAGGTCAAGAATGAAACTCAAGTGAATACCATATTTTCAGGCTCTGGGTCAAGACTTCCATAGTCTGATCCCATGGTTTATTTTTCTTATGCATTTAAACAGTGAAATGTTGGGGAAAGGTTTCCATGTGACAATTATCACAACAAAGCTTTAGACAGAACAACACAGAAACTCTGTAGCAGAATAGCAAAGCACCTGTGATCATTTTCTATAAGAATGAGTTCTATTGGCTGATAAACAGAGCTCAGAAATAGGACTTAGAGAGGAAAAATTTGTAATAAGTCTAAGGATGGATTCTGTTAATGGAGGATACAAACAAAGTACATGGGGCTTCCTTTAGTAGGATGAGCTCTATCCACAGAGAAACAAAGCCTAGGATTAGGGCCTAAAAATTCTCAGGGTTTTGGTGGAAATTCAGGTAGAGGCTGACTCCTAATAGAATACCAAAGGAGCATCAGGTTGCTTGACCATTTTCACTCCAGCATTCTGGGTGGCCTACAGTCATTGAAAAATACAAATAAGCAAACAAGGGGCTGGAGAGATGACTCAGAGGTTAAGAGCACTGGCTGTTCTTCTAGAGGTCCTGAGTCAATTCCCAGCAACCATATGGTGGCTCACAACCATCTATAATGAGTTCTGGTGTGCAGGTGTACATGTGGGCAGAAGACTGTATATATAGTAAATAAATACATCTTTAAAACAAACAAAGAAAAACAAATCTATATGTTTTATCTACTGGTTTCTCCAATGCATAACGTAAGCTATGCTTCCTGCGGTGACACTCACAGTGCAAATCTTTATCTGTGAAGTACACCATCTGAAGCAGTTGCCTCATAGGGCTTCCAGCTTAGTGGCCACACAACGCCCCTTTCCCCTGAGCTGCACTAAACAGCCTAATATTTGTCACCCAACGCATCTTGGCATACCTATACATACTTTACAGAATGAGTGACTGTTGAAATTGTTTGGGGATTTTGATTGAAGTAACATTGAAGTTTAGATAAGTCTGGAGAAAAGGCACAGGTTCATGGTAGATTTCTTTTGGTGGTGCTTACAACTTGTTCTCTGCTTTCAGGTGGCATCATTCAACTCCATTGTAGTTTGGTGGAAGCAAAATTGTCATCAGGAGTGATGTTTTTCTGTTTGTACTTTGTACTTGTATATCTATCTGACAGCTAGTGTGGACAGAAAATGTAAAGTCAGCAAGTGTTTTACTATTCTTAATATTCTCCCTACACACAGTTATTATTTATTTAATGAAAGTTAACTTCTTCCAATGCCTAAGCCAAAGGTTTTGGCTCATCCCGTTGATGCCTCATGCTAAGGTAAGTAGTTTGTCCATGTCTCTACAGAACCTTCTTATGCCAACATGACTGTCAGTGCTGACCCCAAACCCACATGTTGAATTCTAAGTCATGACTTGATTGGAAGCTTTTGGCTTATGGTTAGGCCATGAGGGTGGGGCCCTGGTGTTTGAGTTAGCTGCCTTATAAGAGGATCCCCTGCAGAAAGAAGGAGAGGAACACCTCCCCTCTCAGTGGACTGGGGGAGGGGCATGAGTGGTGAAGAAGGAGGGATGGTGGGATTGGGAGGGGGGGTGGGAGGGAGCTTCATATGGGATACAAAGTGAATAAACTGTAACTAATAAAAATAAAAAATAAAAAGAGTTAAATTAAAAAATAAAAATAAAAAAATAAATATTGAAAAAAAAAAAAAGGATCCCCAAGAGTGTCCCACATCTTCTACCATCAGGACTGGAAGAAGACATCTCTCTAGCTAGTTACAATTGATTCTTGGTAAGCACATTTTTTTTTCAGATGGATAGAGCATTATTTTGGACAATTTTCATCAGGATGTATTAAAGACCCCCTCTTCCCAAAGCAATCCAATTTCCCCATCATTACTATGTGCCAGCTGTGGAGATCCTGTAGCTTGAACAAATATACCTTGCAGTATTTGATTTAAGTTTTAAGCCCCCTCAATAATAAATTGTTCTCTGTGCTCTTACACTGGCCTGCTGCAATGTCCTTGGATAATGTGGTCTTTGTGCATTGGGCTCGCTGAAGGACATTTCAACTTCACATTTAGAACTCAGTTCACTGAAGAAGCAATTGCAGTTTGTGTTACCCTCCTACCGCTCTCTATTTTCTTCTCTGCATTTTAATTATGTGTGCTCTTTTAATGGTGCTGATACATCTATTAAAAAGGTCTTGTGGCACACTATAGAAGGCAGTTACATAGATTTACTGCATTTTCCTTCCCTATCAGAAGCAAACAAATGTCTGCTTTTGTGAAGTCATGCACTTGAAAATGTTCCCTGACTCCCTGCTGCCACAAAATGTGTGTGTCAGCTCAGGTAAAGAGCAAGGTGAAATGGATGTCCCTGTATATACCCACACACTCATGAGTGCGTGTGCACACACCAAGAACATGCACAGTGGAGATCCTAAAGAGCAACAGAAGTGACCCATGATCCTGACCACGAAACATAACCATGGTGACTTTCAGGTGCATTCATTCTGATGTATAACAACAACTTAGGTTTTTAACACACTTCCCATTATTTGTGTGAAAACGTGTAGATTCAAATTTGTATCTTTTTTTAAACATAAAATGTCTTTGTATTTTTAATTGAATAATTATATAAAATTATGGGACACATTATGATGTGTGTGGTGTGTGCGTGTGTGTAGATAGACATGCCATAGCATGCAGGTACAGTTCAGGTTGCAGTAGTCTGTTCTTTCCTTCCTCCACATGGGTCGCAGAGATTGAACTCACATTTTCAAGCTTGGCAGCATCATTTCCTGGTCCCTCTACAGTGTGATGTTTTGATGTTAGTGCAGTTGTTTTTGACTGGATTAAGAAGCCTCTTGGTGACACACACTTCTAAGGGCTTCTGTGAGGAAGGATACAGAAATGACCAACTAACAGGAAAAGGCCTGTCCTAGATGAGGGTGGCACCATGCTGCAGGATGGGGATCTCTGTAGAATAAAAGGAAAATGCCTAGAAGTACAGGCACTTCGTGTTTCCTGGCATCCAAGGCAGGAGACGCAGAGCTCTCCAGCCTGCCTTCCCTGTGGCCAGGAACTGAAACCTTTGAAACTGTGACTCGTAATTTCTCACTTTAAGGTTTTCTCAGGTTTTTGACACCCAGGCAGAAAGTTTACCCCATAAATTTTGTAGAATGATTAAATCAAGTGAATTAATGCATTCATCCCCTTTTTTCCTTCCGCATTGCCAGTAGATTTTCTACTGTACCATTGCACAGATATGGGGAGTACATGAGTGTCATAGACACGGAACCAGACAGGAGAATCTCCTTGTGGCAGGAGGTAAATGAGCACCTCTCACAAGGAGGAGAGAGACTCTAACCCTTCAGTCCTGAATATATGCTGGTTTGTGTCTTGGTGAGTCATGAAGGAACAGGAACTCTGCTCCTTTCTACTCTCTGACTTTGGTACACCAGCTAACATTTTCCTGGGGGAAGAATGGCATTTGAAAAGAAGCCCTAACTGAAGCCTCAGAGAAGAAAACCAGCTAAGTGATTTATATCTAGAGGCTGCCAGAAAAGCTGTTCCTCTAAGCTGGTTCCAAATTAACCACCTGCAGGCAGAGGGGACAGTTGGTTATTTAACAAAAAAATCGATCATTGCCTATGTAATTTACTCAAGTTATCAACCATGTGTAATATTCAGGTCCTGTCCAACCTTTCATCAGTATCTAAAATAACTTGATGGACTTCATTGCACACAAGTGCAGGTGAGAAATACTGTTGATGATGGCAAACACTAGTTGGAAGGCAAGCTAGGAAGGCAAAAGCACCTTGGTGAATAGTGCAGCTTTTCTCTCAGGACAGATGTATTGATTTACATCCCCACACTTGGAGTGGAGCACTGCAGCTCCCATCCTGGGACAGTGAGCCAAAGCGGATGATTTGTTAAAAATGAAACTCCTGGGTAGGAAACACTCATGGATATTTGTTTGAATTAGAATTTTAATTGTTTTCAGTATATTTACCCTATCTTATAGGACTATATAAGTGAGTATATACCATGTGTGTCTTTCTGCTTTTGGGATACCTCACTCAGGATGATCATTTCTAGGTCCCACCATTTACCTGCAAATTTCATGATTTCCTCATTTTTAATTGCTGAGTAGTATTCCATTGTGTAAAAGTACCACAATTTCTGTATCCATTCCTCAAGTAAGGGACATCTGGGCTGTTTCCAGCTTCTGGCTATTACAAATAAAGCTGATACAAACATGGTTGAGCAAATGTCCTTGTTGTATACTTGAGCCTCTTTTGGATATATGCCTAGGAGTGGTATAGCTGGATCTTGAGGAAGCACTATTCCTAATTGTCTGAGAAAGTGCCAGATTAATTTCTAAAGTGGTTGTACAAGTTTGCATTCCCACTGAAATTTATCCACCTAAAGAAGATAAACAAGAAAGAGGACCCAGGGTACAATGGTACAATGATCAGTCCTCACTTAGAAAGACAAATGGGATGGACATTGGATATTGGAGCAAACAAGTAACAGGAAAGGAGCCTACTACAGAGGACCTCTGAAAGACTCTACCTAGCAGTATATCAAAACAGATATTAAGACTCATAACCAAACCTCTGGCAGAATACAGGGAACCAAAATAAAGGGGGGGGAGTTAATACAACCTGGCAAGGACAGGAGATCCACAAGGACCAAATATATCTGGGTACAGGGATCTTTTATGAGACTGTTTATCCAAACAAGGACCATGTATGGATGCAACCTAGAGCCCCTGCTCAGATGTAGCCCTTGGTAGCTCAGTATCCAAGTGGGTACCCTAATAAGGGGAACAGGGACTGTTTCTGACATGAACTCGATGGCAGGCTCTTTGACCTCCCTGCCCTAGGGAGAAGCAGCCTTGGTAGGCCACAGAGGAGAACTTTCCAGCCAGTCCTGAAGACACCTGATAAACCAGTATCAGATGGAAGGGGAGGAGCTTCTCCCTTATCAGTGGACTTGGAAAGGGGCAGGGAGGAGATGGGGGTAATTGGGAGGGAAAGAGGGAGTGGGATACAGCAGGGATACAAAGTTAACAAACTGTAACTAATATTAGAAAAATAAAAATTAAAAAAAGAATTTTAATTGGAGATGTTGACATTTTAAAATATTTCTCACATATACATATTCTCTCTCTCAGGCACACTCATGTTATTTACAAAGTTTAGTAAGAGGTAAATGGCATCATCATTGATATGATTGAATCATGCGTGGTGTGGAGTTCACTGGGATGTCTTTGGGAAGGTGCCCTGGCCTGAGACAGTGGAATAAGTACAGTAGATCTAGAAAAGGCAGAATTTGAGTAATTAAGTGGAGTATTTTTCGTCCCCTGTGTTTCATTTCTGTCTTGGGATATGAAGCACACGCTTTGTTGAGTTCTTCATTTGTACAGTCCTGTTCCCTGTGGTCTCCATCACTGCCTCTATCTCCCCCTCACAACCTCACTCCCTTGTCACTGCTCCTCTTCTCTTCTGAAGTGCTCAGCCTCAACTTGTTGTTGTCAGAGCACCATCAACCATTGCAATCAGTTCCTCTTCAGAAGAGTGCTTATATGCTGTGTTTGATTTAGGCTGCCATGAATCACCTTTTTGTTGTTGTTGTCATTTGTTTGGTTTTCAAGACAGGGTCTCTCTGTCCTTGGATGTCCTAGACTTGCTTTGTAGGCCAGACTGGCCTCCAACTCAGAGAGATCTGCCTGGGGCAATATTGTTTCTTGTTAGTAACTTGTGTTGTAAGAAAGCTGTAGTTTTTCTGGAGATGAGAAAATATCTGAATTCTCCATTAACTCATATAGATAGGACATGTGGTTAAACCATAATAAAGACTGTGGTGTAAGATGTATGGAGATTTAATATCTCTGCTCCTCAGTGCCAAGAGTGTGCATTTTGACAATTTATTTGTAAATAAACATAACGGCATGATAAAATGGTGCTCCTTGTTTATACACATTCCAAGTCAGAAGTGACTTGCATAACGCTGTAAAACACCACAAAACAATTTCTTTCTAATTCTGTACTGAAGCACTGTGTTTCAGTGCAGAATGGCTGTCTCTTACTCTTTTTCCATTTTCACTTTTCTAGATGTTTCTCAAAGACAACCTCTTCAATCCTTAATTTTCTTTGCTCATTGCACAGTAGTTTTCCTTTAAGATTTTGTTATCTACCCTCTAAGCTCTTTTCCACTTTTGGTTTTTAACAGTTATAAATATCTCATGTCCATGAGCCTGTTCAATAGTGGACTGAAACCAGTGGCAACATGCAGTCAGTCAATGGGGATACTTAGTTTGAGTAAAAAGCTTTGATGGATTCTGAATTGATTTTTCCCCTTTCCCACATGTTGATACTTGATTTGTTCAGTTTGAAGTATTTTTAAAGTTCTTACTTAATATGCTCTAAAGATGAACTTGATTTTCCATAAGAAAGACCAAAATATGACCTTTTATTTCTTTGTTTGTTTTTTTCTTCAGATAAAATCAGGCCAGTGCACACAGTTCATCTCTAGTACTGAAGACATCACAGTATTGCTGTCCATCAAGGTCTCTAAAAAGAAACCAGCCAGAAACTGTTTGTCTGCAGTCTCCTCAGTGAGATGACCAGCTCGTTGGAGGTATTGCAGTGGTGTTCTTAGAAAGTATCATGTCTTCTAAGCAGCATCTGGAGATTCCTGCCTCTGTAAGACCCTAACGCTCTTGTCTCTTTTTCTGGAGTCTAGTCTTCCATCTGGTCCAGTACTGGGGAACTGGTGCTGTTTTCACCTTACTCATCTTACTTTAGAGACTTGATTCCTACAAAAACATCTTTTTAAAAAATGTTATTTGTATATACTATATGAGCAATTTTATAACTATAATGGCAAGTTGCCACTATGTGTCTATAAGATACATTAATTATGAAATCATCCTTTTTGAATATAGCCAGAAAAATGTTTTCAAGCCATTTTTCCCCTGTCAGTTTGAGTGGTGTTTAAAAAAGGTAGGAGCATCACTGACCTGCATGGCCATTAGAGTAAGTGCATAAAGTTTGAAATGTACCCCAAAGATATTATGGGAGAAGGAAAAAGCATGGTAAAGAGAATAGCAGAAATAAATGAACTAGAAAACTCATTTTCAGTAGTCACAGTTGACAAAGGAAAATTATCCTTTCTGAAAAACACCAAGGAAATTGATAAACCCACAGGGGGGAAAAATAAAAACGAGAAAAAGGTGAGCAAAAACAAACCAGGTGTGAGTTACACACAGGTCACTCCTAGAAAATTAAAAACAGGTAATTCATGTCTCCAAAAAGGCTCAGTGTACTTGCCACTAAGCTTATGTGGGATCCACTCTGCCCCTGTCAGAGTGGTGGTGAGGCTTAGTGGTGTTAGAATTAGGGGGTTTTCTTTGGTCTCACATGAACGTCTTTTCACCCTTATGTCCATATGGCTGCCTCTTCTGTATAGTCTCACATCTCAGTTTCCTTATAAGAACACCAGTGATGCTGGATCAAGATTCCCTCAATAAAGTCTCTATTTCAAAATGAGGCCACTTTCACAGGTCTTAGGGATGAATGACATGGCCATATTCACTGGAAGCCGTGAAAGTCATGAAGCCAGCACAGCTGTTTGACACAGTTTCAGCAAAGCTGAGCTGAGTGCTGTGATCACTGTCATTCTATCTCTCATTTTTAGGTTTTGGTTTCTGTATATTACATTCTTGGGGACTTGCTGCATTATGATTCATTTTATCATTTTCCCAAGAAAATTATGTCTTAATCTTTTTAGGAAAATCCTAAATTTACTATTTCTTCTGCTTTTAGGGGAATAGCTATCTGGCCCTATTGGGAAGTCTTCCTTATGCCTTGGAGACCGTGATAAGCACAAAGACACTAGAAATTTCTCTATGAGGCCATAATTACAGGGATTTTCTTGGGATATTTTCACCTAGGCAGACTTAAACAGTATAATTGGAACATGGTAAACTTAGGGATAGTTGACAAACTCCAATTTGCTAGAAGAATTGGTAACAGATCAAAGGCCTCTATTTACAATATGCTTAGAGCTCTCTGAAAATGTTATTTAAAGATAGGGGATCATACAGGGTATGCCCTTGAAAGAACAGATTCAGTAAAATAAGACAGGTTGACTAAACTAACTTTTCCTACTTTATAGCATAGATGATGAAAGGATATGGTAAAAGGAATTAGGTATTAGTATTTGCTGTTCATAAAAAGACCAGTTCTAGATTCTTTGTATTTGTCTGGAGTGCTTTAAGACTAAAAATACTGCCAGCCTAAAGGTATGCTGTCATATAATATATTTGTTTGCTTTGGCAGAGACATTCTTTAGATTCTTTGAATTGGAGTCATGGGGCTATTAATAAAAGTGAAATCTGCTCCATTTGTACTATCTAATTGTGACTGAACTTGTAAGCCTGGACGTGTAATGAAAGATCAAAACATGTCTAGAGACAAAGAGATATAATCTGTGCTTCTTGGATAATTATTAGTCTGTCTTTGTTCTGTGAAACCTGTATAAGTAAAGAAGCGACCTGATTGCTAGTCAGTCAGAGCAGCAAGATTCCTTCAACTACCGTGCCTGACTCATTTCTTCCTTTCTGATCCCTTATCTCCTCTTGGGGACCTTTCTGAGGACCTCAACATATGTTTCAAGAGACTTGGGCCAACCTGAGAAAGCCATCTTTGCATTTCGGTTGTGTCCTGTGGCTCAGCCTCATCCTTTCCCAGGAAAGCAAGTCTGTTACAGTCCTCAGCCTCCCTCAGTACAATAGCTGTCATTTTTGTACTGCCTCAGAGAATATCCTGTGAGATGTGCATTTCAAAGGATTTAAATTATTTAGAAATATTCTCAGATATGTAGTATTATTGCTTGCTGTTCTTCAAGTTGCTGTTATCATCATTAACATTATCTACTCTCTTTTTTGAAGATTTAAAAAAATTTTTTAATTTTTTTAATATTAGTTACAGTTTGTTAACTTTGTATTCCTGCTGTATCCCACTCCCTCTTTCCCTCCCAATTCCACCCTCCTACCCTTACTTCCTCCCTGCTCCTTTCCAAGTCCACTGATAGGGAGAAGCTCCTCCCCTTTCATCTGATACTGGTTTATCAGGTGTCTTCAGGACTGGCTGCAAAGTCCTCCTCTGCGGCCTAGCAGGGCTGCTCCTCCCTGAGGGTCAAAGAGCCTGCCATTGAGTTCATGTCAGAAACAATCCCTGTTCCCCTTACTAGGGTACCTACTTGGATACTGAGCTACCAAGGGCTACATCTGAGCAGGGGCTCAAGGTTGCATCCATACATGGTCCTTGTTTGGAGAAACAGTCTCATATAAGACCCCTGTGCCCAGATATATTTGGCCCTCTACTTTTATGACATAGATGTGTACCCAAGGCCAGAGGACTCTCTATAGAGAGAGTGGGAAAAGTTATCACTCAGAATTTCGCTCAGAAGGTGAAATTTCTCTTCTATGGGGGCATGTTTAGGCACCATGCTGCATTTAGGGACAGGTTTCTGTTACCCAATATGAGACTAGACTGTAGCATCTTTAGTATATGGTTTTGTCTGAAAAGCATGGTGGGAGGTCTTTGATTCATCCAGCTCCTTGTAGTCCAGTATCTTTAAGAGTAGCTTCAGGACCAGCACTGAAGCCCTTGAATCAGATTAAATTGTCATCATAATGTCCATTCTCCATTGTTCTCTTTTTACCCTTTCTCCTTAGCTCTTCCCCCTCCCCAGTAGTAACTTGCCTTAAACTAAAATAATACAGATCTGAGATTATTGTTTTTTCTTAGTTCTCGGGTCTGATGCACAAATTTCTGTGATGTGTGTGACTTAAATTTCAAATATCTATTTGTTCTTCAGTCTTGGGCCAAAATTTTAAAAGAAGGTATCAGTGAGTTACCCCAAAAGCTCTCTGGAGGTTGACGGTATAGCTCAAGGGCAGAGAACTTGTCCTGCATGCTCAGGGCCTTTGAATATGTGGTACCCATCACACATACATGCACATACACATACACACAAAACAGTCAAAACAAACAAAGCAACCCCCTCTCTCACAGCAAGACAACCAACTAAACAAGGAAAATTCTTCTACAAAAAAACAACAATAAAATAGAACAAATACCTTCTCAGGAGCCAAAAGTCTCCACAGAAGAGAACTTTTTGGCTTCTTCAGTCTCTGTAACACTTGGCATGATTGTTGAAATGGCTGCATGAGAAAAGTTTACATGGGTAATTTCTGATTTCTAGGGGAGGGAGGAGGCTATACAGCTCAGGCAGGTTTGTTGGAAGCAGGTAGAACAGGAGTAAACAGTCTGACACAGAGACTGATATAAGGGCATTGGCATGCACCCAACCTCCACTGCACTTAATAGAACCTCTACCATATGCAATCTAACCTTTACTGCATGCAATCCAGTACAGTATAGAAGTACTATACTAAATACAATATAACCTCTACTGCATACAATATAACCCCTACCACAAGCAATCCAACATCTACTGCTTGCAATATAACCACTGCTGCATACTATATAACCTCTCCCTCATATAATCAACCTCTATTTAATTGGACAAAGGAAATATCCATTTGTGGTATATTGTTTAATTTTTTAGTTTTATTCTCATATACTAAATCCATCCTTTTAGTTCTTGATTTTTATTAATCTCAGAACCCTGTGTCAATATTCAGGAATACCAGTGAAGCAATAAGGTAAAATCAGCTGTGGACACCCCAACATTTTCCTCTCTACTCTCATTGGCATGGGAGCATGGCCAAGTATATTTCAAATGTGAGATGGGTCTTGGGGGTGGGTCTGGTGGAGACAAGAACCTACAGAAGTGTAGAAAAGTGGTGTGACAACAGTGCTGTACTAGGAGCCTGGAGCGCCTTGGGAGCACATTGGCTGGACAGAAAAAAAATGGTCTTCAAAGTTGGGAATTTCTGATGTCTAGACTGTCTGCACTTCTGTAAACATGATGCCTAGTTTTTGGTATTCAGCTTGGTTGGTCACAGGCTGCACTGTGCATAAATCATGCACTTTTAAGAAGGTGGAAAGAGTCCAACAAAAGCCAGACACCACCAGAAAATAACTGGTTGTTTACTGTTGACAAGGATGATGAATGCGCTCAACATTGAATCAGTGTAAGAATAGATGTGACTGACAGAAAACACAGTTTTATTCTGTGGGAGTGAGTCTCTGCAATTGCCATTAAATTATCCATGAGTGTATGGCATCAGTGACTCATTTAACAGAATAAAAGCCAATAACCTGTTGACTTTTGTTTTGTGAGATTATTCTTAGGGAGACGTAAGTCTACCAGCTCCAGAGAGGAAACTGATGACAAATTAAAGACACCACCCATGTCCAATCTGGCTAAGCAAACAGTTTTTTGAGGTTATTTTTAAGAATATGAATGAGTGTTCCTACAGTAGCAGGAATGACTCAAAGGCAGCTGTATCTCCAAAAGGCAATGGCAGAATGGCTAAATATTCATGTAGCCACACAGGTCACTTGAGCAGTTTTCATGGTCTCTGCTTCCTCCAGGCAGCTTGACAGGTCTGACTGTGACATTCAGCAGTACTTACTGCTTATTTTAGCTTGGGGTGGGGAACTACTAGTGCATCTGATCAGTTTCAGGGACTTCTGAGGCTGCTCTGCTGTTGATTTCCTGAGTCTCGTAGAGCCTTCTTTCAGAACCTTCTCAGCCTTTTTTTGGTTTTAATGTACAATTTTTAGTTACAAAATTTTCACACACCTTTTGATCATGCTTTTCCCTTTCTCCAGTGAATCCCAGATTCTTCTCACCTTTCCACTCACCCAATTTCATTCTCTCTCTATCCCTCAAACCAACAAAAATAAAAATAAACGAAACTCCCCAATAAATAAAGGCTTTTAATGGAAACCTACTGATGTAGAATCTTGTAGAACTTTCTAACGCATAAGGCACTTCCTGCATAATAGATGTTTTTACCTCCTATCAGCCCATCCTATGTCTCAAGGGGTTTCCTTCCAAGACAGAATGCATTTTCGTTTGGTTTTTAATTTATAAAATTATTTTTAAATTTTATTTATTTAATTATTCACTTTATGTCTGGTTGTAGACCCATCCATCCTCCCCTCTCAGTCCCACCCTCCCTCTCACCCCTTACTTCCTCCCCCTTGTCTATTCCTCATAGAAAGGGAACTCCCTTTCCCATCCCCCCCAGCTCATCAAGTTGCATCAGGACTGAACTTGTCCTCTTCCCTGTGACCTGTCACAGTCCCACTGGGGGAAAGTGATAAAACAGCTGGCAAGTGAGTCTTTGTCCAGTGCAGTCCCCACTTTCCTTATTAGACAACCCACACAAAGCTCCTATGCTTCCCATCTGCTACATCTTTGTAGGAGGCCTAGGTCCAGGGCATGCATGGTCCTTGGCTGATGCTTCAGTCTCAGCAAGCCCCTCTAGGCCCTGGTAAGTTAGCTCAGTTGTTTTTCTTGTGAAGTTCCTGTCACCTCCAGATCCTTTTCTCTTTCCTTCCACTTTACCACAAGACTCCCTTCTCATTGTCCAATGTTTAGCTGTGAGTCTCAGCATCTGTTTTGAGGCACTACCAGATAGAGTCTCTCAGAGGAAAACTCTGACAGGCTCCTGAAAGCTTAGAAGAGTATTTTCCATAGTGTCAGGGGTTGGACCTCTCTGATTCAGTGGGTCTTTTGTTGGGTCAGGCATTGGATGGACATTCCCTCAAGCTCTGTTTTAGCTGCTCTATCATTATCTCTGCAAATCTTGCAGGCAAGGTAAATTTGGGGTTGTAATTATTGTGGGTGGGTTGGTGTTCTCCTCCCTCTACTAGGAGACTAGTCTAGTTAGAGAGGGTCCTCGTTGGTCTCTGTGGCTTCTGCTACTAAAGGTCTCTGCTTGAATCCCCCTCACATCCACCCAGGAACTTACCCTGACTTAGGTCCCTAGCTTATCACAGAGAAACCCCCACCCTCAAGTTCTCTTTACTCCACAGGTCTTCTGTCCTCTTGTCTTCATTCTTTTCAGGTCTGATGTCCACCTTCTTAACTCTCTATGCCCTCTCTCCTTTCTTGTTCCCTTTCTTCAACCATTACCTCTGTCTATTCTCTCCCCTCTTCCAAGTGAGATTTATACATCCTCCCTTGGATCCTCCTTGTTATTTATCTTTTTTGTGTCAGTGCCTCATAGTATGCTTATGCTTTATTATATGGCTAAAATCCCTTATAAGCGAACCCATACCATGTTACCATGTGTGTCTTTCTGGGCATGGGTTACTTCACTTAGGACAATCTTTTCTAGTTCCTTGATTTCAAAGAAATTTCATGATTTCTTTGTTTTTAATAGCTGAGTAGTATTCCATTGTGTAAACTGACCGCAGTTTTTTTTTTTTTTTTTTTATCCATTCTTCGGTTGAAGGACATCTAGGTTGTTTCCAGATTTTGGCTGTTACAAATAAAGCTGCTTTAATCATAGTTGAGTAAGTGTCCTTGTTGTATGGTAGAAGGTCTTTTGGAAGATGTCAAAGTGTCACTATTTGCACATGATACGATAGTATATATAAGTGACTCCCAAAATCCCACCCAAAACTCCTACAGCTGATAAACAGCTTCAGCAAAGTGGCTGTATACAAGATTAATTAAATAAAATCAGGAGCCCTCTTGTACTCAAACAACAAAGGGGCTGAGAAAGAAATTGGGGATATTACACCCTTCACAATAGCCACAAATAATACAAAGTATCTTGGTGTAACTCTTACCAAGCAAGTGAAATACCTGTATGACAAGAACTTCAAGTCTCTGAAGAAAGAATTAGAAGATATCAGAAGATGGAAAGGTGTCCTATGCTTGTGGATTGGTAGGCTTAACAGAGTAAAAATGGCCAGCTTACCAAAAGCAATCTATAGATTCAATGCAATCCCCATCAAAATACCAACACAGTTCTTTACAGAACTTGAAAGAACAATTTTAAACTTCATATGGAAAAACAACAACAAATAAAACCCAATATAGCTAAAACAATCCTCTACAATAAAAGAACTTCTGGAGGTCTCTCTCTCCCTGACTTCAAGTTATATTACAGAGCAATAGTAATAAAAACTGCATGGTACTACTGAAGAAATAGACTGGCTGATCAATGACATTGAATAGAATACATGATGCTGGTGAGGATGTGGAGAAAGGGGAACACTCCTCCATTGCTGGTGGGAGTTTAAACTTGTAAACCACTGTGGAAATCAATCTGGCGCTTTCTCAGAAAACTGGGACTAGCTATGTATCATCAAGATCCAGCTATACCACTCCTGGGTGTATACCCAAAAAATGCTCCACTATACAACAAGGACACTTGCTCAACTATGTTCATAGCAGCTTTATTCATAATGGCCAGAATCTGGAAACAACCTAGATGTCCCTCAACAGAAGAATGAACAGAATGTGTTTTAAGTTTGAGGAAGTTGTTACAATGTCGCTGCCTCAAACCAATTTTACTTTGAGGTTATAGGGCTTTGTGGATTCTCTGTTGAAATGTCTCTGCTCTTTCCCATGAGGCTTCTTGGGAGTCTCCTAAGAGACATTGTCTCCCTCCACTGACAATGTTGCCTATCAGTCCTTTTCATGGATTTGAAGGACAAGGGGGAACATGCTAGCTTCAGTTCTGATCTTCAGAAGAGCCCTGTGGTGGGAGGCTTGACTGCCCTTCCCAGCCTCTACAGCGCTGCTTAAGGCACTCAGCTATACCACCCAGCTCCACCACAGCCAGAATCTACTGAGTGATAAATACAGAACAGAACAGAACAGCACGGTGGGGCTGGGCTGGCCTTTTCTATAAGTACAGCACGCTAACCGATTGCGCCACAGGAGCATCTAGGCCTTTTTTTAAGAGTAATGACTTCAGTCTCCTGGGAAGTATTCTGAAGGTTACTACCCAAGAATGCAAGGAGAAAATGAGCAAAGAAGTGCTTCCAGTTGGCTCAAATATATAATGATTTTGTGATGTTTCTAATTATATTTTTTATTGGAAAAATCTCTCTCGATGCGTATCTTCAGGGGCACAGGCACAAAGAACACATGATTTGTAATCTTCCAGGCTGAAGATTTTCATAATTTTTCAAAGGATGTATTTCTTTCCACATTTTTAAAAGATAACTATAAGATTTGTTTAAACAATGAGATAATCAAGTCATATATAGTACATATTGGTGAAATCTTTTCTTCAATTTATTGATGAATAACTCTTATCAATTTACTCTAAATCAGCAGGGATTCACATTAATAAAAGATATAATCATATACTTGCTCACTGATAAAGCAACAATTCAAACACAGATGAGGAAACAAAGAAAATGTAAAGAAAAGGCAGTGGGGTTTTCCCTTCATGTGGACTTAGTGCCAAGAAATACAAAATATGCACAAACCTGTATTCCAAAAACTTATAGTATTACACAACTGTTATTTTTGTTCTTTTTTGGACAGCAGACAATTCACTTCCAACAAATTTTCTCTCTAAGTGGCTAAAATGACTTCCTTTTTAACTGTCTTGACCTAGTTAGGCTTAGATGCTTTTTCCAGAAAAGAAAAGAAAAAGAAGTAAAACAGAAAATAGCCACCAAAGCCTTAGGGAAAAAAATGGACGTAGAAGCACCCCACAGTGACCTGAGCTCTGTCCTGCTGCCTGGGAGTCACAGCCCTTCCATATTAGCACAATTACAGCTACATCAGGAAAACCTGTTATTTGAACTACTGAAATAGTGATTATTTTATTAAATTATTGTTATTTAGTTATTAGCCAAGTTATTTTTATGATTACTTTCAATTTTGAAAATGGAGATGTGCAAAATCTCAAAAAGGGACATGCTTACTATATAATGAGAAGGACAGTGTGTTCAAATAAGAAGGCAATACCAGTGGGACTTTTGTCTCTGTCTCTGCTCTAATGCTAGGATTATGTATCCAGCAGGAGTCGGCCCCATAGTGGGTGTTCATCAGCTGCAGGGCTTTGTTGTTGTGGCTGTTGTCTTGTGGGAAACACAGAGCAGAAGACACAAAACAGGCCCCCAGCACATTGGCAGTTCTCTCAATTTAGTGTCATCCAGGGGGCTCCTGAGGAGCAGGATGGTACTAACTGAGGACAGTTGCATTCCCAGTGCCGAAATACGCTTCATGGGCAACTATGGGCTCAGGATGGTTCTACTGGTTTTCCTGTTATAGAGAAAATACTTGCATGCCACTGCCCACCCCCATATATCCACAAGGCCATTGCTATTGCAGCTGATTTAATATGAAGCCTAGACAAGAGTAAGTAGAGAATCCTACCAACATACGAGGAAGCAGAGGAAAGCCGGCAGCCTCCCTCATTCATTATGAAGCTACACAATTCTCCACTTAATAACAGGGTTTGTTAACCAGTTCCGTGTTAGTGGACATTAGATGATTTTTTTTATTCCCTTCCCATTGTGGATAATTAAAAATATATGTCCACTCTCAATTTTTATTATAAAAATATACAAGTCAAAGTATATGTGCCTGAAGAAGGATTTACTTTAGCTCAAGGTTTCAAGGTTCCTGTTCCCTTGACTTTGGACACACAGAAGGAAAAAAGAACATAGCAAGAACAGGTGGAGGAAAACGGTATTCACCTCCTGGTGGACAGGATGCACACAATCAGGAAGGGGTCAATGAACCATTTTAATCTTTAACCATCCTCCCAGTGACCCACTTCCTCCACCTAGGAGAGGATTTTCCAGAATATCTCAAGTACCACCATCAGCTGGGGACCAGGCATTTAGCATTTGAGGTAGAGGGGACATTTCACATTTAAAACATAGCGCTGATTTCCAAAGACTCAATTCTTCCACAGTATTGAGTTTCTTGGGCTGGAGAGGTGGCTCAGAAGGAAAAAGCACCCATATCAGGAGCTTTACAATTGCCTTTAGCTCCAGCTCCACACATATGGCACACACACACACATAAACAAAAATAAAAATTTTATACTGTAAAATATTTTATTAACTCTTTGAAAATTCATGCAATTTACTCTGAGTATGTTCATACTCAAACATTTTGAGTATGTTTACTCCTCCCAGATCTTCCTTTGATTTCCTATCCACCAAAATTACTGCCATCACTAAAAAACAACAACATGAAATCCCATCTGTGCTGCTTATGTACTCTTGGATGTGTGGTTATCCTTTGAAGCATGGCTGGCTGCTAGGGATTGGCCTCATAAACAAAATTGATTCTCTTTGAGCAATTATGAATTGCCAGTAACTCTTTTTCTAAGGGTGGAGCTTGTTGTCCACTCTCCCACACTTTATTGGCATCTTGTCTGGCTTGTGCTTGCACAGGTTTTATGCTTGAGGCCACAAACACCAGAAATTATCATGTTCAGCTTCCCTGCTGTGTCTGAAAACAGTTTCCCTGTAGCCATCCACTGCCTCTGTGTCACACCGTCCTTCTGCCCTCTCTTCCACAGTGGCCTCTGAGCTATGGGAGGAGGTGTGTACTACAGATGTCCTGTTTAGAGTAGAACACTCCAGTCTCTCAATTGCTGCATCTGAACAGTTAATTGCCATCCACTGCCAAAAGAAGCTTCTCTAGTGAAGGTTGAGAAATACATAGGTCTATGAGTATAAAAACAAGTCATTAAAAGTTTTTTTCCATGTTTATTTAGCAGAGCAGTAGGCACTCTCCTTAAGGACTATAACTTACCTAGTCTGAGGTGTTGACGCTGATAATAGTGGCAGATATAGGCTTTATCTTGTGAGGAAGGCCTTAAATTCAATTCAAAGTGGTTGGTTGTTCCTAAACCATGTGTTCTCTGGATTATCACTACATATCAGATTTTAAATTTTTGAAGATATTTTTTGTAGAGGAATTTTCATCCAGCAACATGGCTGCACTGGCAAGGGATTCTATTAAAAGACCTTCTATGTCTATGTGATCCAGCTGGAAGGCAGATACACTCTGGCTGGAACAGGGACACACCCATAGTATAACACCTTTAATCCCAAACAATTAAAGTAAGGTTGGTTTATAGAAGATAGCAGGCATATTTAAAAATGATGTCTAATTAAGGGGCAGACAAAGTGACAAATCAGAGAAGATCTGACAGACTGAGTTGGAGATAGAATACACCCAACTCTCAGAACAGGGCAGGAAAGAGAGGCTGCTTCAGAACAGTGCAGAGAGAAAAAAGAGCAATTTTTAAGAGTTTTTTTGTTTGTTTGTTTTGTTTCTTTTTTTTTGTTTTTGTTTTTTGCAGGAACAATGTTATAGAAACAGGTTGTAGAGAGAATGAATTAGAGTCAGGTGAAGACAGAACCAGCCAGAGAATGAGAGGGAGCCAGAAGATTAAAACATATTGCCAGAATCAGTTTGAGGCTAGGCAGAGCAATTCAGTCAAAAACCAAGAGAAGCCAGTCTGAATCAGTCAGCTTGGAGGGGATTTTGTGCCAGAACAGCTGAGTTGCTTTCATCTCATCTCCTCATGTGAGGAAATAAAAATAACATTCACAATTACTGAAAATGATTTTACTTAATTGTATTTTAAAAAGTGACAGAGAATGACACCAAGATTTTAAGATGTATAGATTTAAATTTTTTATATGTTTTGGTCAACATTTTATTGAATCGCTTTGATTTTACTTTACAAATTCTTAGTGTTTTAGTGACATTAACCTTTTGTCTGTTTTACATTTTAGAATTTGTCATCTGTGCTTGCAGTTAGTCACTCACTGTGCTTGTCAAATCTAGGCTCTTGTTCAGCCACTGGAACTGGCAAACGATGCTCCAGTGGATTAGCTTTCTCTCAGGTTCTTGTCAAAGACAAAAGGTTGGGAGAAGTGGAGGGTGGTACATACAGGATTTACAGTCACATGTTTTCTAAAGTTTTAAGCATAGGGTGGGGCAGACACTGATGCCAGATGGAGCGTTTGCCCGCATGCTCCATTTTTTTCAGTTAGCAACTGGATTCACCTTCTGGCTTCACTATCCTCTCAGTGGTTATGGACTCAGCTGGGCTGAGGCAGCACGGTGTGACACAGCTTCCCAGTCCAAAGTCACAGGGTTCCCCAGTCTCCACCTTGTCCATTTTAATTTGAATCTTGCTATGCATGTGCCATCTGGATTGACCACAGATTATGGAAAGTCTCTTCTGTCTCTGAGATTTCCTTTCTTTTAAAAGATTTTCAAATCAATGTTCATTAATTACAAAGGAGGTTATCAGATATCTCTTTGCTTTTGTGCAGTTACAAATCAATATCTACATATTGATAAGCATGTTTTCTTGAATAACAACCTTTCTTATTCATCAAAAAAGAAAAAGAACAAAAGAGTGACAACATTTTAGGCAAATTAACCTAAACAAAGAGGATATAAATTAATAAAATTAGAGATAAAAAATATATTACAACAAAAGCTAAGGTAGCTCAGAGATCATAACTTAAAAAGTTATATCCCACCAAACTGGAAAACTAAAAGAAATGAATGTATGTCTAGATATAGGAACCACTAAAGTTAAATCAAGATAAAGTAAATAATTTACATAGACCTATAACAGTCAGTGATATAGAAACAGTAGTTTAAAATCATGAAGCTGAAAACAGCCCAGGTGAGAAGAATTTAGTGCAGAATTTTACGAGACCATCAAGGAAAACCCAGCGCCAGCAAAACTCACACTAGTCTGCAAAATAAAAAGGGAAGGAGCATTTCCAAATTTCTTTTACAAAACCAGTATCACCCCAAGTACCAAAGGAGGAAAAAGATTTGTTGTAAGAGACGATTAATATTTACTATTGATATATCTTTTGGTAAAGCTTGCTGTTAATCCTAAACAGCTGAATAACCAAATCACCACACAGAGACTGGGTTTATTTAGTTAACCTAGAACACAGTGCTGGGCAATAGTTACTCCCTCCTAAACCTCCAAGCCCTCATAGTTTCTTAACATTTAAATTTTGCCCATTATACTTGCTTTTTGTGAAATCTTAGGTCTGGTTCATTCTCTCCACGCTGTTCTAAGAACTTTCCCCCTGCCTCTGTTCTCCTAGCTCTCATCTTCCTTCTTTTCTCCTCTGCCTCCCACTCTTTTCCTGTCCTCTGGCTCTTCCCACTTCCTTTCTCCTGCTCAATATTGTGGCTAGTTGTTTTATTTTGGATGTTTACACAAAGTTGAAATAGGTGATGCTAAGAATAAGTATCACAATGCAATACCCGGATTTAAACCAGAGAGGGTGGGGGAGAAATCAGCATTTGAATTAACAAGGATAAGGTATATACATTTCAAAAGAACATTATACTAGCAAAGATCCAATGAAAAATAATTTTCTTTCCTCACCAATTTCTCTCCATAAAATGCATTTCTCCTTAGAATTACAATTTAAAGCCAGAATTCACTCAAAGGATGATCAACACAAAGAAAATACTTAAATGTCATTTCCATTCAAAGTTGTAAGTTGTGAAGAATCAAATCCATGCATGTGGGTTGATAGTTGGCCATAGGACTGACGTTTAATATATATTATACATTAAAAATATATAATATTATATATAAATATGTTTAGATTATTTTATTATATTATATAAATATAATGCCTATATTATTATATATAATTATATACAAATAATATATTATATATACTACATATAATATGTAAATTATACACACAATGTATGTGTGTTTCTACATGTGTGTTTATATCTGTTGGTTAAAATTACTTTACAAAGTTAGTGTGAGTAAAAAGATTTAGGGATGTTATTTCAGCAAGGTAAAAGTTAAATGTTTGCTATGTTTATACAAAGACTGTTTTCTGGGAAGAATAGTTTTTGATACAAACATTTTAAGTGAAATAAAAAAAATAAGCACAAAACTATGGCTTTTAGGAGGTATTTAAACTATTTCTTCTTCAAGTAATATAGATAGCCACAAACTAATGGGAATTTTAACAGCAACTGAGGACCAAGATCTTATGCACGCTCCGTACATGCTCCTTCAACAGGAGAGAGAAAGTGAATGAGAGTTACACACACAGCATTATATATGCACATGTGTCAATGGCATAAAACATACTTGATTTTCCCCTGAGAAGCTGGTACTATGAATACAGGTGATAGCTGGTGTCTGATGCAAAGACCCAAGGCTGGTGAGTCACATGGTGATCTGAAGATGGCGTCTCTAAGGAAGGCTTGGTGATGGAGGAAGAAAAGGAAGGGCAGGTCTATGGCCACAAGGTGGCTATCCTTGATACTCTAGCAGGATTCATGAGGCTGTGACTGCAACTCTTTAGCTTCCCTCCTTCTATGGCCATGAGGTAGCATCATTGACCATCACTCAAACCTCCCCCACAACTACTTTGACTTAAAATAGGAAAGCAGGCATGACGTCAAACCTAACTTAGCAGACATTTGGACTCTTCCCAAAGATTAGATACTTTAAATCATTGCAAAGCTTAGCAGGGCTGAGCTTAACAGGTGAGCTCTGAGATGAGTCCCAGAGCTCAATTTCTCACTGAAATTGAGTCTAGGTGCTTCTGGTGATAAAAGAGGACGTGGGCCAGAAGCCCTACCTTACAGAGTACATAAAGTCCTGGCTGTGCAACCAGGCATCATTCACAGCAGGGAAGCTCTGTTTCAAACACTGGGTTTCCAGGTCTGTCACCTTTGTGAGGTGTGAAGTATGCTGGCTAACCAGCATGGCCAGCATCACTGGACACAGTGCTATTGGTGTGGTTTACACTGTGCATGAAACAAAACAAGACATAGGGCTGCTCAACAAGAGCAGAGGCCATGTGTTAGAGATGGAAGTGGATGTCAAGACTCTAAAGACTCAAAGTTTAGAACAAAAGCTAGCTCATTTCTGTGCTGACCACGTATCTGTCTCTTATTTTAAAATAAAGAAAACTTCCCAGGAGGTTCATTTTTGCTATTCTGACCTGTAGCGACCTAAGAAGGACTTTGTCTGAAGCTACGTTGCTCTCACCCCTGATCCTTTTGGGGTTAGCAACTCTCTACCATGTCATCCTTCACTCTACACAGCCCTCCACCCCACACCGCCCTGCATCCTTCACCATCCCCCACACCACACCAGTTCTACTTCAGACCATCCATAGGAACCAAAAGAAAGAGAGAGTCAAAGGGAGGGTTTCTCTAGCTTGGTGAATATTAAAAAGAAAAATAGCTTTTAAGTGTATGGTTGAATGTGCTGGTGCAATGCTATAAAAAAACCCAAGTAGGCTGTTCTCTAAGAAGCATATAATCAATGAGAGCTCAGCCCACCTGTCATGTTTGTTTCAATAGGCTGGCCATCTGCTTCCTTTCAAATCATTTAAACAGGCACAGAATCATCGTCACCTCTCAGGACCAGATACAACTTTACATCTGCCACATGGGTTTGGCTATCAATAGATTTAAAAGATGCATCTATATGCAGAAAGCAGATGTATTGCATATGGTGTGAGTGTTTGCTTCTGTGTGTACATGCATGTGTGTTCCTCCTTACATAGATGCTCCCTAGATGCCCTTATCTCAAAAGGCTTTTCAACCACAAATTCATATTTTTGAGAAGAATAAAATGCATTCTTGACGAATGAGGCCAAAAAAAAAAAAAAAAAAAAAAAAAAAAAGGAAGAGAAGGAAAAACCTGTTCCTTCAGAAGAGGTCAATATTTTCTCTTAAAAGTTGGAGAAATGATGGATTATTATTGTTAGGACACACATGTGATTCATGGAAGGGATCTGGTCATGAATAGAGTGCCATGAGGAAAGATGACTTTAGGAGTGGTGACTTTATGTGGATTGCTTGTTCCTTACACAGTGGGAGAAATAGTTGTCCCCTCCCCCCGTGGAGAAATGCAATGGAAGTCTAATCAACAGAGGTGTCGAAATCAGTGTCCTTATCTCAAACTCTGAAAGCAGAAATGATTAGGAGAGATGAGGGACAAAGCACTCTAGAAATACTAATGCTTTGCTCTTCTCAGTGTAAGAATCGGTCAGGACATAGTCAGGCTTAGAGTCCATCCGTTTCATGCTTAATCAAGCTGTTCTTACACCCGTCTTTCCTTGGCTGCTCATTTACATCTTCTATCTGCAAACTCGGCATCATGCTCTGCTGGGGTAGACTGAAGAGGAAGTCTCTGGTAGCCTCACCTCACAGGAGCAACTGATGAGCAGAGTAAGAAATACATTAAAAGAAACCATGGCATACACAAGAATGAAGAAAGTGCAGTTTACTCAGGGTGGACTCTTTGGGAGTGGAAAGCCAGAAGCTTTAAGTGAGGAGATTGGCACTTTCAGCCACTGACTCTGTGGTTCTGTTCCCTTTGCTCAGAAAGATTATACATGGCCCAGATAGATTCCCAAAGGCTGTTATTATCTGCTTTAATTACTGTGGCGTCAGCACAGATAGTCCTCGTTCTGTGTGTGTGTAAGACAGAGACAGAGACAGACAGAGACATACACACACACAGAGAAAGATACACAGAGAGAGTGCATGTGTATGTACAGATCCTGAGGCATGTGCTTATAAAGGTGACGGGTCCATGGTTTACTTTGTTCAGTTGTTCTCTACTCCTCTCTCTTTTTTGAGTCAAGGTCTCTCATTGAACCTGGAAATCACTTATTGAGTTAGGCTGGTTGAGCAAGCTCCAGGGATGTTGCCAGAGCTGGGATTATAGGTGCACACCATCACACCAGGAGTTTTGTAGGGGTGCTGGATATCCAGGCTCAGGTCCCTGTGTGTACAAGGTAAACACTTTCCTGACTGACTGTATCTCCAGCTCTGACATTTAGTTTTATATGTGTGCTTTATTTTACTTAATGTAATTTCTTCCATGTTAATCAATATTGTTGCAAAATAAATTTAATTTTAACATGTTATATTTTAATGGCATATTTTTCTCTCTTATTTGTCTGACATTTCTAATGAAATGAACAGTAAATTCCTTGAGGAAGCAAGTGTCTATTTTGCCCTTGTATAGCACATAGAGCTAAAGGCAATCCAGATTGAATCGCTGAGAGAATGAATGGCTGCAGAAGAGCTGCAAATTACCCCAATTTGTCAGATGCAGAACTAACTTCTGAGAACAGTTTATACAAATCAGACCTACCTTCACATTTTATTAAATAAATGAAAATGCTTGAAAATACAGGCTCAGAAACTACCATCAACACCCTATAATATGGCTGAAAACAGATCTTATTTACTTGCCTCTGGAAGCCAGCTGCCCCACAAAATAAAGCCTGTGTCAGAGAACAGTGTTCTCATGTGCTCTATAATGTTAAGCATTTGGTAAAAGACAAGTTTGAGCTAAGAGGTAGGAAAGGGAACTTCCATAGACCTTTGCTGCCAAGCCAAATCTCCCCCTATGTTAAATCTGTTCTATGCTCTTAGGTCTCCTGAAATGAGTTCTCTATTTCTAAGCATAGACTAAGTGTTGACCAGCAATGTTCACTGGAACTGAACCCATGTCCACAGGGATTCTGCTGGCACTGCCTCCATCTTTTCTTGTTCCTCGTTCCACTGTTAAATAGAGCATTAGGTTTAGGTCTCTGGGAATCAGTGTCCCCGCACAGTGGTTCCTGTAGGTGACAAAGATAAGAAGATGACTGAGGCAGGCAAAGTAAGGCTGTCAGCTCATTTTTGCCTTAGTTCCTGCCAGGGATGGAGACCCCACTTAGATGTGTGGGTCCTAGGGCACCACCTCCTGTTTCATCTGTCCAATCTGGCAGTGCAGCCTCTTCCTGTTACTAAAATGACACTTGCCTAAGCCTTCAATTGGTTTCCGTACCCCTTCCATCATGCAGCCACCAATGTTTTAAATCAGATCCTTGTGTAGTGCATATTTAGAGCAGCTTCAGCTTTCATGGCCAACTTTCAGAATCTGACTAACGTAGCTACAGTGATTTCTCCAAAGATGAGGATGAATGAATGTGTGTGCATAGGCTCTATTGAATGCACCTACTGTAGAATTCTTACAACTACTCACAGCCTCACCAATTTGGTAGGGCAGCAATACAATAGAGCTGGCCAACTTCTTCACAATTGCATCTAAATCAAAAGTGCACTTGTGAGTCAGTGCTTCTGCCTCAGAGGTGGGGAGGTGGTTTATGGTCTGTACCTAGTAGAAGGTTTACCTATCGCTGTAAGTATTGAGATGTGTCATATCACATCTCAATTTTAAAGAAGTTCAGATGTCACAACCAAATTAATACATAATATTGTAAAGTATGTCACATGAAAGTTTTGTTGTTGATTAGTTACTGAATTCATCATTTTGTTGGATGACTTCTTAGTTTTCGGTTTTCTCCAAGGAGAAGCTACCATGAAGAGTGATGAGACAGATGATTTTTGTTGCAGCATTCTAGTGTTCTTTCCACTGCTTTTGTTAACCAAGCCACTCATTATTAACAAGCCCTTCATATAGGAAGAATCTTTTTTACTTTTTTTTTATTTTTTACTTTTGGGAGCAATCTAGAGCAACTAAGCTCTCTGCCACAGCATGCATTAGTGGCGGGGCAGGAAGTTGAGCATATAACTTGACATCTCCATTTATGAGAGAACATTTTTCATGATTCATCCACCAGATTAAAGAGAGAAATGTTGAAGAAAAAGAAGCAGGAAGTGGATACAAACTATTGCTTGTGTTTGCGGTCTTTCTGTCATTTAATGCTCACAGACTCTGGGTGTCGCACGCACACATGCACACGTGTGTGTGTGTGTGTGTGTGTGTGTGTGTGTGTGTGTGCTCTGTCATGCGAATTATAAGGATGGAAGCACTGGCTCAGGAAAGTGGAATCTCAGCCAGTTATATATGACCAAATATAAAATGAAAAATCACAAAATCACTTTAATTTTGTTCTGGTGTCTGTCAAACCATGGCTGTTGTGCTTCGTGCTAATCCATCGCCTAGATCCATGTGAACATTACAAAACTAGTAGAAGTTGTCACTTCAATTTATCATCACTCATGTGGCTTTCTGTGGGACCTTGCTGTAGTACTTGCCATAGGCTGAATCCATCCTTGAGTGCACATGGAAACATGTCCAGAGATCACAGGGTCCTGGACTCAGCAATGGTCATGGAGAAGACCAAGGTCTCTCTGGGTCAAGGAGGCTAAGATCCAGGTCAGCACCCAGGTGGCAATGTCTAACCTGGGGCCTTAAACCGACCCTGGATTCATTAGCTGGAACATCACTTAGAAAAGACGCTGCTTCCCTAGTTTAATAAAATGAATCCCAGAGTTCAGTGGGGGAGTACACTCAGCAGTGTAGCCTTTATGGTCTGATTTTAACATGAGTATTTTTTTTTGCTCTTTCTTTTTTTTTATTAATTACACTTTATTCATTTTGTATCCCCCCATAAGCCCCTCCCTCCTCCCCTCCCGATCCCACCCTCCCTCCCCTTTCTGCATGCATGAATATTAAAGTGACTGCAAATCATCTGCCTCCTCCCTGTATCCCCTCCTCACCTCCTTATCATCATCCGAGGGCAACACCAACAGAGGTAAGATCATTGGGCAATACTTCAACCAAATTGCATAGTCCCTCATGCCACACTGTTACAATAGTTAGAATACATACACACTCAGGGATAAATATCTTCCTGAATCATCAATGCCTAGGCACGAATTCTTTCTAGAGTCTTCTGTTTATAGCAAATGCCTATATATCCTGACCACACTGACTATGAAGGAATGAGAACAAGTTGCCAAACAAGGAAAAGTAAAGACTAATGAAGGCTGTTTTTTGTTTGTTTGTTTGTTTGTTTTGTGGCTCCTTCTTCCCCTCTGACCAGTGTGGAGCAGAAGAAATTGAGACCTAGGGAGCCCACCCTCCCCTGACTGCCATCCTCCACTCTGCACTCCCTGTACACTAGCAGGATGTAATTATTTGACTGGCATTTGGCTGGTTTCTCCCAGGTTACCAGAACATCATGAGATAACTTTCATCATGCCTTGGAGACTCATCCTTGAATTATTGAGTGAAGTATGGATCTCCTTATTCTCCTTATTTTATACCTTTAGTAACATACTTGTCTTGCTGTTTGGCATTTGTGCTTTTATTATACAGAAATGGAAAAGAAACAATCCTCGAACATCAAATGAGGCAGAAAGCATGGATGGAGTGATGATTGATTAGAGCAACGTGTGAAGGCACAGTGGGATTTCAAGATCAAATAGATGGATGAGAAGACTATGTGGGAGATATTGATGGGCCATTGGGAAAGCTCTGTGGGTAACAAAACACAATGAGAGACTGAACACGGCCACCACAGATACAGAATGCATTTGTATTTGTGTGTGCCATGTTAAAGGAAGGTAGCTCTGTGGGTGGCCTAGAAGTATAAGGTCTAAAGGAATGACCTGGAGAGAGGTTGCCTTTGAAATGTCAGTGCAGTTCTCTGAGACTTGAGTTTTTTTTTCTTTTCTGAGATAGGGGAAATCCACACATCTCAAGTTGCCCTTGTACTCACTTTGGAGCCCAGGCTTTCCTTGAACTCATAGAAATCCTACTGCCCCAGCCCTCCATTTTGGGGGGATTACAGGCATATGCCACAGGCCTTGCAGGATATCTAACTCAAAATGGCAAAGGGAGAGGAATGATCTGTATTCCCTTGGATACACACACTCTCCAGATGCACATATGTGAATAACAGTCATAAAATTATTCTATGTGTGAAGAAAATATTGTTGTAATTACCACATAGTTATTGATTCTAACACCTATTGCTAAGCTACCTGAGATGAAAAATGGAGAATTAGGTTGGCTGCACAATTTCCCAATTAAAGAGCCTGGCTCATTTTTAGATTATAGCCGCAATGGCTAAGCAAGGAGCTTCTCACTGAGAGAGGCGAGTGCAGAGTTATCTGCCAGTTGTCCATCAGCTGAGTCCTGCTTCCTATCATGACTTGAGAAGGATGCCCAACTGGTGACTGCAGAAGCTTGGAGCAGTACTTAACTGTCAGGAGGGCTCTCGCAAAAACTTGGCTCCTTCTCCTCCTGACAACCAGAGAGTCTGATTGAAGGGCCTGATATTTCTACATGGTTCACTGGTTCGAGCAGAGCCCTGGTGGGCTGAAATCTCAACGTGTAGTAGCTGCTAGCTTGCCTTCTTCTTCCCTGGGGGGCTGCCTGTGTGCTGATGCAAGTCTGCTCCTTTTTCTTCAGGGGCTGCACTTCACTGTCACGAGCTCAAAAACCTTAACTTCATCCAAGGCTTGATTAAGCACAGGATACCTATACCACAGATTCTGGAGACGCTGTCTAATACATAAAACCCCTACCTACGAGTGTACCAGTAAAAGAATAAATAAATAAATAAATAAATAAATAAATAAATAAATAAATAAATAAATAAATAAATAAATGAACTGACCAAACTATTTTTGTCAAAGGACCAGTGCGTTCTCATCCAAGAGCTCATCGCCATTAGAGAATTAAGCGCACAGTGCTTGCTGAGTTGAAAATTGAAGGAGATGGGTAGTGAGATGTTCTTAGAACAGCCAGAATATGATGGAGCATCTGTTGCTAAACCACAGCTTTTAATTTTTTATTTCACTTTATATATTTTGAAAAGAAATTATCTTCATACAATATATTATAACCAGTGTTTTCCCTCACTCCACTACTCCCAGATCCTGGCCACCTACCCACCCACCCTACTCCATACCTTCTTTCTTTCAATCTTTAGGAAAAAAACAGCAAATGAAAAAAAAAACTACCTAAATATGAATAAAAACAAATAAAAAGCATCAAACACATAAGTACACACATGGAAAACAAAACCTATAAAAACATTAAGTAGAAAACCATAGTATATAAGTAAAAGTTTGGTAAGACAAAATAATACCCAAACACAACCATATGAGAAAAAAAAAGTCTACAAAAATACCATTGAGTTCATTTTCGCATTAGCCAGTTACTTCTAGGCATGACACCTGCCCTTAAATGAGACTGCATTGAAGAAAAGCAATTTTTTCTTTGCAAGTAGTTGTCACTTGGAGATAACTTCTTAGTTAGGGATGGAAGCTCATGTATTCCCTTCTCAGTGATGGGACTCAGTGTGGAGTGAACCCTGCTGTTCATATGTAAGTTCATATGTGCACCAGTCCTATTGTGTCTAGAAGGCACTGTTTCCTTTGCCTCAGCCATTCCCTCTGGATCTTCCAATCTTTCTGAAGCCATGTCTTTTGAAACTGTGAGTCTTGATGCCATGCAGAGTTCTATGGCTGAATATGAGGAAGAGGAATATTTTTTCAACATTGAGAAGTTTCTGAACATTCAGTGATCATAAAGGAATTAAGAATCCAACATGTCCTCTATTAGATATAGAGTTGGTGAAGATCCTTTCCCAATCTGTAGGCAGTCATTTTGTTCTGACAACAGTGTCCTTTGCTTTACAGAAGCGTTTCATTTTCATGAGGTTCCATTTATTGATTGTTGCTCTTAGAGTGTGTGCTGTTGGTGTTCTGTTCAGGAAGTTGTCTCCTGTGCCAATGAGTTCAAGGGTATTCCCCAATTTTCTTCTAACAGGCTTAGTATGTCTGGATTTATATTAAGGTCTTTGATCCATTTGGACTTTAGTTTTGTGCAGGGTGACAAGTATGGATCTATACATGCATTTTTCTACATGTAGACATCCAGTTAGACCAGCAACATTTGTTGAAGATGCTATCTTTTTTCCATTGAATGGTTTTGGCATCTTTGTCAAAAATCAGGAGTCCATAAGCTTGTGGGTTTATTTTTTGGTCTTCTATTCTATTCCATTGATCCACCAGTTCGTTTCTATACCAGTACCATGCAGTTTTTAGTATTGTTGCTCTATAGTACAGCTTTAGATCAGGCATAGAGATACCTCCAGAAGATCTTTTATTGTAGAGGATTGTTTTAGCAATTCTGGGTTTCTTGTTATTCTATATGAGTTGAGAATTTTTCTTTTAAGGTCTGTAAATAATTGTGTTGGTAATTTGATGGGAATTACATTGAATCTGTAGATTGCTTTTAGTAAGATGGACATTTTTACTATGTTAATCCTACCAAGACATGAGCATGGGAGATCTTTTGATCTTCTGATATCTTCTTCTAATTCTTTCTTCAGACAATGGAAATTTTTTTCATACAAGTCTTTGACTTGCTTGGTTAAGGTCACACCCAAGGTACTTCATGTCCTTTGTGGCTATTGTGAAGGATGTTGTTTCTCTAATTTCTTTCTCAGCCCTTTTGTCTTTTGTATACATGAGGGCTACTGATTTTTTTTTGAGTTAATTTTGTATCCAGCCACTTTGATGAAGGTGTTTATCTGCTGTAGGGCTAATATCCAGAATATATAAAGAACTCAAGAAGTTAAACAACAACAAGTCAAGCAATTCAATTAAAAAATGGGGTACAGAGCTAAACAGAGAATTCTCAATTGAGAAACATTGAATGGCAGAGAAACACTTAACGAAATGCTCAATGTCTTTAGTCATCAGGGAAATGCAAATCAAAACAACGCTGAGATTTCACCTTACACCCATCAGAATGGCTAAGATCAAAAACTCAAGTGACAACACATGCTGGAGAGGATGTGGAAAAAGTGGTGCCCTTCTCCATTGCTGGTGGGAATGTAAACTTGTACAACCACTTTGGAAATCAGTCTGGTGCTTTCTCAGACAATTAGGAATTGTGCTACCTCAAGATCCAACTATACCATTCCTAGCCATATATCCAAAAGATGCTCAAGTCTACAACAAGGACATTTGCTCAACCATATTTGTAGTATAGCTTTATTTGTAATAGCCAGATGCCCCTCAGTTGAAGAATGGATACAGAAATTGCGGTACAGTGGAATATTACTCAGCAATAAAAAACAAGGAAATCATGACATTTGCAGGCAAATGGTGGGAACTGGAAAAGATCATCCTGAGTGAGGTATTCCAGAAACAGAAAGACATACACAGTATATACTCACTTATAAATGGATATTATATATTATAATATAAAATAAATATACTAAAATCTGTACACCTAAAAAAGCTAATCAAGAAGGAGGACTCTGGTTAAGATGCTCAATCCCCATTCTGAAAGGCAAAGAGGATGGACATTAGAAGAGGGAGAAAACAGAAAACAGGACAGGAGCTTACCACAGAGGACCTCTGAAAGGCTCTACCCTGCAAGGGTATGAAAGCAGATACTGAGACTTATAGCCAAACTCTGAGCAGAGTACAGGGAATCTTATGAAAGAAGGGGGAGATAGTAAGACCTGCAGAGGATAGGAGTTCCACAAGGAGAGCAGCAGAACCAAAAATTCTGGGCACAGGGGTCTCTTCTGAGACTGAGACTCCAACAAAGGACCATTCATGGAGATAACCTTGAACCCCTGCTGAGATGTAGCCCATGGCAATTCAGTGTTCAAGTGGGTTCCATAGTAATGGGGACAAGGACTGTCTCTTACATGAACTGATTGGCCTGCCTTTTGATCACCTCCGCCTGAGTGGGGAACTACCTTATCAGGCCACAGAGGAAGACTATGCAGCCAGTCCTGAAGCAAGGAGAGAAGGACCTTCCCCCTCAGTGGACTGGGGGAGGGGCATGGAAGGATAGGAGGGTAGGATAGTGGGATTGGGAGGGGAGGAGGGAAGGCGCTACAGGGGGATACAAAGTGAATAAACTGTAATTAATAAAAATAAAAGTTAAAAAAATAAAAAAGAATAAAATAGTAAAAAAAAAAAAGAATCAAACATGCAATGAATTCAAGGTATTTCTGGCAGGAGTCAGTCAGGTGGTACTGCACAGCTTCACCACAGCCATGATTCTGAACACATAGCATGTGCATGTTTGTGCGTGCCACACAATGCCACTGCACACTGTCTGAAATGCCTGCACTCACACTGAAGACTACTGCAACGCAGTAGCTGCAATGTTTCTGCTCTATGTGCAAACAGTCCTGCTTCTTTAGAAATGTATCTTCAATTACAGAAAACAAAATTCTGCCACTGTTCCTTAGCATATAAACAACAAATTTGTTTATTGGATAACATTGGTTGGTTAAAAGCTTTGATTTTTTTTTTAATTTTTTTTTAAAAGCTTTGATTTTAAGAAGTTTCAAATTTATTTTAGTTTGTTTCCTGTTTTCTTCTTCTGGCTTTCAGAGGCCCTTTGTAGCAGGTTCCTAGGTTGTTTCCTGTTTTCTTCTTCTTCTGATGTCCATCCTCTTTGCCTTTCAGGATGGGGATTGAGCGTTTTAGTTAGGGTCCTCTCTCTTGTTTAGTTTCTTTAGATGCACAGATTTTAGTGGGTTTGTCCTATGTTGTATGTCTATATGAGTGAGTATATACTGTGTGTGTCTTTCTGCTTCTGGGACAGCTCACTCAGGATGATCCTTTCCAGGTCCCATCATTTACCTGCAAATTTCATTATTTCCTTATTTTTCATTGCTGAGTAATACTCCATTGTATAGATGTACCACAATTTCTGCATCCATTATTCAGTTGAGGGGCATCTGGGTTGTTTCCAGCTTCTGGCTATTACAAATAAAGCTGCTACAAACATGGTTGAGCAAATGTCCTTTTTGTGTACTTGAGCCTCTTTTGGATATAGACCTAGGAGTGGTATGGCTGGATCTTGAGGAAGCGCTATTCCTAGTTGTCTGAGAAAGCGCCAGATTGCTTTCCAGAGTGATTGTACAAGTTTACATTCCCACAAACTAGGAACCTGCCACAGAGGGCCTCTGAAAACCTCTGCCCTGCAGACTATCAAAGCAGATGCTGAGCCTGATGGCCAACTGTCAGGCAGAGTGAATGGAATTTTATGTAAGAAGTGGGAAATAGTAAGAGCTGGAGAGGACAGGAACTCCACAAAGAGAGCAACAGAACAAGAAAATTTGAACACAGGGAACTTCCCAGAGACTCATACTCCAACCAAGGACTATTCGTGGAAATAACCTAGAACCCCTGCACAGTTGTAGCCCATGGCAGTTCAGTGTCCAAGTGGATTACACAGTAATGGGAAGAGGGACTGCTTCTGATATAATCTGATTGGCCTGCTCTTTGATCACCTCCCCCTGAGGGGGGAGCAGCCTTACCAGGCCACAGAAGAGGATAATGCAGCCACTTTTGATGAGAACTTATAGACTAAGATCAGAAAGAAGGAGAGGAGGACATCCCCTATCACTGGACTTGGGGAGGGGCATGCATGCAGAAAGGGGAGGAATGGTGGGGTGGGGAGGGGAGGATGGAGGGGCTTCTGGGGGGATACAAAATGAATAAAGTGTAATTAATAAAAAATAAAAAATAAATTAAAAAAATTATTTTATTTTCTGTACATTTGTGAGATTCTGAGTGCATATATGTGTACTCTGTGCAGGCCTGATTCTCCCACAGAAGACAGAACTGGGGACCAGATCTTCTGAGACGGAGTCACAAAGAGTTGGGAGCTGCCCTGTAGATCCTGGCAACTGAACCCAGGTCCTCTGCTAGAGAATCATGTGTTCTTAACCCCCAGAATATTTTTATTTAATACTTGTCATTTGAGTTTCTTCCTTGAGTTTCATTTAAAAAAAATAATGAGTATTAGAGTGAGATTAAGACAAAATTTCCAACAACTGCTGAGATAGCTCTAAGCAGACTTCTGCTACTTTCACCTAACAGTGATGCAAAATAGTTTTCTTATCCTTGATGGTTTTAAAATCAGAGTAGCATTTGACTCTAAACAATGCTGAAGATGTTCTATGTCTGGTAATAGCAAATATTTAGTTCTTTATGTAAAAGTAAACGAACACCTCATCAGTAGACAAATTTCTTTCATCATTAATGACTAGTCAAATTGTATGTATAAAAACACTGGTTTTAAATTATTTCCTTGCAACTTATCAATAAGGTTTTGGTTTACACAGCTATATACAGTTATACCCTATAGACCTGCATACACAGAGTTATTTAAAAGTATTCTGAGATAAAAGGGGGCTGCAGTTGGAAAATGCTTAGGAAGCCTTGAGCTAAGCCAGGCTAATAGGATCTGTTCTTGGGGTATTTATTCAAGAGGCAGATGTCAACACTATTCTACAATACCAAGCTCCATGAAGGTGGTGCCTCTGTGCCAGGGAAGCCGAGAACCAGTCCTACTCCCCCCACCTAACCAACCCTTAGGCGTACTTCAACAAAAACACCCCTTCTGCACATGTATCGTGTAAAATGAGTGCCTTCTGATGCAGGCTCACACACTCCTGTTGGCACTGATGGTGACATAACATCAATTGAAAACTGGCTGACAATACTGGAAGATGGACCACTCAGTCACACACCAGCTGTACTTCCTGAACAGAATCCATCAGTTCTATATGGAGCAGCCTGTCCTCAGACTACTCACCTCACACATTAAATATCATGTGTTGCACTTACTGTTCAGAGACTCCTAAACTCTCTGCATTGTAAGGTCTGAGTACACAGTGTAGGACACACATGTATGCAGAATATGCATGAAGAGAATTCTGTAAGCAAAAGAAGGTAATTTCCCCCAGGCAGAAGGGATGGGTATTTTCTACAACTAAGACATATCTCATATCTTATTTTAGGACTTCCCAGAACCAGGAAATTAGTTATTTCTAATTAGAAATTAGTTATTTCTAATAATACAGGGGGTGGACCTTGCATTTTGACATGCTAATGTGTTTAAATGTGTGTGTTTATATATAGGTATGGATGGACTTTTCCTTACTTACTGGGAAAATCCTGCGCTTCATCACTCATATAAGGTGGTTGAAATGGCAGTGACATAAATTTTTTTACTTTTAAGCTTTCATAGGCTTTGGAGGAAATGAATAGCCTACGAAAGGGAACTGATACAAGTCGAGGCACAAACAAGACTCACAGTTCCACTCCTATGTTTTAGGCAGTCAGTAATTTTCAAATAAATAAACAATTTCTAATTAGACTATTTAGTGAAAAAGTCCAAGTTTCAGAGACAACGAATAATAAAAATATTGCTGCGGCAGAGAGACGTAGTCCTGGGATGATCGGCGGACATGCTCTGTGCTCGTTGCCTAGGCTAGCATCCTGCCTGCCACCATCGCTAGGTAAATTCACATCTCCATGTTCTCGTTTCCTCAGTATGGCCAGGGATCATAAGAGTATATATTCGTAAGTCTATTGTGGGGATTAGATAAGTTAATATTTGCAAAGAGCAAAAATAATGCCCAGCATATGGGAAGTGAACATATAATGCTATCAATGATTATATTTATATTCAAGATACACAAAGAATATAACATTGTTTGGAGATGTGGAAATTAGAATTAGAAGCTTATTTTAAGAGTGTTCATACGAATCCAAAATTCTGAATATTACACATTAAATACTGACTTATATCAGATATGTTAACCTCAAAAATGCAGTTAGTAGAAAAAATGAAACTTTCAGGATAGCAACAATAAAATGATTCTGTCTAAATTAACGCACTATATGTGATTACAATTGTTGAGAATAAGCCACAAAATGACATGTATCATGGCGTGTAGACAATGACTGCAAAGAGGATATGAAATTTTTTATCTTGTACATCTATGATGTTTAGGTCTTTAAACATAAGAATGTTCAATCCTTTATAGAAGAATTAAATGGAGAGTGAAACAAATGGTGCACTTTCTCCTTACAGAATGAGTTGTTTATGACGGATCCAAGAGTCTCCATATGTGAAGAGCCAGATACCACACAGTAAGAACACAAGACCACACACTGGGTATGTTTAGGAGGTGGGGCTTTTCGGATGTGTGCTGAGGTTAACTGTCTGTTTCTGGGGCCTTACTAAGGGTTCTCACAAGGAAGAAAAAATCTTTTCTCACAGGTCAACTTCAAAGCTGTGAAGGATATATATAAAAAGAGCACAAGGAAAAAAAGGAACCTTTGATAACACTGTATTTTTCTATATTATTCTAAAACCTTCCTGTTGCCTGGATTCTGTAGAACCATTTCCTTTGAAGCACATTGCAAGAAGATTGCAAATTTAAAAAGTGCAAATAAGACCAGAACAACAGGGCTTTCAACAATCTACTTCACGTGTCACTCAGAGTCAATAGAGAATGGTTCTGCTCAGCATCACGTGGCCTGGCTGAAGAAGACCAATGGAAAGCTCAGCTTCTGTGTAAGGGCTTATTTGAATCTGAAGTGCTCTGACTGGGGGAACTTGCACACATTCTCTCGGGGGCCATTCTATTAATCAAATATTTCCCATTATGACCAAACATTTCCTGACACTGGATCTAAAATTTCATTCTTTTGCAGCATTATAACATTTAGTTAATTGAATTATTCTGTTAGCAGATCTGAAATAATGTTTCCCTTTTTTGTGTGTGTTCTTACCATGGTTATATGAATGTAAAGCAACTGGGAAATGAGCTGATCATCACTGTCTTGCATTTTCTTTTTCTGTCAAGATGATGCAAGAAGTGAGATCCATAGGAAGTGAGGTTGAGTGTGATCATGTGACACTGCATGATGGAGACTGTCAGCATGTGTGCTGGTCAAGAGAGCATTCTTTGCTTAGGCTGACTTTCAGTTCAACGGGCAAAAATTTGGCTACCCACACTGGCTGCCTGGCTTTCCCTTAGCATTAATAATTGCTGGACCATAAGAACAAAGAGCACTGGCCTTTGAATCCTGAAATTAATGGTGATACAGTCAATTCATTTTGTTTGCACACAGCATTCATCTGCAGCTTTGTAGGATATGAATACAATATTAGCTTGGTGAAGGGAGACCTCATGTTCGCTGAATGGAAACACAAAGTTCTCTGGCTGAGTCATTAGGCTGCTTCTGTGGCAGGTGCCTATAGCAATGATGTTTTGATGGGTGCTTAATAAAAACAGGACATGGAAAAATCAGTATCTTGTGCTAATACAAATCACACTTCATTATGGAGCTAGGTTTGGCACCAGAAAAGGAAGTTCAGGCCTTGTGCACAAGTATTGGAAGCAGGCCTCCTAGATAAGACTTCTCCTGTGACACTGAGTCCCCATGGCCTTTCACATCCCAAACAAAAGAATTATTATCATTTTGAGTGCTTCTAGACACATTTAAGTTAGTAAAGGGTAAACTTACTAAGAAAGCTTAAAATTCACGGCTCCATGGAGGGCTGCACCCACTGTGTGTCCCATAGGCTCCCTTAAGGTATGATGAGCTTTTGCTGAGGAAGATGCATTTTTTTTTCTGTTTTGTTTTTTCTAGACAAGGTTTTTCTATGTAACAGCCCTGACTGTCCTGGAACTCGCTCTGAATACCAGGCTGGCCTCAAACTCACAAAGATCCATCTGCTTCTACCTCCCAGAGTGCTAGAGTTACAAGCATCTGCCATTGTGCCCAGATTGAGGATGCATTAATTTAAACCTACCCATTCTAACTAAGATTCTAAGATTCTAAGATCTTAATTCATTTAATGAAACCCACACTAAGTGCATTTTTAAAAACTACTTGAATATATGCTCTCTTTATCTAATTAACTAATTTCATCTTGTCACCATTCAGAGGATTCAAATGGCTTAGATTGTAGTGTGTGATAAATCTCAACAGGATAGAAGAGCATCAGCAGCTGTTGTCAAACAGAAAATGTTCATCATTTTCTTGGAATTATGTAGTACAAACAAAGCTAATAAAACAAGACAAGTACACAAGATTATGACTGAGAATGAATGGGCCATGGAGTTTTGCTGTTCTCAGAGTAGCATAAGGGAGCTGGTCTTCTGGGCAAATGTTGCAGGATATTTGATCCTATTGTGAACCCCAAAACTATGAACTGTAAAATCCCTTTTATTGTTTGGTTTGGTTGAGCCCTAACACACACCTTTAATCCAAGAACTTTCTGTTTATTGTAAACAGGTGATTATGGTGTGGTTCACCCAACCCTAGCACAAACCTTTAATCTAAGAACTCTCTGTATACCTGATCTAATGAAGTTAACCCTAGGCCAAGAGTCAAAGCACCAGTTGGCAGGGATTAAAGAGCAGGAGGGACTTTGATTTGAGGGGTATTTAAGACAGCCTGTAAAAGAAGCAGAGCTATTAGTTCAAGCTTTGGCTTTCATTTAGCTTCAGCTCATCAGCTCCCTGGCTTTTTATGCTTTGAGCCTGCAAGCCTTTGGCCTTGTATTTCTTTTTTGCCCTTTGTCCCTGGGCTGTCAGCTGAGCTAGTGAGCTTTTTTTTTTTCCCATCCAGACCTGAGCTGAGAAGGAAGGTTAGCTGGTTACTTTCTCTGCCTCTCTGAGCTAGCAGGTTTCACCCTAGCATCTGGCTCCTAAGTCTTTATTGGTAAATTAGAATGATTGAAATTTTCATTGTTTTTATCAACAAATGGTGACCAGACATTGGGCTTAAAATAATGTGTGATGCTGTGCAGGAGACAGCAGGGTATGGAGAGATGAAAACACCTTCCAGAATACAAGCATAAGGTTCTCTGCAGCTGCTACGCTAGTTTTATTCCCACTTTACTCCCAGAGGGGATTCTCTGGCTTTGCCTCATCATCTTCCTGCATCCCCTTTTAAAGAAGGTTGGGAGAATGGTTAAACAATTAGAAAGGATTGCAGAGTTGTCAATGCAATTTGCAGATAGAGGTTGAAATGCTTGGAAAGCAAAAACCATCATTGTAAAGAGAGAATACATGGTACCTAAGAGGCAGAATTTTCCACAATTGCCACCCAGCCCTTCTCCTCAAACTTCTGGTGTCAAGTTCCCACAGGCTCTGGGCAGGCTGGGGAGCAGTGAAGAGCAGAAGACTGTACAGGCCCAAAAAGTTAAAGCCAATACGCCTGTTTCAAGAAAAAAGGTTAATCTTGAGCAAACTGAGCTGCCAAAGGGACATTAGCTTTCCCAGTAGCCACTGAAAGTTTTAGATATTGAAATGCTCAATGCAGCCTCAGAACTTAAAATGACCAGTGCGTAAACACTGAGAATTATGGTAGGTTCTGCCAGAGAAGCAAAGGAGCCCTTTCTGGCAGCACTGGGTTCTTTGCAAGAACATCTGTGTAACTTCTGGCCCTTGGGAACCTAGCTCAAGGCTCAACAGAAAAGAGTATGATCCGTCCAGACAAGAACAGACAAAAGTCATCAGGTTATAAAAGAAATTATTGATCCAAAAGGGTTTGGTTCCTTGATTATCTCTTTTAATAAAGCAACAGCAAGTTTCATTTATATTAAAAGAAAAGCCTTTTTTGTTTGTTTGTGTGTGTTTTAAACAGAAACGGGGAAATGTTTTTGTTTTGGTCCCAAATGTGGTTATGTGGGACTTATTCAGATGGTCCACAGCAGCAGACCATTTGCCTCATGTGGACTCTGACAGGAGCTTTTTGCCAGCTCCAGGGAGTTTAAATCTGAGGACTCTGGAGAGAATAGATGCCAGAGCCCAGAGAATGAGGAGATCAGAGAAAGAACAAGGCTGCTCCTGTTTCCTTCTTGCTGCTCCTGGTTGTAGGTCAATAACTTGAAGAGCTCCTGAAATGAGGACTGGACTGGCTCCAAGGAACCCTATGACCCTATCCAGCAGGAAGCAGCTAAGAGAACTGCATCTCTCCTACCAACCCTTTCTCTCTTCTACCCGGTGTTGGGGTATTGCAAAGGATTGATGTAGAATGGGAGAAAAAGATAAAAGAAATGTAAATAAGTTTTCAAAAATTATGTCAACAGGAGAAAATCAGAGATGGAAAGCCAGGACATTTTCCCATTTGCACTTACTATTGTTATGTCTGGTCTGTTTACCTCCCATGCCTTCCCACAATGCCTTCCTACCTGTCATGCCTTCCACCTCCCATGCTTTCTCTCCTCCCATTTTTCTTACTTTGCATGCCTTTTCATTCCCATCCCTATCCTCTTCCCATTCTTTTGCACTTTCCATGCCTCCTATGCTTTCCTTTATCGAGTGCCTTCCCACCTCCCACACCTTCCCACCTCTCACATCTGCTAAGATGAACTCACACTTGAAGCCTTGCAACAGTGAAAGGTCTAATGAAAAACAGTTTGTGCTATAGAAATATGTATTTATCCACTGAAAATAATTTTAGCCCTTTTCACTAGTGAAAAGAAAAGGGTTCAAGGCAAATCAAATCTCAGTTATCATAGAAGTGGCTATTTGCTTGATGGAGGCTTGGGCTGTCACCCTCTGCAAGGTTAATTGCCAGCACAGCACTCTGTTTGGTATTATGTTTCCTGTTTGTCTTAACAGAATGGAAAAGCACGCCATGTGTTCTCCTTGGGGGATATATCTCCTTTCATTGCAGGTTGTCAAGATTGTGGAAAAAGCAAACATGCTTACCTTCTATAAACAAAACACTTTTGAGTGATCATCTTTCCAAAAATGATGATATTCACTACTGTGCTCACTAATTATATGATGTCTCAGTCTATTTCAAGAATTCACATTTCATTAGTCATCAGAGTATATTTCTGATTTCTTATAATGTTTTACAGATTAGAATATGTATATATATGAATATATATTTTATGTGGCATTCTTTATTTTTAAAATGGCACTTATATGGTAATAATTAAGATTATTTCTCTATTATAGATACTAAATATTGCTTAGGCTATGTCCTTAGCTGTCTCACAGACAGTTGGTATAGAAAGCCAAGATTTGTACAGAACAATCTTATGCCTCCCATATTCTTAGACTGCAGAACTGAAGAGTTCCCACCTCATGATGCTACATTCACAGGTTAAGCAATCCATTCCTTTCCTAAGTAGTACAAAATCACACCATATGTTATCTATCATGAGACACATGTGCAAAAGGGTGGTCCTATGTTACATGGAGGATTCAAGTGCTTTATGAACAAATGACCAAGGAAAACCACAGTGAAGACACAGGGGCACTCTTAGCCTTGGTGTTTTTTCATTTAATATAATACAAGTGAGCAGGTACTTAATCATACTTATATATTATTGTACCAATACATTTGTAAATAATGTTTCAAAGAGCAAATATTTTTCTGATTTCTTCTCTAATTGTAAAGTCAGGGCACAACACATCATTTCCTTCACTTACCACAGAAAATTTAGATTTTAAAGGTGAGCCTACAGGCATTAAAAAAAAATACCCACACACATCTAACTAGAATCATATCTTTTTTTTTCTCTTGCTTTTTTTTTTTTTTTTGAGATCCTGCCAAGGGGAGTTCTGGAAAGCAGAAGAAGAAAGGGGGCAGACTCTCAAGTCCCCTTCAGAGTTCTGCCAACACATACAGTTGGTTCTCTTCTAAAATCCAGAGATCTCTTTAAAAGATTAAACTACACACTACAGGAAAGATCCCTAACATTTATTTCTTACTGGTATAAAATCAAATTTGTAATGCTCCAACATATTGTTACCTCCAAATAATTATGTTAAAATAGATCGTCGTATTAGGAAAAGTTGTAAACTGCCAAACATAAAAGCGGAAAGTCATCAATCTACGATCTCATTTTCTGTGTTTTTTAAAATTTTTATTTTTTATTAATTACAGTTTATTCACTTTGTATCCCCCCTTTGTCTCCTTCCCTCCTCCCCTCCTAATCCCACCCTCCCTCCTCCTTCTCCACCCATGTCTTTCCCCTAGTCCACTGATAAGGGAGGTCCTCTTCTCCTTCCTTCTGATCCTAGTCTATCAGGTCTCATCAGGAGTGGCTGCGTTGTCTTCCTATGTGTCCTGGTAAGGTAGCTTCTGCTCAGGGGGAGGTGATCAAAGAGCAGGCCAATCAGATCGTATCAGAGGCAGTCCCTGTTCCCATTAATATGGAACCAGTTTGGACACTGAACTGCCATGTGCTACATCTTTGCAGGGGTTCTAGGTTATCTCCATGCATGATCCTTTGTTGAAGTATCAGTCTCAGAAAAGACCCCTGTGTCCAGATTTTTTTTGGTTCTGTTGCTCTCCTTTTGGAGCTCCTGTCCTCTCCAGGTCTTACTATTTCCCACTTCTTTCATAAGATTCCCTGCATTCTGCCCAAAGTTTGGCTGTAACTCTCAGCATCTGCTTTCATACCCTGTAGGGTAGAGCCTTTCAGAGGCCCTCTGTGATAGGCTCCTGTCCTGTTCCTTGTTTTCTCTCTCTTCTGATGTCCATCCTCTTTGCCTTTCTGAATAGGGATCGAGCATCTTAGCCAGAGTCCTCCTTCTTGATTATCTTCTTTAGGTGTACAGATTTTAGTATGTTTATCCTATATTATATGTCTAATATCCACTTATAACTAAGTATATACCATGTGTGTCTTTCTGTTTCTGGGATACCTCATTCAGGATGATCTTTTCCAGTTCCCACCATTTGCTTGCAAATTTCATGATTTCCTTGTTTTTATATTGCTAAGTAATATTCCACTGTGTAAATGTACCACAATTTCTGTATCCATTCTTCAACTGAGGGACATTTGGGCTGTTTCTAGCTTCTGGCTATTACCAATAAAGCTGCTACAAACGATCTCATTTTCTTACCCATCAGAAAGAGTCTGTGACTTGAGAAACCATGGGTTACAGCTGAATGCACATCTTCCCTACGTCTAGCCTGGTCTTTAGATAGGCATGAGCTTGCCTGCACCATTCAAACCAGGAGATGGAACTGATAACAGTTCATTTGCTATTTATGAAGGAAAGTCTTATACAAGACATGCCAAAGGAAGAGGGACACAGACAGCTAGAAAAGCAGAAACACAGTACTTCAGCTATCTTTTGGGTACTCAGCTTCTTAGCAGGCCTCACCATTCAGATCTTTTGTGTTCATATTGCTTCTGTTCCCTTCTTCACATCACCCAAAGAGTGGGCACTTTTTCAGTGCAAAGTTATGGCATCTTAACTTTAACACACAGACCTGATGGGTATCCCTGGAGTAAGTAGCATGACCCTAAAGGCACTACCAGCTTGCAGCCACTGGGCCTGGGCCTGGGAAGGGTAGCCTTAGCATCTTTCTTTCTCAGCACTCACTCAGGCTGACCCGGTCAGGTGGTTTGCCTGGAGAAGACAGCTGGTGAGGAAATCTGGAGGCTGAGATACTCAGCATCTCTTGTTATGTTTAAGTTTAGCTGGGTCCTTTCAAGTTTGTTTTCACAACTTACTAGGTTAAATAGTTTGCACTATTTTTGCAATAAATTCATGAGAAACCTAACAGTGACTTACATTGTTTTTCTGTGTATATATAAACTAATACTAAAAGTTTGGTGTAGTGTATTTTCACCTCCTTACATAGCCCCCCTAACATGCACAAAATGCTGTAAATTGATAAAATATGTGAATGATATTTTATAAAGTTATTTTGTATGGTGTCAAATTTTGTATTGATGCATAGTATGTCAGCAAAATAAAATAAAATAAAACTCCTCATATTAAAAAAAAAAAAGGTGAGCCTGTTGTCCTAGCTTTGGCTGAAATTTTGCCTAATCGAAAGATTAAATTAATCTCATTACATTTCAAGATCTATAAAGACAACTCTTGGTTCTATAGGTTTGTGTTACTTCCAACAGTGTTTTGTAAGCCAAAGGTCTGAATACATACTATTTGGAAGAACAAGTGTGTGTGTGTGTGTGTTGTTGTCTTGTGGATCAAATGCATGCCTTGCATATGATAAGTGCTCAGTGAGATAAACCCTCAACCCCATGACCATCTTAATCTTAAAGGCTGTGACATGATAAAATGTTAGAGCCCACCTGCAGAGTCACAGATCCTGACGAGGGAGTGAGGATTGAAAGAAAATAAAAAATAACACACTACTTGTGAGATCTGTTCAAGAGGGCTGCTAGTAGAAACTGTCGCCCTGGTTTATTCCACAATTTCTTTTTATAGTCAAAGCAAAGCACCTCCATACAACGAAGGGGTTCATCCAGAAGTCAAACTTGTTTACTTTGACCACCTGTATGTGTGATCCTCACACAAACAAAAGGGGAGTAACTTTGTAAAACATCCTGCCAATCCCTGTCTCCAGGTGAAGGCCAGGGTGAAAACATGTTTTTCTCTGAGAATTCAATAACAAAGCAGCCTGACAAACAATAGCACATGATCATTCCCTCAGTACACATCCTACCCAGTCTTTTGTAATAAGGTCCTTAATTACTAGCTGGATGCATTATCATTTAGATAAGAAGACTGTATTTTCCAGTCTCCTCTACAATTAGAGCTAGACATGTGGCTAAATTCTGATGAATAACTAGAAAGAGACACTTGCCAAAATTCATGATTCATGTCCAATATCACGATTTTATTTTTGTTTACAACTGATTCATATTCCATTCTGTATGTTTACATTTTAAAAATCTTTTCATCAGTCAATGCACACCTCAGCTGATTCTATTTCCTAGTTACTGTGAATGGAGCAGCAGTGAAAACGGATGAGAAAGAGACTTAGCAGTAGGATATGAAGTCCTTTGAGTCTATAGCCAGCAGTGGTATAGCTGGGCCATGTGGTGGTTCTGTGGAAAGTGTTTTGAGAAACTTCCAGGCTGATTTCCAAAGTGACTGCATTGTGCCTCTGTAGCACTGTGTAGAGTTCCCCCTTTTCACACTCAGGGCATTCTTAGTGGGGTGAGATGGAATCTTAAAGTAGTCTTTCTGTGAGCGCTGAGGATGTTGAGCACATTTTAACATTTACCATTTTTATTTATTGTTTTAAGAATTTTTGTTCAGTTTCATATCACATTTTTATTTATTGATTTCACAGAATTCATTTCCTGAAGTTTTTAATCTAGAAAAGTAACTTTAGGGAGCAAGATGTTTTCACCCACAGGCCAGAGGAATACAATCCTTTGTGGTGGGGCAGGGATGGCAGTAAGAGTGACTTCCTCATGGTACCAGCAAGGGATGGAGGAAGCGAATGCCAGTGCTTAACTGTAAGTCTTCCCTCATCTTACTTAGTTTAGGATCCCATCCCATGTATTGTGCTGTCAAAGTGGCATTTCTTTCTTCAATTTGTCCTCACAGGCACACCTGAAAATGGCATAGGTGTTTAACAATTCAGTTACGTTTACAAATTAATCATGGCACTCCTCCACTCTACAGCATGAAAGCAGTCTATCTGCTGTTGGATCTCCAATCTAAGCATTTCTGTGCTGAGGTCCTACCTACTGGCCGCACTTCATGCTTTCTACCAGCCTCATTGCCATTTCTCTATTTCTTCCTTAGCTGCAATTTGTTGTTTGTGGAAGTTTGGGCTTAAGATTTTTGGTTAGGCCTGTCTCCTCCCATGTTTTTTTTTTTTTTTAATTTTCCTGGAGATACTCCAGGACACTTTCTAGAACCCCCCTTCCCCCCAATATTGGGCAAGGGTTAAATTGTAGGGTGCAGGGTTAAACTGTAGAATGCTGTTCACATTCAGATCAAATAATGAAAACTTTAACAGCTGAGAGCATCTTTTGTCTATATTCAACAGCAAGCATGGAACTTTATATCTAGGGAGTTCCTGCTTTCTCTGCATTGATGAAATATAATCTCTCTGTTTCCTGACAGTCAGGCTGGCTTCATATCCATGCTTACATGTCTTGTTACTATGGATGGACTATGAGTCAAAATAATACCTTTTCCCTCTAAGTTTGATGTCAGAGTATTCTATCATAGCAAGAGCAATTGTTCTGCTTTGCTTTCTGGTGACAAATTCCAGACCAAAGCATCTTAGGGGAGAAAAGGGTTCATTTCAGCTTACACTTCTAGACCATAGTAATTCAGGGGAGGAAGTCAAACAAATGTGAGAGAGGAACAGTCTGCTGGCTCATTTAATGGTTTATGCTGAAGCAATTATTTTTTAATGCAGACCCATGCCATCTCCTGAGGGCTGATATTTCCCAAAAAAGGGCTGGACCCTTCCAGGCCTGTTATCATTCATGACAATGACTCCATGACATTCCCAAAGGCCAATCTGATCAGATGCAATTCTTCAGCTGCTGTCTCCTCTTCCAAGGTGATGCTAGGTTGTGAGTGTCAGGTTAAATGAAAACTGATCATGACACCAATGAACCTTCAAAACCTCTTATTTATCTCATTCCAAAGTGTAGAACAATAACAGCATCTCAACTAGTTTCTTTGATATCTTTTGTTGTGTTTGATTTTAAATATGTGCAAATAGTTGAAGATTAACACAAATAAGTAAGTGAAGAATAAACATTTAAGGGTTCATCTACTATGAGGAAACCAGTGCTTGGCAATGTTGATAAGTTCCTATGTTCAAAAGAAGAGAGCAAGTAATCTCTGTGGTAAGGGTAAGGTGCTCAGGTCTGTGTGTCAGACTGTATACAATGTAGTCCACATACCAGAAGTTCACATTAGTACTCATTGTCCTTGTGGCTTCAAAGCTGAGCACATTGAGACCCAGAAGATAAGACACATAAGTGTGGAAACAAAGATGTAGTCTTCCCCATATCACAAATGCTGTCATTACAACCTGTGAAATTCCCTGTTGTGATAAATGCTCATGAATGTGTTTTTTGAAATTCTACTGTCAAGTCCACCTGTTCATGCTTGATTGCAAACCATTTTTAGAAACAAAAACATTAGTTCGAAATAGCTTTAAGCTTAGAGGGAATTTCTTAAAAATACAACTTATAAGATATACTATGCTCAATCTGAAATGAATACTTTCTTTTACATCTGAAGTAACATTTTATTCTGGTCTTTAGAATTTAGACTTTGTATTTGTTTCCTGTTCTGGGTTTTCCAGCATGCCACCTTACACAAGTCACCATGGCTCCTGAACTTTCTCTCAGCCATGATGAATATTCTTCTTTCATTCCATTTTTATCACTGGGATAAAAATATCCTGACAAAAAGCCACACTGGGAGAAAAGTGTTTATTCGACTTAAAATTCCAAGTCATAGTCTATCATATTGGGAAAGTCAAGGGAGGCATTCAAGCAGCTAATCATAAACCTGCTGTGAAGGGCAGAAAGAAACAACTGCATTGATACACCAGTGCTGCCTATTTGCTTTTTTTTTTTTTCATTCTTATACAGTTCAGGAATCCCAACTAGGGAATGGTGCTGCCCACAGTGGACTGGGTTGTCTCACTTCAATCAACAGCCAAGATAATTCCCTTGAGGCACACCCACAGGACAACCTGCTCTAAATATTCTATTAGTTGTGACTCTCATTCCAGATGACTCTAGGTTGCGGCAGTTACTATTTAAAATTAACCAGTGCAAGATTTCAGATTTCCCTTGTTTCAGTGACCTTGATAATAATGGCCAGGTAGTTTGTAGAATGGCCCTTGATTTTCATTCATCTAATGATTGTCTAACAAGATGTAGCTTTTCCATTGATGTGACATAGGAGTAAACTAAATAGTGGAATGCACACCTTTGATTTACCCAACACTCACATGGTAACCCACTAAAGAGATGGCGTGATTCTTTCAGCAATCCACTGGGAACACAGGCAACTAACTGTGGGTTGCTTTAGCTGTACAAGGATACAGCCACAGCCCCCCTCTCAGGATACATTCGCACAATAAATATGCAGAGGAACAAACATCAATAAAGTCTTCACAGTTATTAATTCTGATATACTCCTGGGCTTTTAACACCCTTCTATACTGATCCCTTTTATCATAATATACTTTTAGTGCTAGTGTTCTTTCATGAGTAATTACTAAGTGAGAAGGCTTTGTTAATGCCCACTTACTCTTGGTCACAAGCTCTTCATAATTTTTAAACGCTGATGATGCAGTTTAGATTTTCAATCTCTAGAGGAGAGTGTGGATAAGGATAGAGCTGAAGTAAATGACTAGAGTAGGTGCTAATATGCCTTATGTCCTGCTGGAACTGAAGGTATGGTAGGACTCTGTAGTTAGAAGAGAAGAACAGGTGCTACATACAGCAGGAAATAAAAGCTCACTTTATATATGATGAAAAGCTGGTTTTCAATGTCTGCTCAGTTAAGTTGGAGTAAAATGAGAAGAAGGAACTGCATAGTGTGATATTGATGATATCAAAAATAATAAATGATGAAGTTATTCAAACAGTAATGTCAATGTATCATGGGTCAGACTCAGCCAATATGTTTTCAAGTGAAATTTTACTTATTTCTTATGAAAACTGCATGTGGTAGCTACTGTTTTATTCTGCTTTAAGAACAAAGAATCAAAAAGACCAGAGACATAGCCCAATGGGAGAGTATGTACCTGGCATGAAGAAAGTACAAGCTTCCAGTACTACTAGAAATTAGTAAATAAATAAAGAAGAAAATGGGTCTTAGAGAGAAACAACATTCCTCAGGTCACATGTACAGGGACCATGAAAAGTTCTTCAGTGTCACCCACTTTCCAGAGCCATGTTATCTGATGACAACAGACCCCTGGCTGAAAACATAGATGGAGGGCAGAGTGACAGCTGTCTGGGAATTTTCAAATGAAAAAAAAATACAATAAAAATATCTTCTCTCACTCTAGAGTCTAAGAATCAGATACTAGTCAAAAGTACCTCAAGACTAAATGTAGCTTTCTACACTAGTGTGTGAAGTCTTGGGTGTACCTTCTCCAGAACAGCTGTCCCCTCTTCAACTCTCAGTGACATACTGAATGCAGAGCTTTGACACTTAAGAATTTTATTTTATTTTTTTACATCTGTGAAGGAAAACCATAAGCTCCCTCAAGCTTCCTCACTGGGAGAGGCCCTTCCCTGGCCCACTTTAGAGGCTGCATGAATGTACTCAGGCAATGACAGGTCAGCCCAAGGCTTAAGGAATCCCTATCCTTCACGTATGAAAGTATACATGGAACCATTTTTTTTTCTTACTAAACTGAAAACTGTATTTTACAATTCCTGATTTCTTAGGAAAAACATGTTGTCTGGCTTTACATTTTATTAGTGCTGATAATTATTATTAAGCTGGCCAGTCAAGTATGAAACCCACGTGTTTATAATTCTTACAACCAGCATCATAGTAAACTAAGAGGCTGGGGATCTGGGTGAGCAGTGTAGGCAGCCTTCACTCAGTCTCTTTTGAGGAACCAGTGTTTAATTACCAACCTCCATATGTGCATATTTCTGTGGTGTCCCCAAAGCACAGTTGGAAACATCACACAAATTATAACAGGCAGTGCATGAGCTTGTATTGAACTCCGCGGAAAGGAAAGCTATTTGTTCAATAGTGAAGTGCATCAGAAACCTGGCATCTGTGCAAGGGGAAGGTTACTCCTGTGGTCCTCAGCAGAGCTGCACATAATTATTCCAGAAATTTCTAGGCTGCTCCTTTGTAATCACTACCAAGAATTTCAAGCTCCACAACTTTCCCATAACGCTGATTCTTACAGTCCTGTGGATTATTTTATGTTATCACATACATATACCTTATGAGTGGCAGGTAGAAATTCAAATTTACCTTTCTTTGTAGAACTGTCCATAAAGCTGTGTACTGGAGATCTGTGGTGTATTTTCTAGTTCGTACTTCTCCTCTTGTTCCCACTGTTAGGAGCAAATGATTTTACTTACTCTGAGACTGAATGTGGGCATCTTTTCTCAAAACTTATTAACTCTGTTTACTTTTTGGCCTTTGCCTGTCCTCAACACTTCACCATCAAGAGCCCTCCCCCATCTTAGAAGCAGGATGCTCTGACATGCCCACCTCTGAGCTGAGACCCTCAATCCTTTTGTACATGCAAATATACTTATTTGCATGTCCGTGTGTACACTTACCTATATGCTGTACTCAACTAATACATAATGACACAAAAATCTAAAGTTCATGTTGAATTTAATTACACACGGCATTCTCTTACACTTCTTAGTATAATTGTAAGGTAATTGGGAGAGCCAATGGGGGAAAAACAGTTAAACTTTGTTTAGGTTCTCACTTTTATTGTCTGGGTGTTTCACAAGTCTATCCCCAAAGTCTGTCTAGAGTGGTAAGTCTAAACCTTCAGAATTTCCTCTATTTCATGGTTTTATCTCATACTTTCTAGACTAAGCCTTTTTTACAGAGGATCCCACCCCCAAGAGCAGGCCAGGTGGCTCCCTGGGAAAAGGCACTTGTCACCAAGCATGAGGACTTGAGTTCAGTGCCGAGACCCACATGATGGAAGTAGTGAGTCAGCACCCATAAGTTATGCTCTGACTTTCACAGGACTTAGCAATTGTTGAACAAATTTAAGGTTAGAGGATGTCCTTAACATGCAGTAAACACATGATACCCTGTTTTTGCTGGGATTTCCAAACAGTCCTAACATTGTATTTATTAACTATGTTTGTTGAAGAAGTGCGGAGAAACAGGCAAAGCAGAAACACGCTTATAAAATGACCAATATAACACAAAGTTAATTCAGCACCATTCTCTGCTTCTGAAAATCGGAGCCAGACTTCAGATACCACTGGCCTCATCTGTCCCTGGTCATGTGTCTGCTGGTGCCAAGACTGAACAGCCGTATTTGCTTGACAGCCAATTTCAGGAGATGGATGGTGCAGAGGCAACTGGCTATTCATTTAGTGGAAACAAATGGTAAATGCAGCTCTGCCTTGGATGTTGGGGAATCCTTAGAAATAACCAACATTATCTTGCTCTTTGATGAAAGTTCTTTCTATTCTAATGTTCTAAGGGGCACACTGATGACTCAGTATTAGTTGATGTATCTGAATTATTTAGGCCCAACAGGTCTGAGGGGTGTGGATGCTTCTCTTTCTCATTAAGGGCAGTCTTCTGTTTAGATGGTTAAGTACATTAGAACTTCTTGAAAATTTTTGTTGCCACTGTAATCTCTGATTAAAAAGACATACAAAATAGACCATACTTTAAAATAGTGTATTTTGGGGAAAAGACATAGGAGTTACAATGAAAGAAATTACTCTGCTCTCATTATAATGTCTTATCTCCAAATTTTAGCCATGGAATATCAACATGACAGTTTATTAATGGGGCATGACACCTGCCCCTTCATTCTTTGTTAACTAATTAGAGTTATTATCTCTAGGTTCTTGATGTCACACACTATTTAGTAACCTAATGTGAGCTGCACAACACCTAGACACAAAGCCTATAGCTTTGGTCAAAAACAAAGAGTAGATTTTGGGTGTCAATAGCACATTCAAGAATGATATATTTGTTATCACCAGGCACCTTTCCTAGTGGTAGGGATGAGCAGAGAAGGAGCCAAGCATCAGGCATCCAAAGAGAAGAACCACTCATTCATCCTAGAGGGAAGATGTACTTGCCAAAGTAGTTTAGACTTAGACACTTCTTTGGACTCAGTTAAACCAACAATATTCTCCATCTGGGTATGTCTGTCTAATGTTCACATTTATCTGAGAAACCCAGGACTATATCCGTAATTCTGTTTTTCTGAGTCTCAACACAGTCTATATCCAGATATTCCAAGGGAAGGTATTCTATGCAGAGCACAAACACACATTTCCGCCAACTGCTCTGCTACAGTGACTTGAGGTTTAAGGACATGTAAGAGTAGGCCTAGCTAGACCTCCTCCCCTCACTTGACTATCACACCAGCCAGTGTAACTCTGTAAATGTCCGTTTATGTCACATGTACATCTGAGAATGGCTCCATCTGCTGACTCCATGGGGTGAAGGCTTTCTAAGCACTTAGGAGGCAGTTTGCTTTCACAGTGGGAAAGGCAGTGAGGAGATCAGCCAGGGCACTTTATTTTCCTCTGGAATAAATATTTGAAAAGGACTGAAAAATACATGAACAACCACCACCAACAACAAACAAACTAAAGCTACCTTGGCTTTGTGGTGTGGGATGGTTTAATGGGTAAAGCCATTTTCAGCACAGCCTTGTTGCCTGAGTTTAATCCCTCGGATCTACAAGATGGAAGGAGAGGACTGACATCCTCACATTGTCTTCTGATCTCTACATGAAGGCTATAGTGCACACGTGCACACAAGTAGAATAAAAGTAATACAGAACTATTTCATCATAGAGAGGAGATACATAAAGTTCCTGTGAATTTACTGCTCCTTTTAGACTGGAAATTTGACCTTTGCAGAGCTGTTCCTACAAAGCTCACCAAACTTTTTCTTAAAGACACAAATCATAAATCTTTTATGCTTTGTGATCCAAGAGGTACAATCGAAGATCTCATGTAGAGATTAACATAAACATTCAAACCATTTTCAATTATCAAAGTCTGTACAAAACCAGAGGTGGGTTATGGAATAGTCAGGCTTCATGTGCTTTTAGAAATGTCTCCTCTCTTAAGCAATATTAAAAAGAAGAAACTTAGTTGTGGGTGGATTTAAGTAGACAATTCTATAACCTTCAGACTAACAAAGCCCCATGAACTAACTCAGTCTTGATAACTTAAGTATCTGTAAAGGCAAGACTAGAAAATGAGGGGGAAAATTGGGTTTCTCACAATTTATGTTGAAATAGTTGGCATTTTAAAGCTGTGAGTGCAAGGTTTCAGGGGATAGCCCTTCCTCCAAAAATCCTTTCACATAACAGCCTTTGAGACAATTCTCAGAAAACACCCAGGAATAAAACGATGGCTTTGTTGTAGAAGCCATCTCTTCAGTTAAAAAGAGGCACAGCATTTCAATCAGTGCAGAAGGAGGGAACACATCAACGGTGTCACTGTAGCTCATCTGGGAACATCACATTATGGTGAGTGATTTGGAGATGGACACAGTGAGTACTCACCGATGCCACTCAGAGAATCTCTGAAGGAAACCTTAAGGCATCCTGGCTTCCAAATGTTGTTGATAACTTCATATGGTAGGCACAGGTGAGTATAATGGAAATGAAAGGCTCTTATCATTGCAGCAAAAAGCTGGCAAAAACAGAGGTTTAAAAAATATTAGCAAATTTTTAACCTGAAAATTATTCACAAAATATATGATTTTTGGGCAGCATGAACATTTGCCTTGCATTTTGTGACCATAGTTTTTTCCTTCTTTAAGACCAGTCAAAAGAGTTTTTTATTTTAAATGTATATTAAACTATTCTGGCACAAGATAGGTAGAGAATAGGACTTGATTGACATCAAATGTCTTCAAGACAAATAAGGGAATAGTGAGCAAAGAAGGGTCCTAAAGTCTTGACTATAGAAAAGACCTTGAAATGTTGGTTCCCGAAAAGGGAAGAATGAAGCTCCCAGAGAAGGTGGTCTTTGGTGGGTGGGGCCAAGGTGGGTTTGTGATGTTTCATTATACATACTGGATGCTCAGGTATATCTAGCTATTTCAGAGTCACAGTGACTGAAATCTCTCTCTCTCTCTCTCTCTCTCTCTCTCTCTCTCTCTCTGTGTGTGTGTGTGTGTGTGTGTGTGTGTGTTTGTGAGATCCAAGACACATGCGAATGGCTTTATCCTACAATATTGGAATTGCTTTCCTGACATTTAGATTGTGAGGTTTGGAGGTCCATGACTGAGAATGGATGAGTTTATAGTGAGATAGGAATGATGCCAGAGCTTGACCATGAGAGGACTACTTAAAAGGGTTGGAACCGAAAGTTCAGGGATGCTTATGAGTCATTTTGATGCACAATTTTATGAAGAACAAAAACAAGAATAACTAGAAAGATTGGATTAATGAGCCATGGGTGCTAAAATCTGCACTGAATGAAGAAAGTGTCCAGGCACACTGTACATTCCTGTAGCAAGGAGAGGCATCTGCCCTGGGAAGATGCCTCTGGCACAGGCTCATGGTGTATACTCAGTGGAGCCTGGGGATGACAAGGATTAAGATACAGTTGGCTAGATCCAGCAACAAACAAAGAAGATACCAAATATTTGTGAGATTAGAAGAGAGAAAGTGAGGGTAGTTTTTGAGAGGGAACAGCATTAGGATAAAGGCCAGTTGCAGGTAATCATGGAACTGATCTTGATAAAAGTCCCCCTCCCCCCAGAGATACGTAAGGGGATGCAGTTAATATGCCAGGAAGGTCACAGTAGAGTAGGAAAGAAGGAATAAACTGGGAAGGAAGAGTGGCTAGGGATGTGGAAAGTCACATAAGGGTAACCAGCAAGATGCTGATGGAGGACCAATTTACCGAGTGAGAGAAACAAAGGTAGAGGTTCTGTGGTTATTCCCATGAACCAGTCAGTCATTTTATGGAATGATCACTTGGCTGGTTTATGGCAGTGGCCACAGGAATTCACTGCCTTCTGTGTAGTAGTGCCGTTTGTCCAGCTCACCTCCACCTGGATAAACAAAACAGGCATTTGTAGGAGTGAATATCTTATTGCTTGAGGAAAATGGGAGTAGAAACCAACTAAGAGGTGGCTCTTCCCCAGCTCTATATTGCACATTGTTTACTTATTAGGGAGCTTGTGACAGGCAGGCAGGTCTCTGTCTGTTCCCTTGGTGATCTCCTTTTCCTATCCTATTGAGTACCCCCTCCAATCCCCTTCCCTTGTCTGACAGTGGCTTGCTGATCTCCTTGGGTTCCTATTCCTGACAAGGTTTCTGGAACTTTGTGTCCTTTCTCTGAAAAACAGTTATTTGATCTTCACCCATTGCATGGACCTGCTGTTTCTTAGACAAAATAAATCACTTAAAATCGGCTTTGACCAGTAAGCTGGAACCAAGCTGTGTTTTCTTTCTCCTTCGCCCCACTTGGAGCCTGCATGTACCATAATTAAGGCCATTATTAGCCACTTGAGTTGGGGCTAGGGGTGCATTAACCAAGCAGTGTGAGGGAACTGGCTGAAATTTCAGAATTGCTCCATCAGTGGACAAAGCTTAGGAAATAATCATCATTTTCAAGAGTGGTTTACTAATAATTTTATCCTGAACACAGAAAAGTTTTACTTTAGTTGTTATTGATTTCAGAGTTACAAATACAGGTAGTTTCCAAAATGACCCCTTTATATAGTTTCCGAGAGAAACCACATGGAATGGGAAAGGTCTGCAGTTTCTAATGGGAGGTATAGTGAAGTCTGGGTAGTACATCCTAGACTTTGATCATTTGGGTATGTCCATCTCTGAATGATTTTCTTTCCCATCAACCCTGGGTAATGTTTAAATGAGACAGGGACAGGAACAGTTAATTTGTTCTCTGTGTTTTCTGTGTGCCTGGAATTAAAGAGTGAGACTCCTGATTTTGCGTGTTCAAAGATCACAAAAATTGCAATGCAGACAGAAAGAAACAGAGAACAAAGGCAAGCACAGGCCTGAAGGAATTGTGGGTCTGGAAAAGGACTATCTCAGCAGCTGCCCATAAAACAGTTCTTTCCTCTTCCATAGAAGCATATGCTTTTCCACTATGAAGTCTTATTTGCATTCCGAGCATTTTGAATTTATTAGCCATCAAGAAAAAAAAATCCCTCAACCAATAAAAACTTTCTTTTCAAATTTCTTGAGTGGATTCTATTTTATGAAGGTATTCATGTGTAAGAAAGATGACCCAGGGGCCATTTACATCTGTTTTTGACACAAAATTGACCTTTAGTAAACTGAGAAAACAAATGATTGACACACAAAACAGTTCTTTCTGTATTCAGAGGTCACATTGGCACACAGCCACGGTTTTGCATGTTAGAGAGAATGGTAATGATGTGTTGTCTGCATCTTTATGTGGATCATCCTCCATGTTCAGCACACTGAGGGAGAGAAATTTGATTCATTGTGGTTGTGGTATCAGCTCGCAGGAAGACTGGTGAATGGGAAGCATGGCACCGATAACTTCTATGTGACAGTTTGCATCAGTTTAAGCTCTGTTCCCAGGTGACTGCACAGCTCCACTTTGGTTTTTTTTTTAAATTTTTTATTAATTATACTTTATTCATTTTGTATCCCCCCATAAGTCCCTCCCTCCTCCCCTCCCGATCGCACCCACCTTCCCCTTTCTGCATGCATGCCACTCCCAAAGTCCACTGATAGGGGAGGTTCTTCTCTCCTTTCTGATCTTAGTCTATCAGTTCTCATCAAAAGTGGCTGCATTGTCCTCTACTGTGGTCTGGTAAGGCTGCTCCCTCCTCAGGGGGAGGTGATCAAAGAGCAGGCCAATCAGATTATGTCAGAGGCAGTCCCTCTTCCCATTACTATGTAAACCACTTGGACACTGAACTGCCATGGGCTACATCTGTGCAGGGGTTCTAGGTTATCTCCATGAATAGTCCTTGGTTGGAGTATGAGTCTCTGAGAAGTTCCCTGTGTTCAAATTATCTTGTTGCTCTCCTTGTGGAGTTCCCGTCCCCTCCAGCTCTTACTATTTCCCATTTCTTACATAAAATTCTATTCACTTTGCCCATCAGTTGGCCATCAGGCTCAGCATCTGCTTTGACAGTCTATACTGCAGAAGCTTTCAGAGGCCCTCTGTAGCAGGTTCCTAGGTTGTTTCCTGTTTTCTTCTTCTTCTGATGTCCATCCTCTTTGCCTTTCAGGATGGGGATTGAACATTTTAGTTAGGGTCCTCTCTTTTGCTTAGTTTGTTTAGATGTACAGATTTTAGTGGTTTTATTCTATGTTGTATGTTTATATGAGTAAGTATATACCATGCGTGTCTTTTTGCTTCTGGGACAACTCACTAGAACTCATTGGTAGAGGAGAAAACTTCCTGAACAGAACACCAACAGCCCAGGCTCTAAGAGCAACAATCAATAAATGAAACCTCATGAAATTGAAAAGCTTCTGCAAAGCAAAGGACACCATCGTCAAGACAAAACGACTGCCTACAGATTGGGAAAGAATCATCACCAACCCTTTATCTGACAGAGGACTCATATCCAATATATATAAAGAACTAAACAAGCTGAAAAGCTGCAAACCAAGTAATCCACTTAAAAAAATGGAGAACAGAGCTAAAGAGGGAATTCTCTGTAGAAGAATATTGAATGGCAGAGAAGCACTTAAAGAAATGCTCAACCTCATTAGCCATTATGGAGATGCAAATCAAAACAACCCTCAGATTTCACCTTACACCCATCAGAATGGCCAAGATGAAAAACTCAAGGGACAACACATGCTGGAGAGGTTGTGGAGAAAGGGGAACCCTTCTCCACTGCTGGTGGGAATGTAAACTTGTACAACCACTCTGGAAATCAGTCTGGCACTTTCTCAGACAACTAGGAATAGCGCTTCCTCAAGATCCAGCCATATCACTCCTAGGCATATACCCAAAAGAGGCTCACGTACACAAAAAGGACATTTGCTCAACCATATTTGTAGCAGCTTTATTTGTAATAGCCAGAAGCTAGAAACAGCCCAGATGCCCCTCAACTGAAGAATGGATGTAGAAACTGTAGTACATCTATACAATGGAGTATTACTCAGCAATGAAAAATAAGGAAATCATGAAATTTGTAGGTAAATGGTGCGACCTGGAAAGGATCAGCTCCACTTTCTTTAAGCACCAACTTTTCTACAGAGCCAGCCTTAGGATACTCTCACAGAGAATGAGGGAGCTCAGGCCGCTTTCCTAATATTCCCTGGAGCACACAGTGTCTGACATCAGTTTTCAGACCATCACTTCCTGCCTTAAATGAACTCTGTGTTCACCATGCCTGCACTGAGGCATGTGTCCAAGCTGCTTTCCTCCAGCGAACATTCATGTTGCCTTTTTGTTGTTGTTGTTTTTGCCTCTGCTAAACACATACGCAAATCTCCTCTTCATTAGTAACCAAAGCAGGATTGCCTTTTTCCACCTGCCATACCTGAACGTTTGCTGAAACCCACCTTTGCCTGCACTTAGGGATGCCTTTTCATTTGGATCTGGTTTTCAGTGTTACCCACCAGGCCTCAGCTGCATGATGTAAGTAGGTTTCTTAACCTCTATGATACTCATTTTATCGGGTAGAATAATTAAAAGGTTAGTCTTATTGGTAAGGTGCATAAAGCGCTTGGTCACACTGAGGCCGCATGGTCATCACGTACTTTTCCTAGCCTTGTTGAGCTCCACGGTAGTAAGTTTCTAAAACTACAGGGACAAATCATGGCTAATCAGGTGGCCAAGAGCAAGAGAGGCTTAGTCTCTTTCACTTATAGGGTCGAAATACTCAAAATCAACATGTTATCAAGGCTCAGCTCTCAGAGAGCTGAGCTGAGGAACTTTCCCTGCCTCATCCTGGCTCCTGGTGTCCCTGGCTGATCCAGCGTTCTCCTGATACCACATCAGTCTCTGTCTACATCTCCATTAGGCTTTCATTCTTGGCATGTCTTTATGAGTCTTTCTTCCTTCTTAGATGGTCATTAGCCCTCAGAGTTAGGACCCGGTGTGCACAGTTTAACTTCAACAGCTATATCTTCAAAGACCCAGTTTCCAAAAGAATCCCCATTCTGGAATCCCAAGCTGTTGTGAGTTTTGAGAGAATGCTACTACTATGACACCAGTTGCTGTGCCACTTTTGGGATGGCACAAATCTGTTCATTCACAAAATTTCAAAACATCCCCCAAATTTCCACATATTTTAAATATCCATCAGAATTCTTGTGAATTTTTTTGTTTAACTTAAGAAACACACAACTTGTCATTCCTATCATTATTAAAGTACAGTGACTTAGCTGTGGGTTTTTGACAGCACAAGGGGACAGACTCTCACTTCACATCTTTCTGCTGTTCATCTGGCCTTTGAGACTGGTTTATACCCAGTTTGGAGTCACTATCAAGTTGCAAGTCTTCAGGGAAGTTTCCAGAGAATTCAGACCCTGTGGCCTATGACCTACTTTTAAGGAATGTCTTCTCTTTAAAACTACATTCCAGGAACAAGTCATAAAAGTTAAAAAAAAATTGGTCATTTGTTTACTTTAAAATAGTACTTTTTTAAAACAAGACACAAAAAAATCAACATATAAGCTGATATATTAGTAAGTAAGCAAGATTTAGTCTTCACTATTACTTTGTTTAACCTTTTTATTGTTTGAGGATCTACTATATGTGTGTGATGTATTTTGATCAAACCCACCCCTTTTCACCCCAGTTAATTTTTCCTCAATCCCCACAATTACTTCACCTTCTCAACTTCATGTGCTGTTAAAAAAAATCCTAGCATCTACTCTGAACTACCTGTCATCTGCTGTAGATTGGGCAGCCTCTCAGGGGCTGCATCTCTGAAGAAAACTAGCCCTCATTTCTCCAGCAGCCATCAGTTGCCAGTAGCTCATCAGCCATGGTGGGACCTCATCACCATTCTCCTAAGCATACTTCTTTAGTAAAGATATTTAATATCAGAGTCCTAGAATCTGAAGTAGAGAGAGATCTTAGAGATGTTTACTGTAACCCTCTTGATTTAGAGTTAAGGAAACTGGTATTGGGAAGTGGTGGCTTTTCTGAGCTGGCAGAGCTGTAATCTCACAGATTACCAGAAACAGAACACAGGTCAAGATGGCACCATAACAACCAAGAGGCTGTTACCGTGGCAAAGAATGTATGAACCACCAACTAGGGGTTTGATCTCTGACTTACTGAGGAAAGAAAAATAAGGGAAGTTTAGAACATTCCTCCAAGATGTTTACCATGTTGGAAACTAAATGTTTTTGTTCTTCAAGTTTCTATGTTGACACTGTAATCTACCCTGTAATGGCATTTAGAGGTGCAGTGATGGGGACAGGAGGGCCCTGTGATCACATGCTAACCTTTTAAGGAAAGACTATCTATCTCTCTCTCTCATCTCTGCTCTGCCTCACACTTGCATGTTGCATGAAAAGAAGGCCACATGACACACAGAAAAAGTGTGGCCATTTGCAACATGGAAAGAGGGCATTCCCCAGGGATTGGACAAATAAGAACCTTAAATTTAGACTTCTTTCCAGAACTGTGAAGTACAAAAATAATTACCTGATTTTTAAGTCACCCACCCTATATTATTTTGTCATAGCATCCCATGCTTACAAAGGCCAACTTATAAACTCTTCATTAAAATACAATAAACTATTTCAACAAGGTAAACAGGAACATTGACACTGTTAGACAAGCTATCAAGAAAGATTCACTCATAGCAAACATACCCGTGTTTTCTTGGAGAAAGCAGTGGAAAAGAACATATATTTCTTAGAAATATGCACATGCATGCTGGTTTATAAAAACAGCAGGCAAGCTGGGTTCTCGAAAGCTTAGCTGGCTCATAGCTTATTTAATTTGCTCATTAAAAGGCGACTTTGCTTGGATCTTTCTCTGGTCTAGGGACTATTAGTTGCAAGTCATAAACCAATTCTGCTATAAGCCAAAATGGATCTTCTAGTTCTAGGGCACCAAATCAAATACACGATTAGTTCCAAATAATTCATCGTCTAACTCTCCACTGTTAGTGAGCCAAAGTGGAGAGATCACCTCCCGAAGACAATTCACAGGTTCATGAAAGCCAGCTGTGCATGATGGGGAGGCACGAGGTAAGAATAGGGAATTGTCTGAGGTTAGTTATGGCTAGGAAAGAGCAGAGCCTGGGCACCTTTGCAGGCTGATGGCTCATCCAGTTTTCCTAAGGCTGACTTGTACACCTCAGTCCCAAATAGCAAGGAAGGACGTAAGAGTGGGATAAAAATTTGCCTTGCAGGAGGCAAAGGAATTCTTTTCCAGTTCATCTATGCATCAACTTTCTATTGCCACAGAATAAGTTACCAGAGTAGTAGCATTCCATATTAGTAGAAATTTATTATATATTTGTAGTGGAAGTTTTAGTTTCTTTTATGTGTTTTTGTTTTGATCCTGAATGTGGGAGGTAGAAATGTTTTTAGCTCATCATCAGTTGAAAACAGACTCGTGGGAAGGCACTTGATCTTGGTTAGCTGAAAAGGGACACGTGAGAGGCCATGTCATGTTTTGAAGCTGTCTCGTGCAAAGTGCTTGGTTTTAAAACAGCCTGTGTGGACTCTGAGAAGGGGTAAGTAGAGGCCCACTGACAGGGAGACATCGCTTTTGCTTTGCAACTCTTTGCAATGTGCGCATCACTTCTCTGGTCTTCATTTTTCTACACTTTACTTCTGGAAGAGAAACACTCCAGAGCAGAGAATTTCTTGCGGCACTCCAGCTGAGTCTTGCAGCTTTTTCTGACTTGTTCTGATTCGGCAGAGCCTTGTTATGTCTGCTGAATTGTGCAGCCACTGTTGATTCTTGTTACTCTTTGGTTTTGGCTATATGACTGTACTGATGGTATTTAGAAAATGAAAAGTGGGCTTGTCCTAAGGAACTATGCCTAAAAAAGGTCCACAACTCCTCTTTCCTAATAACCTTCTTTCTCCTCTGGTCAGTGAGTCAGAAGGGTGGTAGAAGCATTCAATAACCCTAAATATAGGAGGTTTTTGAAAAATATAAGCCTACATGTATTTTAGTAGAGTTTAGTAGAGACAGCTAAGAAATTGCCTGATGTCTTGTTGGTGACCTCCTAGCCTGTGCCATTTTCAATACACATCTGTTACTACAGAAAGTACATAAGACAGGCTGAGTTTGTGTCATCATTCTAGAAGTTAACTGTGTTATTTAAAAGTCAGAACTCTTCCTCATTTCTGACTGTTTGGGGATGCAAGAAAGCACCTACAGATATTTAGCACCTATAAAAGCTTGAGTAAGAACTCCAATGGATTTTTTTTTCTCAGCCATTTCAATCACTTTGATGACTTCTGATGGAACATAACTATTGGCTTTCTTGAGATGCAACCCAAGTATAAAAATAGTTTCATAATCTCAGGCACTAAAATGCTGTGTTCAAATCCCTTGACTCAGACTGACTGTGAAACTAGAATTCATCTACTTTCTGGAGCAAGTCTGGACAGAACACCAGCTGCTTGCCCTTGTTTCTTTGACAGCTGGCAAGTAAGAAAACTGAGTTGTCAAGATAAATGTACTTTCCACTCCAGAAAAAAAAAGTTGCTTTTCACTCTGTAGTCAAGGGACCCTCAGCTTCAGAAAACTCTCACAGCTGGGCGTCTGGAGTTCTCAGAGTGTGTGCTTCGGTGTTTTGCAGTAAAAGAAATTAATTTTCCCTGTGCATTTGGTCATTATTTCAAAGTGTCAGCCTTGATGGGAGGGCTGTTCATAGGTCATGTTCAGAGAGCGCTCCTATATTCCAACTGAGAAGCACTGAGATCAGAAGAGACAAAAATAATCTCCAAAAGCAACACACAAAAATTCAGATTTGAATGTTGTCTCAATTTCCTCATATGGTAATGTGGGGAAAATCTAATACTTAAGTCATGGAGTTGTGAGGACCCGTGTGACTTATGAATATAAGTTCATATACCTGCTAAGAACCTCTGCTCTCTGGATATTAGTTGTTCTGATCATCAGTGTCATTGTCATCACTGTTATCATGTCCTTACCACCATCTTTACTTCCATTATCATCACTATTGCTATTGTCACCACCACCATCAAAATCATCATTACACTCTTCATCAGTACCATAGTAATCATCATTATCGCTATCATCACAACCACTATCAAGATTATAATTATGTCATCATTATCATAGTAGCTATTACCATCATCACCACCATCACTATCATCATTATCATCATCATTAACATTGTCATCATCACCACTACCATTAGCATTATCATCATACGGCTCTTGTCATCACCACTACCATCAAAATTAGCAGCAGCAGCATCCCATCATTATCATAGCGACTGTTTCCAACATCACTATGACCATCATCATGTCTGCCTTTATCATCACCACCATCAACGTTGTTAACATCATCACAATTACTACCATCACCATCATTATCATCACTACCACTATCAAAACAATCACACAACCATCATCATCTTCACCACCACCATCATCACCACCACCATCATGTCATCATTCTATTCTTCTTGTCACTCTTTCTAAAAACAAAGCTTCAGTCCTAAGATCTATGGAGTTATTGTTTAGAGTGTATGTTTTATTTTTTTCTTTATTACTTGTCAGAATTACACTTACCTTACATATCCCACATGAAAAAAAACCATTCTAATTGAATTCCTTGTTATCTCTCCAAAATAAAACTTTGAACATTATGAAAAATAGGGTATGATATAACTGGCCAAGATGGTAGGGAGCCTTACAATTACTGATAGCCTTTCTGGAGTGTACAGAGCCTTCCCTGTACCTGAAGCTGCCATCTTAGCCCTTTTGAGAAGAGTTGAAAGAAGACCATGGAGCTCAAGGCATCTGTGCTTCTTCCTACCAAGAGGCCTCAGCAAACCAGTGGAGAAGACTTACTTTTTAAGTATTGAGCTTATGTCTGTGTCTTGTTTTCCAGTTTTCTGTTCCACTTTATTCTGTGAGAGATAAGATGGAGGGAGAAATGTTAAATAGTTGTGAAGCAGCCTCCACTCACACCATTTGGTAGTGCAGGGCTGGCCTTGGGACAAGCAGCCCTAGTGGGAAGTACACTGAGTTAGATTGTCATTGTTCAACAGGACCATTTGCAGGAGACCAGGGGAACCTGACCTGAGGATCACAGGAAGAAACAAGCTAAATAAATTCCCCTAGGGCAGTAAAATATGCAATGGGGTTTCCTGAGGCATCCCAGAAGCAAACACCACTGTGAAACTCTGGGAAAATCATGCAGATGTTGTCTACAAAGATGGCCTCAAATGCCCATTCATGAAAACCAAAGATGAATAGAGCACAAGTTTCCACATCTATACTTCTCATCCTCATCCCTTTGACTCTCCAACTTTACAATGGAGAAAAAAATGAGATATCCTAAGCTGCACTTTTCCACTCCAAGTATTTTGCTATTTGGAATATAGACTGAATGTTCAAAGTGAATCTCTAAGTTATATTGAGAACAGTTCATTAATAAGAGATAACTACAAGGCAGCAGAATGTGGACACTCTAATTCTGAAATCCATTTTGTAGCTCAAGTGTTAAGCTTCATGCCCCCCTTTCCTCAAACTTACCTTCAAATACTCCAGACGTTCTTCTGTTTATTTTAGCAGACCAGAGATTAGAGGTGCCTTCTGGTTCAATTCAATCAGTGATGATTACTGGAGCAGAGAGCTGCCAAGAGCAATGAGTGGGAGTTTGTGTGTGACACTGACTCTAGGACAACATAGACAGTGGCCATGGTGACTTGATATGCATTTAATCTCCTGTGCCTTAAGGATGGTGTGGTCTTGTTTCAGAAAACATTCAATTTCTTGATTAAATAATCTGGACCATTGTAGAATTATCTGTTTTAGCTAAACAATTCTCGAATTGACCTACCTATACATATCCAGTAGCTTACAGTCGTTTTATTTATTTATGGCTATGTAATATGTATGTGTGTGTTCCTGTGTGCATTTGTTTGGGCACATTGTGCATGCGTATGACATGTGCATTGTGAAGGTGTGACACAGCATAGATTGGAGGACAGTCTTAGGTATCAGTCTTCTCCTTGTTTGACACATGATTGCTGTTGTGTACACTGAGCTAGTTGGCCCAGTTTCTTGGTATTCATCTCCTGCTTCCCTGTGAGCCTGAGAGTATAGACATGCTATGACTTCCAGCTTTACACAGGTTCTGAGGATTCACACTCAGGTCCTCATGCAAGTGCAGCAAGTACTTTACCAACACAGAACTACCTCCCCAGCCTGTGATTTTCAAATTAGTCATTTTTGGTAAAAGATAAAACAAAACAACAAAAACAAAAGTTTATCTAAAACACCCAGAGAATAAAGGAAACTCAGGCCACTAACTGTACTTTCAAGTACACTTCAAGTGGAATATCTGTGAGAGGACATGTTGATGGTTCAGTAGTATATCTTTCAGCCTAATGCCATGAATTGTGTGCCAACACACATGTGGGGAAGCCTCAAGTATGCAAAATGACAAGGGAATATCAGTACTACATAGCAGATAAACTCAGAGCTCCAGAGGCAATGGACAGCTCAGTGTCTCGTGTATTCCATTCCATAGATCACAGACACATACATACATTAAAGAGAGAGGAGAGAGAGAGAGAGAGAGGTGACATAGTGACATGAGACTCACACTCAACAAAGAATGTAGTTTTTTAAAGTTAATTTGTTACATCCCTCCTGATTATGGAGTCAGTACCTTTGCTGACCCCTGCTATTCTGCTACACTTCCCCTGAATTCTCACACAGCTTCCTTTGGCCATTGCTCCAGCATTCTGAGATGAAGACTGAGCACAGAGTCTTCTCCATCACCCCTAGGTCTCAGCCTTCTTTCCCTTTTGTCCTTGGTAGTTGGTTCTTCCACAGACACAGCAGCCTGGACCAGGTGGCTCTTCAAGTAGCCCACCACTTCTCTGACAGCTGAGGTTCTCTTCTGTCTCTAGGAAATGTTCTTCCTCAACATGTGACCTCTTGGAACAAAGAGTTTCTCACAGACAAGGCAGCATCCCAACTGCTCATCCCCAGGTCCCAGCAAAATATTAGGTATGTGAGCACTAAGCTAGATACACAGATGATGCAGAAGGCATCCTCAAGCTGTAATGACTAATGGATCTCTAGTCGCACTGGCTTGTTGGACTGTTGGTATAATGTTCTTTTGGAATGTATACACTTTACCCTTGTTCATTCAAATACTGATTTCTCTCCCTCACTCTCTGGTTTCAATCCGGAGGTTGCATTATAATACTTATTCTAAGCATCACCTGTCTCAACTTTGTGTAAACATGCCAAAATAAAGCAACTAACCACAATATTGAGCAAGGGAAAGGAAGCAGGAAGAGAAGGAAGAGCCAGAGGACAGGAAGGCGGGAGGCAGAGGAGGGAGAAGGACAGAGGCTGGGAGAGCAGAGTTGAGAGAGAGAGAGAGAGAGAGAGAGAGAGAGAGAGAGAGAGAGATCTTCTTGGAATGACGTGGAGAGATGGACTGGACCTAATATAGCACTAAAAGCAAGTATAATGTGGGAAATTAAATGTTAGGAAACTATGCAGGCTTGGAGGTTTAGGATGGACTAACTATTGTCCAGCATTGTGTTCTAGGTTAATTAAATAAATCCCAGTGTCTGTGTGGTGATTTGGGTATACAGCTGTTTAGGATTAACAGCAGCTTTACCAGAAGATATATCAATAGTAAATATTAAAGCATAAATACAACATTGGATGAGTGGAAAAATAAGCGTGACTGGTTTCAGATGGGCGGCAAATATCTGTTGAATCGATTCCATGAATGTGGAATCCTTTCAAGGGAGGAACTGTTCATTAGCTCAGTAGAAGCAGAAATCACAGAAGACAGGTGCTGCTGGGGTGCAAACTCAGTTCCTCTGATATGTAATACAAGCAATGCTGACAAGATCACCAATGGAACTCACCATGAAGGTCAGAAATCATGACAGCAAAATGATGAGGGAAGACACAAATGTGAGAAAAGGACTTGTAAGGATGAGTGGAGATTCACAGGGGAGGAAGGGGAGTGAGAGAGGATAGGGTGAGAGCAATCAGAATGAGTTATATACATGTATTACATTTCCAAAGAAAACAATTATTTAATAAAAAAAATTGCTTCTATGACCATGCCCTGGGTCTTTGTGTTCTACAAACATGCAGGCAGTGAAGACCAAATGCCATTGTTCCTTTTTAATTATGGAAACTTCATGTAAGTAACAGGTAGATTGTAGTTCAGTTTAAGTTATGATGTTGCAATTTTAAGGAAGTGATCGTAATGTTCATGTAAGAAGTGTTTTCACAGATAAAAGTCTGCATGCATCCTCAGAAAATAAGTCTGCTAAGCCCCTCTCCTTCTCTCATACACTGTGTCCTTTCACACAGAGCAGAGACAGAGCAAAAGGAGCCAACTCTAACTTTGATAATCAAAACCAGAAGTCTCTAAAAAAATTAAGTCCAAAATAAAAACTTTGAAGGACTTGAGTTTTGTGCACAGCAAGGGACAACATTCAAGTTTCATTTTCTGCATGTTGAAATCCAGTCCTGTTTCCCCAGCATGTTTGTTGGAGATGCTGGGTTTTTTTTGTTTTTGTTTGTTTTTCATTGCATATTTTTTGGCATCTTTGTCAAAAATCATGAAATGGTAGTTGCATGAACTTATATCTGGGCCCTCACCTGTTTCCTGTGGTGGGGTCTAACCAAGTAGCTCAGGGCAGCCTTCTTGCCCCAGCCTCCTGAGAGCCTCCTGCTCAGATCCCAAGTCCAAGCTGTGTGGTAAGCTGTGTTTGTTTCCAGAACGCCACTTGCTGATGTTTCTGAGATTCACAGGTCTGCAGCTCGGTGTTTGTAAGGGATTTCAGAAAAGGTCCATCATTTCCTAGAATATTTCCCACACACTGCTTTCTCTTTACTAATGTATGCATCTGACCACGTGGGAATGTTAGCACTTCGGAATGCTTTGCTCCTTGTATGTCCAGTCTTTTTGAATTTGTGCTGCAGAAACATTTTCATTGATACCCTGTTATGCACACAGGGGTTCTTTTTTTGTCTGTGTGGGATATTCTGCATCCATGTCCCCATTTTTTTTTAATTTGGAGAGCTTCATTTTCACTCATTCTTGTATTTTCCAAATCCTTGTTGATAGGATTAACCGTTTTCTTTTTTTCTTTATTTTCATTTTTTCTTCCATTTTTTTGTTTTGCTTTGTGTGAGATAAGGTCTTAATACAGCCAAGGCTTTTCTTAAACTCATAGTAATCTACTGCGGCCATCTTCTGGGCCCTGGTATTACAGGCCTGGGTTATCATGCCAAGTCACATCTATTCATTCTTAGTGACACATTTTTTTCTACTATAACCTTCAATTGTATTAGTCACAGTTATTTTAAATTCTCAGTCAGAGAGTTACACTGTTCAGATATTTGGACATTTATTGCTTTTTAATTTCTCCCTTGCCATTTTTTTCTTTCTGGTAGCTGGCATAGTAATGAGTTCTTAGTTTTAAGCTTACCTTTACTGTTTTGATCTGGTTACAGGATCAGGAAACTTTGATTTTATTTCTTGCACTGAGGTTGACTTCCTGCAGCCTGGAGAAGCCCTCTGCCTCTGAACTTCACCCCATTCCAGGAGACAATTAAGAAAATTCCCGAACAGTGACCATTCCTCATGGCTTTGTGGTCTACAGTCCTCACAGATCCCCACTGCATCAGGAAAGCAGCCTAGCATGATATGTGAAGATACATAAGTGATCACAGCTGATTAAAGCCATTTTCCAAGATAGGCTGTGACCTGTGCGTTATTGACCCTTGCTCCCAGAGTTAAGCTGAAATTTCCTGTGCTTGGTTACCTCTAGAGACCTTTGGATACTTGGAACTGTGCCACCTGGGCTTAATATGTGTGCCAACTGGCAAGAGGCTTCGTTCCTATATGAGCACATCCTCTCTTGTCCTTCAAATACTCCTCAGCTTCCTTGCTCCATTTTAGCATTATTCCTGCGTTGCATCACTCCTACAGTGCTGATGGCTTGGATGGATGGAGTTCTGTGCCTGCATTAGCCCAGGGTCCGGGCTGAGCTGTAGCTTTGGTCTTGGGCCTCCTTGTCCATACTGAGTTCTGAGTCCTCTCCAAACCTTACAGCCCCTTCCAGGCTAGAAGCCTGTGCTGTCCATTTTCTCTCTCCCAGATACAAGACAGTTTGGCTGCCTACTTACCCTCCCAGAGAATTAGAACTTCATTGTTCTAGGAAGTGGGGCAAAGGGGTTCATGGTGTTCTCATGCTCTGCAATAGCAGCCATGCAGGGAGTTGGTTTCCCTCTAGCATCTGGTGGAATATGTGATACAAGGTCTGCATCAAACTACAAAGCACAGCCAGCTTCCTAGGCTGTAGATTCACGAAGCCAAGCGAGAGGTGCTCAGAGTCATATGTATGGGGCCGGGCAGCAGGAACTGGAGGTGCAGTGCATGGGGTCGGGCAGCATGTGCTGGGGTGCAGGTAAATAGAGCCAGGAAGTAGGTGCAGGGGACAGGCTACTTCTGGGAACACTGTTCTTTCCCCAGTCCTGGTTATTTGTTTACTTGGTGGCCTGAAAACCCAGAAGAGCAGAGACTTGCAGTAAGCCTACTGCAGATTTTGCAATACGAAAAAACAATTTTTTCCCTGGCTTTCTCCAGCTCTAAGTAAAAACTAGAACTCTAAAGCTTTGAAAATTTTCTATTTCTAAATAGATCTTTTCTTCACTAAAAAAAAAAAAATGTTGTTTTTGTGCAAGTTTGATGCCTAAATTTAGTTTTTTTTTCTTATTTGTAAGGCTATTTTTTAACATAACAATTCTTTTTTTTCTTAAATATAGCTTATATAATATATTCTTATGGTTTCTATAACCTGCCTTCACTTTCACAGTCTGAACCTGTAGACTAGGCTGGCCTCTTACTGTGCATCCGAGACTGGGCACAAACTCAGGAATCTTGTGCCCATAGTTCTCAAGTTGGGGGATCACAGAACACAGTGCTGCCTTCGTGTCTCATAACTTGGAGCCTCTGTTTGCTGAATGAGTTTCTGAAATCATTACATTACAATTTGAAGTTCCTCTGGCACCTGAACCCCAAGGTGTACTCCCCACAGTATTTTCATAGAGGGTTATTCCATGGTAACATTTTTTCATTTTGAAGTGGTAATTGTTTTGTATGCGTCAAGTACACAGAACATCCACGGATGGAATAGCCTCCATTTAATTCAGCTTTTCATTTAATTCTTCCAGATGGCTCAGCAGTATCACTGGCCAAGGATCAAATTTAATATTAATTCCTCCAATTACACTTCCCCACACCTCATGCGGACTATAAATTTAGAATCTTCACTTGAATGAGAGTCTAGTCTGGGGTTTTAATTTCCCCTGGAAGACATGTTCTCCAAAACCTAAAAGAGAGAGGCATAGCAGGCCCCTCCCCATCCAGTGCCAGGTGTTCCAAGGTCTTGGCAGGTCTGGCAGTGTTCTGGAGTCCATCTTCTTCCCTAAACCTGCTGACTCAGGCAGCATCACCAGGGCAACTACTGACCTAGCTTAGTGTTGTCCCCATGGCTCCCAAATATCTGTGCTTCTGGACCTGGCTTTCCAGACTTTTCCTGAGAACTCAGGAACATTTTATTTTAAAACACCCATTGTTTTAGTAAATTAAAAAATATAGTAAAATTAAAATTTTCTTTTGTAACTTTGAGTGGAAATTTTAATTCACTTTTTTGACAAAGGGATATGTCAATGTGTTGAGCACAGCTAGGTGGTACCTGGGTGATGTCAGTGAACCTGGTCCTACCTGGATCTGCCCTCTTCTCTTGTCCTCCATATCCCAGATGATGAAGCAAATACTGCCATCAGCAGGACCTTTGCTGGACCACAAGCCAGGCATCACACCTGTAGAGACATGCTTCTTATTGGCTCTGGCTTGTTGGATGCAGGTAAAGTATTTCCTCTGAAGTGTTACATCTCATTCTGTGACATCCCTGGTTCCTAATCTCTTCATCCCACAAATGTAGAGTGTAAGAACTCTTGTAGATATCCAAGGCCAAGCTCCCGAAGCAATGCCTGACAAGGTGCCAGAGAACATGGCTGTTTCCTCTCACACTGTGCTCTCCTACATCCTGGTCTTACTATATCTCACTTGGTCTGAGTAAAGATGCCTTTGAAGAGTGTGACAATCATATTGAGAAAACTCATTGGGATTAAAGAATAAGGATGTGTGGATTCCCATTCTGCATTATTAAAAGAGCACAGAAGACCTCACACAGCCATTCAAAAACCCTGGCTTCTTTTTAAAGTGGGCAAAAGGGAGCATGAGATTGTCACTGGGTATCCTGAAGAACACAGTAAAAGATGATCAAAATGACACTGGAAAGAAGTGACCAGACAGTTTTTCTGTTAATCATCTTGAAAACTCAAACATCACCTTTTTGCAAAAGTAACAGCAACAGCTTATTTTCAAGTCATTGTTGATTTCAGCTTGTGCATTTTATAAAAGATTTTCATGTGTCTGAGTATGTGGTTGCATGTAAGCATGTGTGCAAAGTGTTTACAGTGCCCGTGGAGGCCAAAAGTGCACTTCACATACCCCAGAAATGGAGTTAGAAATGGTTGTGGGCTGCAGTGTGGGAGCAGGGAATTGAACCTGGGTCCTCTGAAAGAGTGGCAAGTACTCTTGACCACTGCATCCTCTCTCCAGTTGCCCAGTTTGTCCTTGAATCACATCTTACCTATGAAAGAGGATTTGTATGTGTGTGTGTGTGTGTGTGTGTGTGTGTGTTGTTGTTGTTGTTGTTGTTGTTTCTACAGACAGACAGAGCTGCCTGGTTCTGTCTGTTTTTCTCCTTTGCAGATTAGTCTGTGCTCATTACACAGTAATGATCTCAGCTGCCAGACAGGCAAACTGAGAAGCATCTTCCCCACTGCCAGGACACTGTTCCATCTCTCAAATGCACTGGCTGTATAGATCTGGCACTGCCTGCACCAGCGTCAGAGCCACTTCCTAACAATGCTTTTCTTGGCCATCCTACAGATATGCAAATGTGGAAGCTCAGGTTGTGTTTAGAGTTTCTGCCATATACCTCAGAGATGCCTTATTCCCAGACCTGCACCAGAGCCTCCAGTTTATGAGACACTTCTTCATCTTTTAAATAGTGTTAGGCTCTGCTCCTGGTGGTGTGGACTCTGAGCTTAGACTTTAACTCAGTCTCAGCAGGTACACATAGTTCTAGGCCAATATGACCACTGTCATCCAGCTCCTGGTCCTCTGAAAAATCTGGTCTAGTGACTGTGGTACTTGATAGAGTCAGATGTCATAGTAAGGAAGGGACCATTCATGAAATGTATTGCGTACCAGTGAGTGTGGTACTTAGCAGAGGCAGATGTCATAAGGAGGGAGGGACCATTCATGAGATGTACAGGGTCTTTCCAGACATGGGGCACAGTTTTCTCAATCTTGTGGATATCAGAACCTAGCAAACAGTCAGAAGGAAGGTCTGAGATGCCTAGTCAGGGTTTTGTAGATGAAGAATCAGCAAGGATCTATATGACAGAAGATAGGGGAAAGGCAGCTGTGAACCCACTTTTTGCCTGGGCCATTGATTCTTAAGGGCTGGTCCTCAGGTTCCAAGTTAAAGAAGCATAGAAAGATGCCACAAACAATTTCAGTCCTGCTTGCCATGCTATTGTATAACACTCTATCTCAGGAAGCTTTGGAGGGCTCCCTATTAAATAGACTGAAAGCTAGGATGTAGCTCAGTGGCAGAGAAGCTGCCTTGCATATGAGAGGTCCTAGGTTCAGTTCCCAGCACCATACAAATAAGAGATGTAAGAAAGAAAAAAAATAATAAGATGATGTGTGTCTTTTTAAAATCTGTATTATTAGGCTGACATCATCCAATCAATCCTTTAGGTCTACACTTGCTGACTTTGATCATGGTGGGGTTTGGAGGCTGTATGGAGCCTTCTAGTTTCAGGGATTGAAAGGCACACTTTCATGTGAACTCAACATTATGGATGAATGAGAACAAGGGTCGCACAAATTCAGGCAGAAATAGGATGTGACAATGTGATCGTTGGACTAAAAATGGCCCTCATAGGTCCATAGGGAGTGGCTTTATTAGAAGTGGCCTTGTTGGAGGAAGTATGTAAGTAGGGGTGGGCTTTAAGGTTTCAGATGCTCAAGCCAAGTACAGTGTGCCTCTCTTCCTGCTGCCTGCAGGTCCAGATGCAGAACTCCTTTTTCAGCACAATATCTGCCTGTGTTGTCACCATGTTTCCTACCATGACAATAATGGACTAAACCTCTGAACCTGTAAACCAGCCCCAATTAAATGTTTTCTTTTCTTTTTTATAAGGGTTGCTGTGGTTATGGTACCTCTTCACATCAATAGAAACCCTAACTAAAACAAACAGAGTTGCTCTAGTTGTAGCAGCTGTTATGTGGTCTATCAAGAATGTATTGGGACCCTCTTAATGATCTTGCTTTATCTCAGTTACCTCTGCAGACTCCACTCCAAAAGAGTTCTCATTCTTGGAGTTAGGGTTTTAACATGCAAATTCCTGGGCAAATAATTCCAGCTCATCACAACAATATTTGTTGCATACATTATTATGAGCATAAATATCATTTACAGGTTCAGCACATGCCACATTATGAATAAATTCCAGTCTTCAGCCTCTGGAGTTAATTGTCTCTCTTGATTCATTTGTATATTTTGCATTGTCCTAAGGTGTCTACTTTCATTCAGATGTCTTCTTCTTCTAGGTGTGGCATAGAGAGGCCCCTAGTGTTCATACCTGTTTTGGGCACCTCCTAGATTTCCACAGGAGCCCTCTGTTCATCAGCTTCCTAAGGATTCTTTCTTTCTCCTTTCTGACTTGATCACCTACATCTTAGACATCATGTCTTGCTTCTTCTCACTTTCTCTTCGGTTGATCGTATCCTTCACTAATGAGTTATTTGAGGCAAGTTAATATTTCAGCGATTACTAGTGACCCAAAGCTACTTTTGTGCCAACATCCATTCATCCTTTTGGTCTTAATAATCTTATTGGTTCTTAGTCTGCACAGAAAAATGACTGTATCTCATGGCTGTGAAGACTGAATTCTAAACAGGTGGATGTGGGAGGCAACCTGTGCTATCAACACCTGGTAAAGCTCACAGCCTTGAAAGGAAGGAGCCAAATTTCCCCTTTCCCATCCTTATGTGTATTTGTAGAAGTACACACACACAGAAATTTTTTTTTTATGTTTTCTTATTTTACTGGTAGTAGAATCTAAGAAAGGATCAGAAAAACGAATGCATTCTGTAGTTCACATATACTGTAAAGAGCTTGTGCCAGATATTTAAGAACATAATTTAATTTTATGATGATAAGGAACAGCAGTATTTCTTGTGTGAGTCTCTATATCACCTATGGAATTATTTATAAGATGTGATATAACCAAAAATACTTACATATCTATGCTTAATATCTATGGCTTACATTAAGATTTTAGAAAGTTCTTAGCTTAGAATCAAAAGGCCTGGATTCTCAGGGAGGAGCAGAAACTAGAACATGAGAAGACCAGTGGAAATGAAACCACTCTTATCTCCATAAGAAAATTGCTTCTTTTTATATTATACATAATGACTACAAAAAAGGATATATTTGTGAAAATTCTTAAAATCCCAAAAAGTAAAATTATAGGAAGTGGTAACATTGGTTAGATATTTTTATGAGGAATTCCTACTCCAGGAAATCATATCAGCTTTTTTAATGAATATCTGTGAAACAAGATTGTCTTTTTATCTTTCTGAACCTGAATATATAACTTTTCAAAATGTTGCCTAAGCAATTATCAAAACACTATAAAATATCTAGCAAAATATAATAACACAGATACCTGCAATGGCCAATATATAGCGAGTGAGGGACTGTGGAATTCAGCCCTAAGTGGAATAAGTTTATTATACCTCTCCTCTCAAGACATGGGGATCTCTGTGGAAGAACAGGGGGAGATAATAAAAGCCAGAGGGAGATTGTGAGAGCCAATCATCATGGAAGACTTCAAAGAAATAGCATCTTCTGGACACAAGAGGACTAATACACACTTGAACTTACAGAGACCATGCCAGCACACACAGAGCATGTATAGGTGAGAAGGGGAAGTGGACAAAAAGTTTCACCCCTAACAGACACACTATTTGCAATTGATATTTATTGGGAAAGGTAAAATCACTTTTTTGCAAAGTAGTGTCACACTCCAGGGCAGGTCCCATGTTTAGGAATATTTGACCAACACAAAATAGATTCCACATTTTTGTTGTTGTTTTTTAAGATAAAGAAAGAATATGGAACTGACTAGGTTAGGAGATGTGAGGAGATCTAGGAGAAGTTGGAGGACAAGAAAGAATAAGACAAAAATATGAAATTCTCAAAGAATAAATAAAAATAATAAAATATGATATGGGATAGCATTAAAATTTTGAAAGTCACAATAAGATACTTAGCTAGGCCCCATCTGAGGTGAGGAAATGTAAAGCATATAAAATCACAACAGAAAACACAAAACAATTACAACAAAAGTGAAAAAAAGTCTTTTCTGTGGTATTTAACAGAGAAATACAGTAGAAAATACAATGAAGTGAAAATAGAATTTGTTAGATGATATTGGCACCTTTCAGAAAATTACTGGAAAACTTTAACCAGTAAATTCAGTATCCAAAAGCATGCTACATATAGTGGTTGAGGGGATAGCTGTCTTTGCTAAAGAGGGCATAACAGAATTGGCACAAAATTAATTACTACAATTAGAGCACAGCATAAAAATATAAAAATTTACATGACAATTATAGATACTTACAATTTCAGAAGTGATGCTGTAAGAATGCAAAGTGATAAAACAAGAACATATAACAACACTGAAAATACAAATGGCATGGTCACAACATTTCTATAATCCCAGTACTCAGGAGGATGGGAAAGGAAAATACAGAATTTGCCATTAGCCTAGAGTATAAGGAGTATCATGTCACAGAGAGAGAGAGAGAGAGAGAGAGAGAGAGAGAGAGAGATGTCGATAATGCATGGATACATATATTAATGATAGATAGATAGATAGATAGATAGATAGATAGATAGATAGACAGATAGAAAGATGACAGGTGGGTAGATAGATACATAGATACCTAGATAGACACATAGATACATAGATGGAGACAAATAGAGAGAAAGACAGATACATACATACAAGTTAGAACATACCAAACTTGTAGTAGTAGTTGTTTTTAGCCAGTGAAATTATATGCACTTTAACTTTAATTTTACAATTAGATTTTCTAATTTAAGACTTTCAAGGTAAGCACGCTTCAGTTTTATAATTACAAAGGGAGATTTGAAAATTAGGTTTCTGAGTGTTCCCCACTGTGGGCTTTTATTTTAATTAAAGTTTTACAGCTTCCCTTTGTTCTCCAAACTCATCGTGGCATATGCCTTATTTGATGGCTGTCAAACACACACAATAACATCTGCACTGCCTGCAGTTTCTGGTGATTAGTGTCGGACGTGGAGGCCTTGGTGTGCTGCCTCAGGAGGAAGAGTGATGGGACAAACTGTCATCTTGTCACCTCCTTACAGGACATGATTTTCAGTACCAAGACAGTCTCCCCAGAGGAAGACATGAGAATGAAATTTTCCTTCTAAACCCACCGATGAATGTGGGAAATTAGAGAGGAGGCAGGGCTTGGCTGTAAGCGTTCCCATCCAGGTGCACAGTGAATGGGGTTTCTCCCACCTGCCGGGCAGCAGGCAGTTGAGCCACTAATGCTGCTGAGAGCATCCCAGGCACATTCTAGTGTTCTCTTCTGTAGGGAGGCCAGGCCTGGTTCTCTCCCAGGGAGGCTCACATGCACCTGTTTGCTTATGTTTCTTATCAACAGCACTTATGTATTAATGTACCCTTACACATGTTTAGATGACCCGTCCGCTTTCTGCTATTTTTGTTATAAAATGGCAACCGACAAAAATCACGTCACCACCTGAGAGTGAATTCGCCTCTGCCGACGCATGTTCGAATAGAAAGAAATTTGGACATCGTAGGCAGTTGTCTCGCTGTATCTCCAGAGAATGACACTGCACACTCCACACGCTGTAGATTCACGGATGCTCATGCCTCTTGTGTTAAATGGCGTAGTGTTTAAATAAAACCTCTGCACATTCTTTCCTGTAGTCTAAATTACCACTGAGTAACTTAAAATACTCACCATACTGTGGGCGATGTTTAAATTGTAGTTATATAGCCCAAAGAACGTGATGAGGGAAAAAATGTTTGCACACCCAGCAACAGAGACCCTTTTTCACCGAATATCTCACTGAATTCATGAATGTGGAGCCACACAGAGGACTGGCTGGGTGTGAGAGTAACTGATCACACTTGCTACACATGATTTGAAGAAAGGATGGAACACAAAGATTCATTGCAGAGTTAATCAAAATCGAGGTAGAAAGTAGTTCTTTCAAATATATTACACTAGAGATACTTGAGTACAGAGTGAAGATGGAGGAAATGGGGAAAAAGCAAAACAGAATGAAGAGGCACCCAGAGTTTGATGGTCACGGGAAACCCCGTATTTTGGAAGAACAGACGTGTAAATAGACGCACTGCTCTTGCTAGTGTTGTGTCAGCCTGACACAAGCTAGAGTCATTGGGTAATCTTTCTCTTTCTCCCTCTACATAAAGCTATTTATTTAGCTAATAGCTTTGAAGACTGAAGATTGATCAGGTTCATCATTTTGGTTCATTCCCTTGTCTGGTGATTGAAGTGGGAGGGCCCAGTTCACTGTGGGTATCTCTACACATCATCAGTTGGTCCTGGGTGGTATAAGAACTGCAGACAGGATGCAATATATGAGATATAAATTAAAAATAGAAAGCAGGCTTCGCAGGCTTTGCAGGCCAGTAAACCACACCCTTCACGGCCTCTCCATCAGGCAGGTGATTGTACAGGGCAACCAGTGTTTCACAGGAACCTCTAAGTTCCCGCCTTGTTTGAATTCCTGCCCGGACTTCCCTCAGTGATGGAAGAAGACATGAGAATTGCAAGCTGAAATAAACCCTTTTCTTCCCAAGTTGCTTTTGGTTATGATGTTTTTCTCACAGCAACAGAAACAGAAACTGTAAGACGTGAACTTTGTTAGCATATGATAAATCTCTGCATGCTGAGAATGCTTTTGTAATCTACTCATGGATTAAAAACAAGACTAACTATAGTTCTCAGAAAAAAAAATCCTTATATTTTTAAGTATGGTTTTAAAAATTGTATTTATTTGTTTAGTTATTTGTGTGTGGGGAGGATGTACACCATAATATATATTTGGAGGTCACAGGATAAGTTGAGTGTATCAGTTCTCACCTTCTACTGTGTGGGTCCTATGTACTAATGTCAGGTCATCAGGCTTGGCAGCAAGTGCCTCTGCCCAATGCACCATCTTGCTGGCCTTTATAATGGTTTCTTTGGAAATTGACATGCTGAATCATAGTTTCAATAGAAATGCAAAGAGCTTAGACTGGCAACATACTATTAAGAAAGAAAAAAACTGGGAGGATTACAATTACTGACTTCCAGTTACTAAAAGCCCTTAGTAATCAGGAGAATGCTATGTTGGCAACAAGAAAGATGAAGGAAATAAAAAGTTCCATTTATATGATCAATAGATTTCTCATAAAAGTGTCAAAGCAACTTAATGGGGAAATTGATATTATCTTAAAAAAAAAAAACCTGTGTTGCTGGATGCCTGTGTGTAGAAAACACACGCTTAATCCCAAAGTGCCAGAATTCACGAGATTTCAAACTCTACACAGGAAGCCCCTAGGTTTGACATGGCATCTGATTCTTCAGATGTTTCTTCAATGAAGTTGGGAAGGTAGAAGACAGTGCCATTAGAGAGGCCGCAATCTCCATGGATTGGATAGGAATGTAGATGAACACTCAAAAGGCCAGGCTTCATCAAGATGAGAGTTAAGCAACTACAAGGCAACGAGGGAACACAGATAGGAGAGGAAGATGGTTGGCAGCAGTCAGTGAGCCCCAGCTGCAGAGGCAAAGCCTGGGAACCTTGCAATTGGAGAAGACAAATTAGCAGTCTTCAAAAAGGGCAATCAGAGCAGTGAGCAGCTTTGTCTGGGACACAGAGAGAAATGTTCTGGATATTTTGAGTTCCATCAGTGTAGTGGGTGTGAGGAATCAGGAGTTGTGATAGGGGTTGTGGCAGGAAGCTTTCAGAATGAGGTGTGCCTTGGCGCCGGGCCTAGGTTTGCTTTTGACACCTGAGTACTGTCTTCCCAGCACCCCCCATCTGAAAAGCAGTGATGACATCTGTTACTAAGGAATAGCCTGAAGTTAACTGTTTATGACTTTACAGTCTTTCCTTACTTACCTGCCTCAAGATAGGAAAAGAAATCCACTCGTGTTTGATACTTTCGAATCTGATGGTCACCCATTCTGTGATACCATCCTGAGTATTGAGAATGTTCATAGAAACTAAAATATATTTTGGAGTGAGGGGAAAAATAGTCATTCTTGTGCAGTCTACACTTGGAGGACACAGAGGTTGGAAACAAATAATGTGTAAATAAAACTATTAATGGAGAAAGTAAGTTGAGGGGAAATGCTGCCCTTCTGCACACAAAGTCAGCAGGTGTTTGTGCAGAGCAACCAAAGTTTCATAGGAACTTCTAAGAAAGGAGCTGACAACTTGACAGTCTGTTGGAAGGAACAATTAGGTACCAAGGAACAATGAGGGCTGAGCTCAGACAATGCAGCCAAGAAGTCCCTCAGAACTTATCAGAGATGAGGTAATGCCTGCATGCTTAGCTCCCATAATACACCTGGGAAGCACAATAAAATGCCAGTGAGGGTTTGAAGGAGGATATAGAGTATGTATATTGTCCAAGTACCACCTGGTTGATATGTGGAGAATATGCTGTGGGAGTTCAGAAGAACAATCAGCTTGTCTGCTCAGGAAACAGATGCCGGACAGAGCAGCATCTTGTAAAACTCTTGTAGATCTCGTATGTCTTGTCAAACTTGTCAGTTAAAAATAAAATCTGAAGAATCACTCTTTTCTTGGGACATACCGAGATTGAACAGAAATATTACCAGTAAGCGTAATTAGGTTTACCCTATTGTAAACGTTTTATCTCTTAAAATTATTTTAAATTCATGAAAAAGAAGGTCTTGAATATGAAAAAGGGCAAGGAGGGGCATATGAGAGGGTTGGGAGGAAAGAAAGGAAAGGGGAAAATGTAGTGATAATTGTGTAATTCTGGTTTCTTTTTAAAACAGAAATGTTACAGGACCATGTTTTTGTTTTAATCCCAGGTGTGGGGATATGAGGCTGTTTCACAGCAGGTGACTATGATTTGCTTCATGGTTTTGTCAGCTGCAAATAGTTTCTGTGAATGTATGATTTTTGGATCTGGGAACTTTTCAGAGGATATATAAATGCTAGGCACTCCGGAGGTGGGTGCTGTTGGTGGCTGGTTGGTGCTGTTAGTTGCTGCTTGTTGAGTTGTTACGTGCAAAGAGATGAGAAGAAGAAATTAGATATCCTGACATCAAAGGTCAAACTTGCCCCAAGGAACTCAATGCCCCTAATCAATAGGAAGTGGTCTAACGATAACTTCACTCCTTCTCCCTTTTATTCTTTTTTCTCTTTTATCTAGTGTTAGGATGGAGAATGGTGAAAGAGAGAGAAATGAACCTACAATATAGCATATGCTTTCTATAGGAAAATGATGTAATTACATTATAGTCCTGAAAATAAAATAAACAATCCTACAAACGGTCTTTTATTCTTTGACAGTTTCACACGCAAGCATGAATTATGGTCTTCCTCCCATCATTAATAGTTCACATCCCTCCCCTCCTGTTAAAATTCTTCTTCTTTTCAAGAAGTTCCTTGCATACATTCATGTCCTGTGTGAGACTTGCTGAGTTTAATAGGTATGGGTGGGGAACTATTTATGGGACCATGGATACTTACGTGTCCCTATTCTCCCAGGCATCATTAACTGTGAGCAGTCACTAAAAGAAGGTTGGGGCCTCGGGAGCCCCTCCTTCACCTGTGATAAAATGATGATGGGCATCTTCACTCTTGTGTAAGTCTTGTTCAGATAACTAACTGAAGCTATATAGTAAGTTCACGCATGCAGCAACCATGCCATTGTCAATAACACATCCTCCAACTCTTATGTTTTTCTGCAATGCTCCTTGAGCCTTGGAAGGAATGATATTGAGATCTAATTTGGGACTGAGCACTCGACTATTCTCAGAACTTCAACCGATAATGAATCTCTGCATTAGCTGCTGACCAGAAGAAGAAGATTTTCATATGAAGGCTGTGAAAAGCACTCCCCTATGAGCATGAACATAAGCATTTATATAAATATAACTTTATGTTTATAAACAGTTTGACAATAGTTTCATTTAGCAAAACAATAGCAGTAGATCTACCCTGGGTCTTATGACTTTTTGAACTATGGGTTCTTGACCAATACAAATCATGAGTTTTCTTCTGTGGAGCAGGCTTCAAATCCAAGCAGAAAGTGATTGGTTACCCCATAAGAGTCATGCCACTATTACACCAATGAGCATACTTCACTGGGTACTGTAGTATGGGGATAACAACTAGGAAAGACTGGTGAGAATTTTTCTTTTCTAGAAACCTAAAACCTTCTAACACTGTAGAAATTAGCCAAGATTGAGGAAGCTTCCAGACTGATTTCTTTATATCCTTCAACAAAATCATCTACATTTTTTCTCAAAGATGTAATATGTGCTTGTTTTTCAGAAGAACAGTAGTTAGGTAAGGGGTCATAAGTAAGAAATTTTTAGTAGATGCTTCAGAAATATGGATATAAACTAGGCCAAGAGCACATGCTTGTGACCCCAGCACTTGGGAAGAAGAGATAAGGAATTCACTGTTATCTATGATTGCAAAGTGAATTTGAAGCCAGCCTGGGCCACCTGACACCTTGTTTCAAAAAAATGCAGAAGGAATTATTAATTAGTTACTCATGAGTCAATACAGGATCTTGTCATGCATACTTTTTTAGTCAGAACATGAGTAGTAAACCCCTTGTTAATAAATGACATGTGTGACCCAGAGGGATTACGTGGACCAAACCAATATGAGTGAGAACTGAAAGGGGACATCAATGAGTCTGTGGCTAGAATCTGCACAGAGATCAAAGTGAACTGAGATTTGTTTTTCCTAAATGGAAGGATTTTCAACCCCTCCAAACTATGTTCTTTTGTTAATTTCAGATATCTTTTAGAACTGTTATATGTATGGGTGTTTCATCTGCATGTATTTCTGTGTGCCATTTGTGCACCTGGTGACACCAGAAGCCAGATAAGACATCATATCCCCTAGAACTGAAGTTACAGATGGTTGTGGGTTACCATGTAGGTGTTGGGAATTGAATCAGGGTCTTATAAAGAACAATAAATGCTTTTAATCATGGACCCATCTTTGCAACTCCCATTGTAACTAGTCCTGATTTACCTTACCTGTCTCTACCTTAGCAGCACAGGGATTGTAAGCTGTGAACCACCACCCCTGTTTTTTTTTTTTTTTTATATATGAGCTGAAGATTTAAACTCAGTCTTCCTGCTTGGAAGGCAAGGACTTTACTAACTTATCCATTCAACAGCCCAGAATTCAACATCTGTAAGTTTGTTGAAAGCACTCACAAAAAATGTAGCTTAATTAAATGTAAGTTAATTAAATAAAAACTGTAACAGAAAGTGAGTGTTGGGTCCAGGTTTTGAATGTCCAAAATGACTGGTACTTGTCCTTGGTACTAAGTCTTGGACTTTAAAGTTTAGAACATGTCAAACTATATGGGGAAAAGCACACAAGGACGTAACCCTACACAAAGAACTACAAGTAACTGAGGAAAGCTGGGGGGGTCCTCCCCAGGGTGGACACACTAGTGTCCAATGCAAAATTATCAGCTCTGAAAACAAACATACAAGTAACATCATATGACTCCAAAGATTATATTTAGGAATGTATACGTATACACAAATACATGTATGCATGGAACATCAATTGATATGAAAAGAAGCCATGACTTTAAAGGATAGCAGGGAAAGTTATGTGAGAGAATTTAGAGGGAGGAAAAATAAAATGTTGTTATTAAAAAATTCTCAAAAGAAACAAATATAAATGAATAAAATTAAATATTTTAAGGCCACAACTTCTATTTTTTGAGTCTATCAATCACCTATTTTATTCATCCATAGCCTATAAATATTAACATATTTATTCATTGCCTTTTATCAGTCTACTTTTATGGAATCTTAAGCAGAATCTCTAATCTAACTGAAAATATGATTTTATAAATTTTCTGTTTTCTGTGCCATTGTCCTGCTTCTGCCCTTTACATCTTCTCTGAATCATGTTAATGCTTCAAAACTTTGAGCATCAACAGAAGCTAAAGGGCATGCATCTCTGCATTTTGACAGCTAAGCCAATGTTTAGCTCTTTGAATTCAGACATTTCCTGATACATTAGCAAGTGGACTGGGTTTTGAAAAGAAGTAGTTAGTCTAAAAACGTATGTGTCTGTGTATGTATGTGTCTGTGCACATATGTGTGTACTTTCAAGATATTCAATGCGAGGCTCTGCTAAAAATCTAGACTATATTAAAAGTAGACTATTCTATAGTAGGAAATACAATGATCACTACTTTCCAGATAATTCAGACTGATTTAAATGCCTAAAATACATTCCTGATATAAGAAATTATTAACTGATCAATTTACTGTTCAGATACGCTAAGATCAATTTTATCTTCCTAAGGCAAAACCTGTAACATAATGTCAAGTATTTCAAGTGTGAGTTGAGTTTTTCTTGTCAGTAATGTTCTCCTACAATGAATGCAGCAGCAATGAAGCAGTAGGAAAGCAAATTCAAGGCCAGTCTATGCTACATAATGAGGTCGAATCTCAAACTACACAAAACAAATCACAAATCTTTTAAAGTAAGCGTTGAGGTTTTGATCACACTGTACCACACGGTTTGAGAGTGAGTCAAGTGAGGCCGAGCACTCAGACAATTCCCCAAGATGCCTTTGCCATGTGGGTCTGTAAACTAGGTTTTCCAGCATAGACCTACAGTCAGGTCTTTTCTGAGACTCATACTCCAACCAAGGACCATGCATGGAGATCACTAGAACCCTTGCACAGAGGTAGCCCATGGCATCTGTGGGTTTCCTAGTAAGGGGAACATGTCTCTGACATGAACTCAGTGTCTGGCTCTTTGATCACCTCCCTGTGAGGGGGAAACAGCCTTACCAGCACATACAGTAAGACAATGCAGCCAGTCCTGATGAGATCTGATAGGCTAGGGCCAGATGGAAGGGGAAGAGGACCTCCCTTACCAGTGAGCTTGGAGAGGGATATGAGAGGAGAAGAAAGAGGGAAGGTGGGATTGCGAAAGGATGAGGGAGGGCGCTACAGTTGACACCTGGGATACAAAGTGAATAAACTGTAATTAATTAAAAATAAATTAATTAAGAAAAAAGAAGATACCAAATCCTACCATGTGTGGCAGAGCCAAAATTGGTGGGAAGAAAAAGCAGTGCAGATTTGATTGCCAAAATCAATTTGACTGTCCAGCCTTCTGGACAACAGTTGTTTTTTGTTTGCTTTGCTTTGTTTCATTTTTAACACCTAGTGCATGTTATGAAATGGATTGGGAATGGCAGGCACAGTGTTCTGTCTTACTGATCATACAGTGTGGTAGATAAGAAACAGGATCGGATGAATGGGGAGGAGGTCCCCCCTATCAGTGGACTTGGAAAGGGGCACGGTGAAGATGAGGGAGGGAGGGTAGGATTGGGAGGGAATGAGGGAGCGGGACACGGCTGGGATACAGAGTTAATAAAATGTAACTGATAAGAAAAAAAAAATAAAATTAAATAATAAAAAAAAAGAAAGAAAGAGGACAGTACACGCAGAGAAATGTCTGGAGAACCAGAAGCCTTAGAAGGTGATGGTGGGAGGCCTCATCTGCATCACGTACAGATGCTGAAAGTTTTGGAATGTGGAACAATGGTATCCACTTTAATTTTAAAATCCGCTCTAATGGATGGGGAAAGGAGCTGATACACAGGTCTAGACAAAGAGGGGAGAGTAGCCGAGAGAACAGTTGATGTACATTTGCGAGATGATAGACAAATCTTCACATGAGCATAAGGCCTTTCAATACTCTCCTCTGCTCAGCTGGGTCCAGGTTTGTTTCAACAACAGGGAAGTTGCTTTTTCTTTGAAGTGGAGCCAGATAATGCAGAAGCTTTAAGTTTTTTAGAAAGCTTTGACCTGCTTTTAAGCAGAATTTCAAGTATGGCCATAATTCAATACTGTGAAAGTATGATACCATTTTTTAATCATTTCTAATCAACTCATATTGCTATATTTTTGCTCCCACACAAGAAAGCCTAAAATTTTAGTTACGGTAGACTTAAGAAGGGATGTTATTTGAAATATTGGAAATAAAAAAAAATCATACAACTTAACTTGAGGAGTTACTTCAGAAGTTCACAGGGACATGTTTGTATCCTGTAGCAGGCACGACATTCAGTTTTTAAGTGCATTCAGTTTTTATTTGAGCACCTAAAAAGAATAAAGACCTCTCTAATCCCACGTCCTTGGTACAGAGCCCACATCCTCAGAAGTCAGATGACCAGAACACAGCTCAAGGACCTGGGACAGCAGGGCCTTTCATCATAGAATGCCTAGGCCTTTTTGCTACTAGGCCGTGGGGGATGGGGTTTGAAATAAACACACAGCTATGAACTCAGAGCCTGGTAAGAGCATACTTCCAATTCCATTTCATTTTCCTTGGCAAGTGGGCAGAACGTAATACCCAGCCTCCCTTGCATTCAGAATAGAGGACCTGGCTTCATTCTTCTGCAGGTGGGTGTTCTGACGCCCTTGTAAAACAATCAGCGGCAGCAGCCTCACAGGGTTAGTTCATGACCTTATATCCAATCCCGCCGATCACCGCGTCTGCTCACCGACATTACCACATGGTGCTTAGTACGGAGACCCTATAGAATAACCTGAGATCAGGTGTTGTGACATGTTTGGCAATATTAAAAAGTGCTCAGGATTATGTTAGCCGCCGTTGGTCTTTTGTGCTTCTACAGACATCTTTTTTTTTTAAATTTTTTATTAATTACACTTTATTCATTTTGTATCCCCCCATAAGCCTCTCCCTCCTCCCTTCCCAATCCCACCCTCCCTCCCCTTTCTGCATGCATGCCACTCCCCAAGTCCACTGATAGGGGAGGTTCTCCTCTCCTTTCTGATCTTAGTCTATCAGTTCTCATCAAAAGTGGCTGCATTGTCCTCTACTGTGGCCTGGTAAGGCTGCTCCCC